>NC_081833.1:76310007-76618984 GCF_030867095.1 Alligator mississippiensis
GTGTGTGCGCATGCGTGTGTGTGTGTAGATAGATAGATAGATAGATCAGTCTAGCTCCTTGTTCTTCTTTCCTCCTCCTGTGCAGGTAGCACACTTCCTTGCATTGTGGTTTAGCTGACTTAACCTCAGGGAATTCAAGTGTCATTTTTTAAATGTACAGGGCCATGAGATCAATACACATTAAGAGAGAAAGTCCTCTGGTGTTAGTTGTGGAGCTTCCAGGATGGCAGCATTTGGTTTTGTTATTGTTGGGATTCCACACAACAGGAGTTTGGTTAAAGACCCTTCTTTTGGGCACTCAGAAGGGTGTAGCTGCCATGTTAGTCTGGGATCTGGTATATGGAGCTTCTGACGTCTGTGTGGCATGGCGCTAAAGACTGCTAGCAATCCTTAGGCATCCCACCATTGCAAGCTGTCCTTGGCTCACTGCTACAAGGAAAGAAATTGGACACGTCAGCCAAGTTGCTTTTTTGTTGTGTTCCAAGATAGATGTAAATTTAAGCCAGATTAAACCCACCAGCAAATTCCCCAATTCCTATCATAAATAAAAGGTAAACGGGCAGCCTGAGTTATGACATCCAGTCAGCAGGCCCATAGATCACAGACAAAATGAGAGCTGAATGGTACAGGGCTCAGAAAAATAGAGTTGGTTACATTTCAGTCAACTTGGGTTTATGAAAAATAGCTCTCCAGTTCTTCTCAAACTAACATATCTTTTGATACAAGAGATTTGGCTGATAAAAGTAATAGTCCTGATGTGATGCCTAAACTTCTGTAAGGCACGAGACTTTGTACTGCAAGACATTTGGATAAATAAAGTAGAACGATACAAAAACCAACATGGCCCATTACATGGATTTAAAATGACCTGATAGATCTCAAAGCAGGTATAAAAGGTGACCGTTCATTAAGTGCTTGTGTTTCTAGTGGAGCCCAGTAGGAGTTGATTCTTGGCATTATGCTATTTAGCATTTATCAAAGACATGAAAGAAAAATAATCAGCAGTAACGACATTTGTAAAAAACTGAAAGACTGGGGGAATGGCACACAATGAAGAGGACAAATCGCCGACATCTAGATTGACCGGGGAGCTGCACACAATCAAACAGCATGTCTAAATGTGGCCAAATATCAATTCCTGCAGGTAGAAATGAAGGACAGGCTACAATAGTTCTGTAAAGGACTTTGAGGGGCATGATGGATAAGAAACTGAACATGAGCTCCCAGAGAAGTGTGATGAGACTGATTTACTATGGTCCTTTCTGACCTTTATACACTGCATAATTATGTTAGCCAAGGAGGTTTCTCCACAGCCAATGAGAGCATATGGGATGGAAGGAATTGTCACACCTACTTGTTGTAAGCAGCATATTTCATATTTTCTAGGTTGGAATGCCCTTATTTCTAAAAACAGCATTTACCATTCAAGCAGAAAACTAAAATCATGCTTGCTACTAATAATCTCTGTATATCAGGTTTTAGTCTCCTTTCCACTGTGTGGGATGAGAACCTCTATCTCCCTGGGTCACTAGGCTAAGATCTCTTGCCAGCTGCATGTAACTGTGACTGATAAACCAGCTACGCTATCCCAGGTAAGAGTCCTGTGCCAGTAGCATTATTCAAGTGTTCTTATCCTTAGCTTCGCAGGATAATTCAGGTTATTTCTACACCAGTATTTGGGGTTTGCCTTGGTCATGCTCGCCAACCCCCCCTGCTTTCCTGTGAATTTCCTACCTTGTAGTCTGCACCAAAACCATTCACACTGCTGCTTATTTCATGAGCACAATGTGCAGATATCTCCCAGGTTCCCTCTAGGATTTGGTCTGCAACTGTGGTAGCTGTACGGACTACACCAGCAGTCTTCTGGCAGGAGAAAAAGGATGTGGGGTGCAGGAGAGCCAGAAATCGGGAACAGGGAATGGTGGGATTGCTGCTGGCCAACTTTCTGTGCTTGGTGCCTGTGTGACTGGGTGAGTCCCAGATTCTGCAGGTGTGGGTCAGCGGAGGTGGGTTGGATCTCGTACCTGGAAGTTCAGCAGAGCTCCCCGGGCCAAGCTGGGCTTGCAGGGTTTACAGTGGAGATGGTCCACATCTGTGTGCTTGGGCACAGGCCTAGCTACTGGTGTAGACATAACCCCGGCACCTTTCGGCTCTCACCCAATTCTGTGTCTTTGCAGTGAAGGACCAACCAGGCTTTTTTCCTCTGTTGCACTTGTTTTTAACAGTCTACACAGAATAAACTTTGCGTAGTGAGAACTAAATGTCCACTCTACTGAAACTCTCCCCTCAGTCTAACACTATATTAACAGACAGCTAGAGCCACCGTCACTGAGCCAGCAAGGTCTCCTGGTGGTCCGGGGAGCATTTATTGTCTGTCCCTGCTGATGAGACTGATAATATGTGGGTTGGAGGTAAAGCCACAAATATCTGTCTCGTGCCCTGTGATGTAGCTTCTTGACAGACGGTTACTTGGTGGGTGACTTCTTTATTTGTTAAGAGCAAATCCATTCTTCCTATGACTCTTTGCCTTTAAAAAATGGAGGAACAATTAGTTATCATTTAATAAGGAGTTATCTTCCCTCCTAGGCTTCTTCTAATAAGACATACTGTGATTTGTATTTTAAATGAGAATTTCAAGTCTTACTCCGTTTGCTCTGAGCCTGCACAACGATGGTATTTCACAGATGCTGTTGCCGTTAGCCTTGGAACGAGGCTTTACCGCTAATGCTCTGGAGTTGGCTGCACTGAGTTGCCCCTGATTTCCTGGGGAAAGGGGGAGAAGAGGGACATGTTCAGCCAGTGCATGTATCTTCTGCTGCTGGAGGCCTGGTTCCAGTACAGTGGGATTCATTTACAGATTGTGCACTAGTCCCTCTTGTTCCACAGATCCATCCAGATGACGTTCTCTGGTAGGCATGCGGCACGGCCTAGAACTAAAATGCAAGGATGCTGCTGGTCATGATGGAAAACTGGAGCAGGAACACACCTAGTTGTTGCTGGCACTAACATGAGCCTGACTGCAGTCTGCCTGGATCTTTCATAAGCACTTCCTTTTGGAGCAGGGGTTATTGGGGTTCATCCTCTTCTTTTCGGTTCACCTGGTGACGGACCCACTTAGGTTTCACACTTTTTGAATGAACAAAAGCAGCGTTAACAACGTTTGTTTACCTCTCTTAGTTCAGGAATTTTTTTCCTAAACAAATCTTTGTCTTTACGCTGAGCTTCTCGCACCGCAGATGTTTGTTACCAGCCCTGCCACACAATAAAGGTACTGTTTCAACTCTCGTCTGCGCAAGAAAAATATTTTGCTGAAATGAAAGCTGGGTGTGTGAGCTCTGCTCCCTTCTGGTATTTTGGAAAGGGATCCTGGTAAACTACTGTACACAGAAGCAAAAGCACTTATTTATGAATGTAACCAAATTAAAACTGGTCTCCAGGGCACCAGTGTAATAGACTGTTGTTGGTAGCTTTTGACTCTTTAAGAACCTAGTTCCTTCACCATCCGAAAGCAAAGGGTAACAGTGAATTGGCTCCGTGAGCGATAAAGACCAGATTATGCGGGTTTGAATCTATTCCCATCTCTGTTTGAATTTTAGTTGATAAAGATGATGACTGGAAAGGGAACAAGATACGAGCCTCTGTAGAGCCAAGTTTGAAATGTGTTTGTCATCTTAATTGATCCAAGGAAAATACTGGTGGCAGTGGGAAGAATTTAAGCAGCTGCCCGGCCCTGAAGTTGGAATGACTTGTACAGTGTGAATTCTTGTATCTTGATACTGTTTAACACTGCACTGTATACTTGGTTTTGGGGGGTGGTTTTGGTTTTTAATAAGCATCTGTACAACTAATGAGCACGCAGTTCTGTATCGTAACTGTCAGATGTTTCACTAAAGCTGGGTTATTTTACTGCAGACTTGAATCTTTTTTGCTTATTTTTGTATTTTCCTTATACTTGAGCAAGATTTCCTCATTTTTACATCTTCCAAATTCCTTGTGTCACATCAGCTATGTCTGTCTTTTTCAGACACGGGACTGGACACCTCTCCTTTGTGCATCTATGAGTAACAAACAGCCACTTTTTTGGTCCCTGTTGACTTCCTCCCGTGCTTATCCTCAGGTGTATGCACATGTGCTCTTGCTGTCAAGTGGGAAATTGTTCTGGCAACCTGTATGAACAATCTCTACTCTCACAGTTGGGCCAGGCAATTTAAAATAGTTCAACCTCTTAATTAAAACTTAAAGTGATGTTCAGGGATTTGGGTGTAGACTGAGCAAGTCAGTTGCTGAAGTGACAGTAATAGCATAAGTTTTGGTTGTCTCGTTTGGCCTTGGCAGTGGCTAGTGCTCGTTCATTCAACAGCACTGCTTGCCAGTGAACGTTAGGCACATCCACTCCATGCTGTAAGGGGCATGCTGGCTCAGCTGTCAAGGCACTTTGCTACAGCTCCAAAGCATGAGCTTGAGTCCCCCTCCAATCATACCAGAAGCTGCCCCCAGGTAACCCAGCTGTAAATGGTACCTGGTGATTTGGGCTGGGGACTTGAAAGCAACCAGATGTACTGCGAATTGCATTGCTTCCATGTCAGCTGCTTGGTTACAGAAACTGGAATGCCTTAACCATGCTAGCCCTGAGGCCTGCCCGGCTTGGGGAGGACCTTTGATGCCAGCCTGTTTAGTTGAGGTTATACCCGTGCATTTTGGGACCAGGACCATAACTTTCCCAGGCTGCCTGGTGCTATTTCAAGAAGTAGATTCCTAATTTCTAAAGGTAAGAACTTCAGTACGGGTTGAAATTGGGGGAATTTAGCTGCTATAGTAGTGATACATAGCTGCCCATGCACAGAAAGGAAAAAAATGTTTGGTTGGCACCCGTTCAGCTAAATCTGTGCTGAAGATATTGTTCAGAGCATTGCAACCAATGGATAAAACTGTTTCTTGCAAAACATTAGGAACATGGTAATCCAAAGATAAGGCACTGTGCAGGCAATTAAGTCTAATGCCTTCTTGCATAATATAGTAAGGCTACAGTGACCTACATCTTAAAACCATTACTAACTTTTTTTTTATTAAAGTAATGCATCAGTATACTATACAGGCCTGTGAGCTGCATAGATACCGTGGTCAAGGGTACTTAGTGCTCCTGGAGCCAGCTCCTGAAAATGGTTCCTGATTTCTTTGGCATTGTTATCCTCTTCTCTGAGTGATTTTCTTTTGTAACTAGTCATTATCATATGCCTTCCATCACAGTTCGTCACCTCTGAGAGTGACGTGTTCTGTAAGTGAGTGCTGATTCTGTACCAAGGACACAGGTTGTGGTCATGTTGGTGTACAGGCAAAAGGGATCAGAACTGGGTAGAGGTGATATTTTTATTAGGTAAATAGACTGCTCTAACTTTTCTCAGTCTAATTTGCTCAAAATTAGCTTTTCCAACCAGGAGATCTTGTAACACTTCAGCTCTCGTGTGAAATATGAATTTTCATTTCCACCTAGGAGAAATTTTGCGATTTTTGCATTCTCCTATGCCTGAAGAAGAGTGAACGTGCCCAAAAGCTTGCAAATAAGGAATGTTTTTTTGCAGATAATCTAGTTGGTCTAATAAAAGCTGTCATCTCTACCCAGAGTTCTGATTTGGTACCAATACATTCTTATTCTAACCAAAAATGGAACAACTTCACACTTTTTCTGTCGTGGTATGCCTATCAGTTATTTTATTTTGCAGACATCTGCTACAGTTCAGTTGGTTTGCCCAGGAAGGGCAACGTTCAAGTGGCAAATTCGCTACTGATACAAACTTGGTCCGAGGGATGCCATAAACAGCTAGTAACATAAAACTAAATATAGCCGCCTGTCTTTCATGATCAGTATTACCAGAGCTTTCTAGCAGCCCCTGCTCTGCGGGTGTAATACAAAGTTGGTAGATTAGGGTTGCTGTTCCAAGGAACTTGGAGAGAAGCTGCCTCTACTGCAAAAGCGGTTTTGTTTTTTAAATCACTAATATTATCCCACTGTAGTTTTTAACTATTGTTGGCAAGGTCAAGTTTATATTATATTGCTGCCCAGGACTGTTACCTCCCTCTCTTGTTGTTAATAACAACAGTGTCTTGTATTCAGTGGGATGCTTACGCAGGAATAGCTAATGTACTTTACTCCACAAGAAGCGCACAATTTTTTGGCAGTGAAAAGAAAGCCTTTGACGACAAGTAAATATGTGCAGGGTTGGGGTAGAGGAAGCCATGAAATATATGCAAGTTGCACAGATGCTAGTATTCACATATACGAGTGCAAAGAGCATTTTGTGCCCCGAAACCCCTGAGTCTCTGTCCTAGTCTAACTACTCAGACTAAACTTTCCAAACCAGACAAAGAACTAGAATATCCTTGCTCAATTAGAGGAATGCTCAGGTCTATTCAAAAGACAGGGAGGGGAAAAACATTACACTAGCCAAGTCCTTGCGTAGTACTGGATGCATAATAACTGCTACCAAACATGGCAGCGGGTGCTGCTGAATACGGTGGTGGTGACTCCTGCACAAGAAGGGCCCTTCCGGCTGTGCTGCTGCAGGAACAGTCTTCCTGGTGGCACTCCTGGCTAATACCAAGTGCCCCACCGCCTGCACAGACTAATACCAAATGCCCCACGGTCCATAGAGACTAATACCAAGTGCCCCCAAGTACCCCACTGTCCCATTTCTGCAGAAGTAGGTTCTTTCACTCTCAAGGCTGACTACCCTGTTTTTTTGTCAGTGCAGAATTAGTGAAGGCGATGGGAGCTGCCTCCATGGAACTAGTGGGACCCGTAGCATCCAGGCCAAATTCCAACTTCGTTAGTGATGTTCCCTCATTACTACAGTTGGGCATGCTATTCTTCATGTCCCACAGCCAAACAATTTATGGTATACTGGCTGCTACGTTCCAGCCTGGAGCGGTTATATTGTGAATGCTGGAAGAAGCAATCTTTGCATATATGTATTATTCAAAGCCTATAGCTTATTTGTAAAGCACTTGGAGGGATGAGGGATACAAAAAGTGACCCATAGATTGCTAAATATTCCATTTGGTTCAGTTTTCCTTTCATGCCTTGCTGCTACTTTCATATGGCATCAGAAAACAACTTCCAAATCCATGAGCCCCTGTCTGGTGTTATTGCTCAAAGTGCAGATTCAGTCTACCCCATCGGGGCATTTGTAAAGATTGCTGCTTTCGATGAAGTGCTGCGCTGTTCATTGGATGCTGCAGTCATGCAGGGGGCTGTCGAAGACATGCATCTTGTGAAATGTAGTTTTGAAGCGTCTGTATCCAGGTCTCAGTCTGTGCAGCTTGACCCATGCTTCTCTGTCAAGGTCGTGCCCAATGGAGGACCCGTTTGGTGCTGGCATAAAACGCTGTAGGAATAAGATAATGCGTACATGTAGCTCCGAGGCTACAGCCTTGCAGCCTCTGTGGCCCCGCTACTTTCATCAGAGGCAATGCCTTGCTGATAATGGCTTCAGCGTTCACAGAAAAATGCTGTACTTTATTTCTCCCAGTAAGTGTGGTAGGGAGTGGAAATGAGTGTTCACCGTCTTCCCCTGGCCGAGCCTTCCTCAGCAGGAGATTCGGAAGAGGGTGGTGGTACAGGACTACGGCCCGTGAGGTTAGCAATTCCTGGCCTGTCTCTAGCAACGAACGACCAGAAGCCCTGTGTCTCTGCCTATGGCTGTGGGGCAGCGCTTACCTGCCCCTGCTACGAGCTGCACTAAACAGAGCAGCAATGCATACCTCGAGAAGAGGCAGTGCTGAAGACAGCCTCTCTCCCCGCGCAGCTCTGCTGCTGAAGCTACTGGGCTTTTCTCCAGCTGACAGATGGCGATACTGAGGTATTCCTGGCACTGACGGTGTTTTGTAGGGAGTTAATTTTTAGCGAGGACAAGAGGCAGGAGGTCCAAAGTGTTTAACTTGGAGCAGCTATGCCTCTGACTTGCCAGTCAGGTTCATGCAGCTGAATACAAAGGAAATGTATTTAATCCTCCACCGGTGCTGGTGCTAGCTGTCATTCACGTGGTGCTGGAGAGCAGAGCTTCGCAGGGGTTGTCCGGCTGTGACCCATTAGGACGCTCTAGTGGACTGACTTATGGAGAGCAAGACTGCGGCACAGACTTGCAGATTCTTCCAGGGAACAGACTGCCTGGCATCTAGTCTGTGACAAACCCAAAGGAATTGCCTGCCGGGATCGTGCTGTCATGAATTGACAGCTCTGGCTGAATCGTGAACTCCGGCACGCTGGAGCCGAACTGCTGGCAAGTGGAGTGGAAGCGTGGAGCGTCTCACAGCTCCCTGTGGCAGAGACCGGCCGACTCGCTGGAAGCGATGCGCTCAATCCTAGGCGATGAAAGGGGCCTTTGTACAGCTCCGCAGCCCGTTTATTCCTGGAGCATGGTTAACTTCATCTCCAGCAGGACCCACACACCTGTCCTGCCTGTTGTAGGTAAGTCACCAGGACAGCTAATCTCTAGACGTGCTTGATCGGAGAGCTGGTAAGAGTCAGCACGGTCATCCAGTTGGTGAAGAATCATTAAATGCCAATTTTGAGATATTAGCATGTAATAAATACCTAAGTGGCTGCACGGTTGTAATAACACAAAGGAGCCTAATGCCCTTGTGCTGGCTTTATTCCACCCATAATGAGTTATGTGAGATTACTGGGATGGGGTTGGGAGGCAGATATTTGAGCTGCATTTCTTTGCAGATATCTTACTGGTGTCTGAAAATCAGCAAGCCAGATATTCATTATTTCCAGGGCTGCAAAAAACTCTTAGTGTGTTCTCATCTGAACATCTTGGTCTTCACGTTGGCAAATATTTCAATAGTTGGAGCCAATGTATAAAGAGTTTTAGGAAATGGCTGCAAAAAGAATTAAATATTTTTCCATTGAAATAATTAAAAATGCCTTCCTTATTAAAAACAGTCTGCTGTGTCTTGTACAGAGAAGGCATCAGGACTGCACTAGCTGTGGATTGTCTTTGATTAATAAGGGCAGCCTGAAATACCGTTCTAAGGTTTGTTACAAGTGATCATCTTCTCTTGACATCTTTTATAGCCTCAGGAGATGCCTTTTCTTATTTCACAGACAGTGAAATATGTCTTATGGGGCACAGCAAAAAGTTATTTGCTTCATGAGGTGGGGGAAAAAAATCACAGCTATAATCTTTATTTAGGATATTTTGACATAGGCATCAGATTGTCTTAAAAAGACTGAAACTAGCCCCGAAAGCTTTCTGTATAGGTTCCACTCCACCATGTCAAATGGAAATAACCCCCTTGCTTCAGAGTCCGGAGGGGTTTCTTATTAGAATCGTTTGTTAACAAAACCAAGCACATCATGCCCCATAACGTGTGTGCGTGCGTGTGCATGTGCGTCTCAACTGAGTTAAAATGAAGACAAAAATGCTATGTCCTATTAAAGGGCAAAAAGTTGATCTTGTAAACTCCGGAGGGAGAACATACTGCAGCTATATTTACAAAATGGTGTTGCCTAGACTTACCTAAAAGTGGCCTCTAAGAATAATGGGAGCTTCATGAATAGACATGGTTTAATTAAGATGCCTAACTTCAGGCACCTGCTTTCAAAATGAAAGTCTAGATAAATGTGATATTTTTACAACAAGAGAGTTTGATGATATCTTGATAAATCAATGAGATTAAAGGAGGCACTAACAATGACTAATGCTGGATATAGCAAGTAGTCTTATAAGAATGACTAATGCCGGATATAGCAAATAGTCTTTGGGGGGTTGGACCCAATGATCTGCAAGGTCCCTTCCAGCCCCTACCAATCTATGAATAACCCTTCTATACTCTTGTGTTAATATTTATTTATTCCATAAGTTAAATAATAGCAAAAAAGAGATACCTATGCAAATACTCCAAGTGCCCAAAAAATTTGACAACAGCAAAATATACTGAACAGTATTTTGAAAAGAAAAACAAATAGGAACAAAATTAACTCAAGTAATCAGTGACTTGATTACAGAGGTAATTTTTCCAACGTTCCTCCACATGTCTGGCTTTACCAAAGCAATGTCCCTGCACACTCTCTGATGCATATGTTGTATTTTTAATTTATGTTGAGACTTAAGCCATTCACTAATGAGAGGAACTTCTCTGACATGAGAGAAGAGGCGTGTTGGGATCTAGCAAGAGACTTCTCTGTTACTGAAGGAGAGAGGCCAAGTGAGCACAGATGAGCAACGTGCAGCCTTGTAACGAACAGCTGTTAAGGCCACGAGGCCAATATAAGGAATAGTGCTGAGTTCTGGAGAGAGCATTTGTCTCCTTAGAGAGCGTGTCCTCTTCAAGGCCAACTCTACACTGTCCGTCTTGGTGGATGTGCGCACAATGCTACTCAACCTGGGTTACTTTCTGGAAAACATAGTTCGCTGTTCACTCTGCCACAAACCTGAGCACATTTCAGTTACTCTCCTTTCCTTGGCTTTCTCCGTGCCCAGAGCAATCTCTCTGGCCTCTTTGCAGCCCAAAGGCCCCATAATATGCATTGCTGAGTTGTATCAAAGGTAGCTCATTGCAAAATTAATTTTTTATTCTCAGCCCTTTTGGTGTCAGTCAGTCTGGCCTCCACAGCTGTAAGGAACGCTGCGGATTGAAGCTGTGTGTCTCGTGCCTCTCTGCCTGGAGGCAGTTGTGCATCCCATACCCCCGCTCTGCCAGAAGGAAGCGTCCGTGGGATAAGGCCTTAGGTTAGTGTCCAGTGGGTGATAGGGCCGTCATGCCTTAAGCCGGCGGTTCCCAACCTTTTTAGATGGTGGACCGGCAGACTGCAGTCCGGAAGTGACCGGCATTCTGCGGACCAGCAGCCAACCCATCTTATACTCAGTATAAAAGAGGGTTGGCTGCTGGTCCGCAGCATACTGGTCACTTCTGGACGTCTTGTAACAAAACGCAACCCTAGAATTTTAAATACTGCAGCTTAAAAAAAATGTCATTAAGGAATAGCATTGCATTTATATTACTACTGCTACCTCAGCTGCTTTTACCTGAGGATCCCAGCACTTTAGAAACATTACATTTTATAACACCCTTATGAACCAAGTAAGAATTGCATTCATTTAACAGATGGGAAAAATGAAGCAGAAGGTTGTGAAGTAATTTTTCCCATAGTCACACTCTCGCATAGTGACACAGCTGAGGAAAGAATGAGGAGGCTGACTCCTAGTCTTGCTTTAACCAATATACAGTATCAGGTGGTAGCTGAACTTCAAGTCTCCAGAAAAGCAGGTGCACAATATGGCAATTAGTCTGTATTTGCAACCGGTTGCACACATCATAGCCTGCCATTTGCGTATACAGTTGATGAGACTGCACGTGCATTTACATGAATTACATGTGTAAATTAAGCGTGCAGATAAAAAAGACTTGTGCATACAATACTGTATGCATGTTTCTAAAGAAAGAAATGTGAAACGTGTTTAATTTCTATGTTGCTCAGAGGTGGTCAAATAAATACAGCCCACTAGACTCTCTCACTTGCATTAGTGGTCTGTGTAGATGACTAGTTTAACCATTAAGATCATCCACTGATTCCAATGGATGCAAGCTGCCAATGTGGCCTGCTGTAGATGGTCTGAAACAGTTCTGAGTCTCCTTACTTGCCATAGAGGGACCGACTTGTATCAGTGTAAGTTCTTGTGTTCTTTCTCTCCACCATCAAATCCCTGCAAACCAGACAAGGGTTCAGAAAAGCAGTAAATTCACAGTTGCAATAATGCTAACGGGTCCAACGCCGAACAACTAGCACTGACTTAACATTAGTCAATTAACATTGAGTTGCAGCCCATCTGTTGCCCTCAGCCCTCTGATGACAATACCAGTGAGAAGTACACTTTAAATTCTGGATTGTATGTAATCCTTATGCTTTGCCACAGCCTGGTGGCTCAGTCACGAGGATGCAGTTAACTTGGGTGTCACGTGTTCGGTGTCGTCTCATCTCTAGGGATGCTGCTAGGACAAAGTACTATAAAACAAGTTTCCTGCCAACTTCAGCTTTGGCAGGAAATAGTGACCTGGGAACACGGGAACTGCTGACAAAGCCTAATTATTTTCTTACAGTCTTTCTAACACCAGTTTGAAAAGAAAACACTTACATAGTTTCAGAAATTGCAAATGGAGTTAACATATTAGGCATGCACCTGCTAATTTCCCCACATGATCTTGGTTTAGTGTCCTTCCCACTCACACCTGCTGTTATCCAACTGTTAGTATAGGGAGTGCTTCATTATAAAGAGAGAAAGTGTCTTAATTACACTGAATACATGATTTTGTCATTTGAAATTTCCACTTTCAGTGCCTGGCCTGTTAGTCATTTTTGTCTATTAATTACATGTATTTCATGTATTAAAAATGCAAATTCAAGGCATGTGCAGAAAATATCATCACAGCTCATAGACATGGAAGAGACTGCCTTGGTCACACCCCACCGATGTGGATTGTTCCTTGACCTCAGGTGCTTGATCCAAGCAAGGGGGGTTCATTAGCTGGAGATAATTCCACAGATCAATCTCATTGCTAGTAAATTTTGCCCAGTAGTGTGTCTCATTTCTCTTTTTGCTGAGCTTCTTTCCACTGTGCTGAGTTACACCCTGCAAGCTCATCCTAAATAACTGCTTTCCCACCTTGCTGTATTATCTTCACTTGACATACTTTTTCCAACTATTTTCTGAAGAGTCCATCGTAGTAGGACTCTACGTAGTAGCACAGCCCTTTGAGTTGTTACCGGCTCTTCCACACTGTGTGCTCTCTGCCTTACAGAGCTGTCTGCAGAATGACAGCATTCGAGACCCTGTCGCTTACCGTATCCCCTATACTTATTAGAAATCAGCAGCCAAGTTATTCGTATTTAATTTTTTAAATCTTCTTAAAAAAACGTTTCCAGACCCAAGATTTATTTTTTTTTGGTCCTTTTCTCTGAAGTCTGTGCAGACTGTCTGTCTATAGCAGTGGTTCTTAATGTTTTTAGACTTGAGGAACCACTTGGAAAATGCCAGCTCTTACTTTTCACTTGACTTTTGACTACAGAAAATAGAGCAATTCTTCTGTTGCAAAGAACTTGGAAAGACTGCAACAAGTCAGAATGGTTTTGACACTAGATTCCTGTTTGACGTCTCTGGGTTTATCTTGGGAATCACGCGTACACACCTAGCCATTCGAACATTGTGGCACTCCGCGGCACCCTGGAAATGATCTGAAGGCACCTTGGTTGAGAATTACTGGTCTGTTTTCTGGCATCAGATGATCCAGAAGTGAGTGCAGTATTCCAGGATTTGTGTCCCTGAGCCAGTCATCCCTCTCTTCCATCGTGTGATAGCTCCACATGCAAGAAAACACAGTGTATTTGCCACAATAACCCACAACAAGTTTCACTTGATTTGCTATCCACTGTCACTTTTGGCTTTCTCTTCACTTTCCTGCTTTTGAAAGCCCTCCTTCCTATTGGACCTGTGTTTCATGTTATTTTTCCCTAACTGTATTAGGCTGTATTTTTAGAGATTGAGTCTCAATGCTATATCTTGTGTGTTTTGAAATCCTTTTCACATCTCTCAAAATTAATTCTTCATCTTCATGAGAATTTTCAACAATTTCCAGTTGACAATTATTTAGTAATTTGTCAAGTTCATTAATGAGGTTAAAGAAAACCAGGACTAAGAGCTTGTCTGCACCAGTGGTTTACACTGATGGAAACCCAGTTGCGTCCATCTAAAGAGATGTGTGTCCACTTGCTGGAACTCCTCCCCTCTCTGTAACTGGCAAATCCCTTGGGTGTTCGCTCCTGTTAGACTCAGGAGTACTTTCACATCAGACTAAATTATATCACAGCAACAACCACGTGGCCATTTCTGTTCTCCAAGTATTTTGGCTGTCCCCTTCCTATGCTACTTTGTAACCTGTCCGACAGACCGGTCTTGGACACACGGGATGGACAAGTCAATGCCAAGAAGCCTGAGACCGATGACTCTTTCTACCTGGAGGTACCTGACAGCCAGGATCTAATAGTTCTGCAGGATCCCAACCAACACCCCGCACAGGTAAACCTGGACATCTCTGTCCCTATCCCTGTTACAAGTCAGCCTTCCACTCCCGGCAGTGCTCAGACTGCCAGAAGTCCCTGCAGACATGACTGGTAAGCATCATGGACGCACACCTTGCTGGGGTTATTTGACCCCAGCAGTCTTTCCTGCCCAGAGCAAGGGGGCTGGACCCCATGATCTCACAAGGTCCCTTCCAGCCCTAAACTTCTGTGAACCTGTGTGAGTCACTGTGTTGCCTTTACTGCAAGGCGTTGGTACTGCAGGCTGAGATGTACACCAGCCTCGTTGTTATTCCCAATGGATGTGGCTCTCCTCCAAAGTTAGTGTCCCCATGAGTGCTCAGTGTGCCAGTGTCTATTGTTGGGGGAAATATGTACTCAGCCTGCCATGCACAGCTCTGCACCCCCGTTCCTTCCAGACCCATCTTCCATCCTCCCAATCCATGCTCCCAACATCTGTTGAGTCTGGCTTCTCAGCCTCCTCCCAGCCCTTTGCTCCCTCACAACACACACCCCTCACATCACATGCTCAATTACTGATCAAGCCAGATTTAGGGGAAAGAAAAAAGCCAAACTCACTACTTCATCCCAGAAATGTAATTCTTGAGCACCAAGCGTTCTGTACTTCCGTTGAAAAGCACAGGCTGTGTTTTGATTAAATAAGAACTAATTCAGAAAATCAATACAGATTTACCAGTGTTTCCTTTCCAATAAAAATCATACTAAGGCATTTTTTAAATCAACATAGGTCTTAGAAAGTCTTTTTCCACTAAAAGCTTTATCAATGCTTTTCCCCAATCTACTAAAAACACATTGCACCAACATGGAAACTATGAGTAGCGAGCACACTGCACAGCTTGTGCAAGGCACAAACACTGTTAATTCCCAAGAGGCCTGAAACTCATTGCAAAACAGCACTAATGGCGTAGGAAAGGCTGTGCCTATCTGCAGGGGATAGCAAGTGGCATTTCAGACACGTTTTAGCAGAGCACTCCTGCTGTGTGGTTGGGCTGCCGACTCTTGGCTTCCCAAACAGGTGGCTATTAGAGCTGTGCAAAATTTCGCCAGCTGTTTCGTTTCGACACTTTCGACTCATTTTGAGCTCAAAACAGCAAAATCGAAACAAAACAAAGGGCTTCAAAACAGCCTCAAAACAAAACAAGGCGTCAAGTTTCAAAGCAGCCAGGTGGTGCGAGACAGGGGAGAGCCAGGGCTGCACCCCCAGCGGCTCCAGGCTCAGCCAGGTAGGGAGCGCAGCCCTGGCTCTTCCCGCCTCCCGCGGCTGGGCTATGGGAAGCCGATCACAACGCAGGGGAAGGGAACTCAGCCCTGAACTCAGCCCAGCCGGGCCGCGCTAGTTTCCCTAGACCAATTTAGCGCTCAGCTCATCCCCAGTTCCCTTCCCCGATCAATCCCAGTGCTGGGGAGGCGAACTGAGCAATGGGGCTCAGCTCCTTTCCCTGACTCCCCGGTCCCAGGTGACATCCCTCCCTCATCTGGCAGGCAGATGGGGACCTGCAACCCCGGGGGACTGGTACAGCTGCCGCAGCCCTCCTGGGGTTGGGCTCCGATCTGCCTGCTGGATGAGAGAGGCTGTTTCAAGCCTCCCTATTATGGCCTATGGGTGAAATGTCAAAACAGCCTTGAAACAGCATTGCTGTTTTGACGAAACAAAACAGAACAGCAGTTTCAAATCAAAAGGAAACGCTGTTCTGTCAAAACCTTGAAACGCAAGTCGAAACGGAACAGTGCCGTTTCGCACAGCCCTAGTGGCTACGCCCCTCCAACCATGCAGAACGTGCCTTTCTGCTGAATGATAGCAATGCGGATCTTGCTGTGTCCCCCTTGGTCTTCAGACATTTCTTTGCTGGTTTGTCAAACGGATCAGGGACGACTTCAGTGCTGGGACTGCCTCCAGAAGTGCAAACACAATCACCTTCCTTGGCACAGCAGTATTATGCCCACATGCAATGGCCTGATGATGCTGAAACTTGCCCCCGCAGCCCGTGATCCTGTGCAGCCTCCCTAATGTGACATGAAACTCCACACGGCAGCGATCCAGCAAGCCCTGCGCATCAGTCAGCCAGCTCCCTGCTGCCAGCAATCTCTGTGAGGACATCCCATGCATCACGGTTTCAAAGATCACAGGAAGAAAGGTGGGAAAACATGTCCGGTGTCCAGTCTCCCCAAACCAGAAAGACCGTCTCAATGGCATCCCAAAATTGTGGAGCAAACCACATTTTCTCTCTGCTGCCACACACAATAACTCTTGTTTTTCTGACGTTTGGCACCTCTGATGCCCAGACTCTGAACTATTGCCTAACAACTGGCAAACTTGAGAGTTAAAGAAAAATTGAGAACTAAAGACTGAATAAACCAGGTGGGAGGCTCTGGGAAAGACAGGAGGCATTTCTGAGGTAAGAGAAAGAGGTGCCAAGGAAGAGGGCACCAAGGAGCTGGCAGAGAAGCATCGCCCGCCCGTTGGTTTGATTCCAGAGCTGGTGGAAAAGGGGCTTGTGTGGATGGAGCAGAATCTGGCTGTCACTGAACAGACTATATAGATGGACGCGTTGAGGCAGCTGGTGGAGATAACAAACAGGTGAGCATACCGCTGAAGGTGCTGCATGCCTTCTACCTCCCCTCCCACCACCCCTCTTTACCCTGCAGTATCCTGCTGCAAGCACTGAAGCCAGAGGTGCCTGGAAAACTTGTCCTGTTGGAAGCAGTAGTTTGACCCTTTCAGTCTGACAGGGAAAACAGGTCCATGCACAAACTGAGATCCTCCAGCCCAAGCAAGGGTGGTTGCCAGCGTACACTGCTCTGGCCCCGCAGGTTGCAAGAAGAAAGGGTAGTCTCCACAGCTGTGTACCTTTGCGCTCCAAGCTTTGAACTTAGATCTTCGTTACCTCTTAATTTAAAGCCCTGCTGTTTGCATAGTTCTCACTGTTTGCACTTTTGGGACAATAAAGATTTATTTTTGCCCATCAGCAAAAGCACTGCTGCTTGTAAAATTCATTGACCTCTAAAAAGATTCTACAGAACATGTAACAAAACCTGCATCAGACAACAGAGCCATATATGCCTGAAGGCCTAGGCGCTCGATTTAGACATGCTCATAAAGCTAAAAGTCATACGCTGTTTAAAATTCATGGAAGCACAAAAAGAAAACACAAGAACCCCGCAAATCCATAATGCACAGCAAGCCTTCCCCCTCCTGTAACTTCAGTGACATTCGCACCCTTCTATTAAACATTCATAGACCCATGAATGAGGCACATGCAAAACCAACATCGCATGGCAAAAAGCTGCCCAACAGGGCTTAATTTGTTGTATAGTGTAAACATTTTATCTTTTGCTCTTGGCAAATCCACAAGGCAAGGACAACATTATTTAGGAGAAAGCATCCTGTGGGTTGTTCAAAGCATCCTGAAAATCTATGAACCCAATTGCCAACTTTCTGTGAGGCCCTCCCCTTTACTTTTGCATCTATTGTGCAGACAGCATACAGTTCTTATGAGAGAGGTATGCTCAGCTGCCTCAAGCCTTCCTGTTACAACCTGCCATCTATTCTCCAGGCTCTTCAATGCACCACTCCACTGCCATTGCGTTCGTGCTTAGGCAGGAGTTAACAGTTCTTTTCTAGGAGCTCAATGACCAGTAAAAGGTTTGTCAACCACGGCAGTTGTAGGTAAGAGAATAAGATCCAGGACACTGACACCAGTAATGTCCATGTTAATTGTGCTAGCAAACTGCCCTTTTTCATTCGGAAGAACAGGCAGGAGGTCCAGGAAATTCTGGTATCAAAGTAAACTTTTCCAGACCAACCTGCAAAGATGCTGGTAAACCCACGATGGTGGCCAACCTGGCACTGCAGCACAACGGAGAGCTCTTTCCTGCTGTCATCGCCAAGGCCTGCTACAAGAGGCAAATAATAATGTTTCATCAACTGCACCAGTGCACACATTTATTTCCACCTTGCTTCTGCAAAATAACCCAGAATACTGAGCGCGGGGAAAGGCCATGTGGGCAAAGCCAAAAATGTCCTCAGGGGTAACAAGCTTGACAACATGCAGTGACAGTAGTGTTTAAACGTGAATGCACACGTATCAACAGCCATCTTAACAGCTGATATGCTAAACCAAACTGGTCAGCCACTGGGGATGGCAATGGTCACGCTTCTGCATGGATAGGGGAACTCTCGTATTGGTGTGTTGCTTCCCTGCACCAGGAAAGCCAGTTTGTCATGCTGATGCTGTGTGCTCACTGCTGTCACATATTCCTCTCCACCCACCTGACACTTTTTCCTTGAGCCCAGAGACAGCACAAAGTTGGTCTAAGTAAAGTACCTTTTGCAGCAGCTTTTCAATCACATCCTCCTCCTTCTCGTGCGTGTCCTCTGTGGTCAGGCAGCTGGTTTGCAAAGCTGCAGCTTTCTGGCAGCCTGTCAAACATCCATATAAGCAACTGATGCCCCACTGCCAGCATTGCAGCATGGAGAGCACTTGTCAATAATAAGCTTCTGTACTTTGAACATGGTGCCACCTAAAAAGAGGAGGCTGTGGGATGGCAAAGGAGGAATCTTGGGATTTTAAAGTGACTCCCCAGATAAGGAACACATTTATTTCCACCTTGCTTCTGCAAAATAACCCAGAATACTGAGCGCGGGAAAGATCCCCCTGCATGGAAGGCATCCTTGAAATAAAAGCTAACTGTTGAGCTGGATGCACCCATTGATGCCAGTTGGTGAGAAGCAGTTATATCAAGCTTTTGGGTATCGTAGTACCCTGAGACCTGACAGAGGTACCGTGATACACAAAACCTTGTATAAACCTATCCCAACCACATCGTTGGTTCAGTAAAAGATATCACCCACAAAAACTTTTGCCTCTCGTAGTGAGATGCAATTACTTTTATTGTCATTTGTTCACAGGCTATTTCCAGATGCGTTTCACTGTGTGGGATGATGCTTACATTCAAACTGTTTCTAAGTATTTTGAGACATACTCTGGTTAGGGCTTCCCTAAAATGGATGTAGACTATTGTTTCTATGGTCTCCTTTAATTAAATTTGTTAGTATCATTAAAGAAAGTAATCATATTTGCCCAGCATAATTTTGATTTATAAATCTGCGCTGCTTATTCTTCCTGGTTTCTTTATTGCAGAAGAGGTCACAGATTATTATTACATGCATTTTTTTAACGTGGCAATTACTACAATAATAATTACAAATAAAATGTTCCATTTCCCGTCAATTCCCTGAATTGAGAGTAAATGGATTATAGTACTGGGATTTCTACTATGTCCCTATTTGAGGATGACTGTTACATTTGTCTCCCCCCAAACAAACAAACAAACAAAACCTGTCCATGATTTGATAAAAATAATTGCAAGTAGATCAGCAAATTCAATATTAATCTGCTTAAATCCTTGAGATTCATATAATCTGGGCCTGCTTGTTTGTACCGTATTACGTATGTTCCATTTTCCTGTCTGGCCTGTTTCTTTAGTTGTTTGCAGTATGAAATCATAATTATTTTAGTGGCCTATTACTTATTTCACTTGTGGTTTGTTTAAAGCCAAAAATTTTAACAGCAGTTAGGAGCTCAGACAGAGTAGCTTCAGACCTGGTTGTTTATTTGCCTCCTTACACTTAACTTTTCCTGACATTGTCTTACTCCCTTACCTGGCATTAATAAATTCAACTAATTTTTGCTTTGTTGCCCTTAACATTCTTCTGTAGTTTAATTGGTTTTATAGAACATAATCTTCTTTGGTGTCTTGTCCTTTTACCCCTTCCACCACAGGTCCTTATCTCTTTGGATCGGTATCTTGTCATTCCACATTGACTACTATGCTTCTTGCAGTTCCTCCCCAGTGGAGGGGTACTGGGATTCCCCAGCTGTCCTTTAAACACAGGTTTTTTAATACTTCATGTTACATATTCACTGGAAGTTGTAATGCCTGAACATTTGCATTCTTAAAATAGGTGTCTTCTGTAAGCCCTGCCTTTAGTATGTTTAATTTAAATGAATCACGATCATCACGTCCACACTTACTATTCATCTTCAGTTGTTTCCTATTCCTCTTAGTAAAGAAAATATGTCAAAGCAAGGGCTCCCTTAATCCTATGTTCTTTGCACCGTGACGTTTTCCACTTCCATGAAGTTTAACTGAACTTTTTGTTCAGCAGATGTTTTTCATGGACATCTAAATGCCTATCTTGTGGTCTCCAGCCCCTTGATGACCCAGGAATGTTTCATTCCTCCTTATCTTGGGGCTCTTTCAGAGATGTCAGCAGCAGCTCCCCTCCTCCTCAAATTCTTGCACCCTTTCAAAAACTATTTGTGCTCTTAAGACTGGATGTTTTTCTAAAGAACATGCTCTAGTTCAAACAAGAATTAATTCAGGGAAGTTCTATGGCCTGTGTTATCCAGGAGGTCAGATGAGATAATCACAGTGGTCCCTTCTTGCCTTATAAACTGCTTGTTAAGCTCAAGCTTGTGAAACCTTACACAAGTCATTTCAACTCTGTGCCCCAGTTTTACCCTTTGTATTATTTACGTAATGTTTTGTCTGTCTTTGTAGATCACTTGGAAATCCTCAGCTGAAAAAAAATCACATAACTGCAAAGTATGTTGTTTTCTTTGCCAAGCACATCAGACGCTGGTACTTTTTAATCACGTTTACTCTTTTTGCCTTTTCTGGATTGATTGATAGATGGTATCGGCATGATGGTTCCAAGAATCAGCTCACCAAGACTGCGATGCCTTCAGCTCTTTTAATAGAGTTGAATACTCTGCCTTTAACTTGTACAACACCAGGCAGGAAAGTTTCAGGAAAATCTGTTATTAGAAGAGACTCGATGACATGAACAAGCTAGTCTGCAAGGGGAGGTAAATTTGGGTTACAGGGTGTACGGTTCTGCTCACAAAGAGTTCCTACGACCGGGTGGATACTCTGCAAATTGAAGCACAGTAGGGGCCGACTAGAAAAACACCATTGCTATGTATGTGGCAAGACTTCTAACTCGGTTGTTACACAGTTGTGGGTTTCACTCACAGCAGGCGGCATCCTTCTGCCCCGTAGGTGTGTCGCTCTCCCTCCATTTCTATTTTCTTTATGTGACCCATATTTTGGCCAGGGAGGGGCTGTTACCCACAGAAGGACCAGTACTAGTGTCTGTGTTCACATGGTTTATTTAGGATGTGAGATACCAACTGGTTATATAGATCAGAACCAAGCGTAGTCGCCCTGTAAAAGAAAAAATACAGGAGAAACTGCTATTTTTAAAAACAGAAATTTTAAAATTCTTTTTCCCTTTGGTAGGGCTTGGCTCCAGGGAGTACCTCTTCAGCAAGCAACATGAAAAGGTGCTATACTGAATATTTAAAGCAGTGGTGCCCAATCTTTTGCCCCAGGGAGTGATGCAGAGTTGGTCCATGGGTCGGATGTTGTGCCGACTGAGCCCCACAAGCTTGGATTGGCTCGTGCTGCCAGCTCCATCCCTGTGCACCCAGATCGGGCTCCTCAGCACCCCAGCCCTGTGATCCAAGCGCAGGGCACTGTTATCTAGCACTTGTGGGGGGTGGGGGGGAGGCCAGAAATCTGGCAGCAGGGGAGCACTTATTAAGGCTACCACCACTCCCTGCTGCCAAACCCCTGGGGAGCCCCTGGGCAGGATGAGGATGATGTGCTTTGCAGCCAAGCGCCCCTGATTTGAACCACCTCGGTTTACAACCGAATCTGTCCCTGGAAAATACAAGGATCACACGAAGCCATCGCACCCAGGCACACGCTCCGCTTCGCGCCCTGGCACCCAGGGCTCCCACGTGGCAGCGCTGTCACGCGACGGGAGTGGGCGGGGCTGCGCCGCCTCCAGAGCGCAGGCGCAGAGCTACCCGAGGGGCAGGGACACCCTGCCTCCCCGAGGCCTCTGACCTTTGTCCCGCCTGGCTTCCTCACGGCGCATGCACGAAGTCTCCCTGGCAAGCCGCTGTCCCCCTCCCCGAGAGGCCCGCGGGCGTGCGCATGCGCAGGGCGCCGCTCCTCGCCAACCCTCCCCTCTCCCCTCCGCCGGGTTGGCGCAGGCGCTATTCCGGCAAGAAACCCCCCCTCCCCCTTCTGTTCGCGCATGCGCAAGCCGCTGGCTGTTCCCCTGTCGGCTCCCCCCCCCTCCGCAGCGCCGGGGCCGCGCGTGCGCAGAGCATCCGCGGAGGGGGCGGCAGTCCGTGCCGTTGGCAGCCGCCGGATTCCTGTCAGGCCCGGCCCGGCGCGACGGGACGCGACGGCTGAGGGGCGCCCGGCCTGGCCCTGTCCGCGCGCAGCGCCTCGCCCGGCCCCGCCCAGCCCCGCCGGAGCGCCCTGCTCCCGCGCCCGGCCCGGCGCCCCGCTCCCGCCGCCCCCTCGCCCCCGCCGGGCCGCGGAGCTGCGATGCCCTCGGACTTCATCTCTCTGCTCAGCGCCGACCTCGACCTCGACTCCCCCAAGTCCCTCTACTCCAAGGGTGAGTGCGGCCGCGGCCGGCCCGGGCCCCGCGGCCTCCTCGGGATCGCGAGCGGGCCGCTTGGCTGCGCCGCCGGGCCTCCCCTGCCCTGCCCTGCCCTGCCCGCGGGCTCGGCTCTGGGCGCAGGTGGGCCCGGCCGCCCCGTCCCGCTCCGGGCAGGGCAGGGGAGCTCCACGGACTGCCGGGGGAGCAAGTGGGGGAAACGAGGGGGAAACGGACCCATGGGGGAGCAAGTAGGGGGGGAAGGGGCTCACGGGGGGCGAGCCCGGTGACATGCGAAACGGCCCGTCCGCAGCGGAGCAGCGGCGCGAGGCAGAAACGGGGGGCTGAATGCTTTAAAGGAAGCGGGAGGCACGGGTGTTGCTGCGGGCAGTTCAGCGAAACCAGCGGCCTGGCAGGGGCAGAGCGTAAATAACCGCGTGTCAACGTGAACGTGCAAGCTTGTGGGTAAAACACACACACTTCAGCCAGTTGCAGGGATACGGGGGGGGTGTAGGTCTAAGGACGTGGGCAGGCATGGCTCTGCGGGTAACGGCGATGTCTCTTATTAGGCCAGCGAAATAGTTGGAAAAATGGGTCTGCAACTTTCGTACACAAACGCCCTTCTTCAGGCGCAGGGGAGTGTGCTGGGGTGCGCGCTCTCCCGGGTGCAGGACAGGGCACCGGGACTCTCTCGGAAACAAGTGTTAAAGAACCAGGAAATTGAGAGTTAAAAAAAAAAAACATGAAACAAAACACCAGGAAATTAAGAGTTAAAGTTAAATTAAACAAAAAAACTCACTCCCCCGGAGAACTTTAATTCAGAGTGACACCATACAGTAATTATCTCCATAATTGTGTACTACTAGTTTAGATGAGTGCTTATTAAAGACACTGTTGTAGTTTTAATTTTCTCTTCCTCATCCTGTCATTACATGATGAAATAAAAATTATTTAGATACCTTTAAATTAATTCAGTTGGAATTGTTGTTTAAATTAGTTTCCCAAAAGGAGCTGTGTTAAAGTTTTTTGACTTTTGTGGCCATCTCAGGAGTGTAATCCATGCCAATCCTGACAGCTGTGCCGATAAAACTCTTTAAGTACAGGCCAGGCCTAAATGTACATGGCAATATGGAAGTTTTCTGGTGCCTTTACAGTAATGATTTTGATTAAAGTGATATAAAATCTAATTTGGATGACGGAGGCAGATCATTAGTTTGATACTTTACATTGATCGCGAAACAAATATGAATAATTTAACTGATTGAGGAAAAGATATATCTCTGATCATTTTCGTTATGTTAAAATCTTATGTATCAGTAAGAGTTCAGAATGAACTTTAAAAATGACTCTTCAAGTCCAATCGAGACTTATTTAAGATATTGTAACAAATATCAGTCTTTGGGTTGCTTGGTAAAGTCTGCCTGCAACCGCTCTCAGTGTGAGTTATCTCATTATGTATGCATGTTTTGGGTTTTTTTTAACATCTTATTCAGTTTCCCTTTACAGATTAGTTTCCTCAAGACTCCTTATATTTAGGTTTCAAGTCTCTACTGCAAGACTGGCCACAAGTCCCAAAGCTAAAAGAAGTGCCAAGTAGTAATTTTTAGGCCTCTCTAATCCCTGTAGCATCTGAAAACTTGACTGCTGCAACCAAGTAATAACATCTTCAGCTTTACCATAAGTTCTTATGTATCCAGAAGCCATTGTCAAAAGAGTGACAGACATCCTTAAAAAAAGGATGGAAAAAATAGTTCTAACTCCAGACTGTAAAACTTCCTCTTCAAGATAAAGCAGTTAAAACATTTGTCATGTGTAATGAGATCCATCCCTGGCAGTGGGAGTGGTGCCTACTTGTGGACACTAATCCCGTTCCTTACACTTATACCTCCCTGTCACACCTTTTATGTCACTATTAGAGTGGGAGGTTGCCTCCAGAGAACGAGAGTGTGGTCCTGATTACCTTGCTCTGCACCATCTCTCTTGGGGTTCTTGTCCTTCCACCCTGTCTCTCAGGACTGATGGCCTGGTCACCACTTGCTGGGCCTCTGTCAGCCCAGCAGTACAGCAGGAGTCTGGGGCCAGGGGGGCCAGGCCCCTGCTCAATTATCTTCTTTCCTCCCCTTTAGCCACTCCCATGCCTGGCAGCCTAAACAGCAAACATAAAGCCAAACAAACACAAGTCAAGTGCAGCTAGCTGCAGGCCTTTCTCTAAGCTCTTCCCCAAGCTTCCCCTTAGCTTTGCTGGCTTCTCCCAATTTGGGCCCTTCTGGGTCTGCACACAGTTCCCCCTCCAGTCTCTGGAATTGCTTCTCGGCTTCCTTTCACAGAGAGCTCTTTCAGTCAGGGCGAGTCTTCACTTACTACAGTGCTTTACAGAACTCTCAGCAGTGAGCTGCTTTCTCTTGCTCTGCCCTTTCTGCCTCAAGTGCAGGGAATATCTAGCCCCCAGCCTCCCAGGAGCTTCCCTCAAAGACAGTCCCCATTTTCTTGCTCTCTCAGTAATAGGGCAGGGTCCCCTGTTACACATGTAAAAACAAATTAGCAATATAGAATACCAGTCACTAGAAGACATAGTCTGAAAACCTAGAGGTTAGTTGCCCTATGATTTACAGCATCTGCTGAAGTAAGCTATTACTTACAAAACCGTATGCCTCTCCAAATTGTCTATAACATGGGTGTAAAAAGTACAGCCCATGGGCCAGAGCCAGCCTGTGGAGTCCTATCATTGAATTCCCAGTACTGCTTTTAGATCTCAAAGATGACCCACAAGTCATGCGACGTACACTGGACCAGCCCAATGCACAGGGCCTGGGCTGTGTGTTGCTTGCAGCACCTACTCCAGCTGGTCTAGGACCTCGGTTGCTCACAATACCTGCCCTGGCTGGTCTGGGACTGCACTGCACGTGGCACCCACTCCAGCTGGGCCGGGACAGTTGCCACATGCAGCATGGGTCCTCAACTGGCTGGGACAGATGCTGCATGCATGCACAGGTTCTGGAGTGGGCATCACATTGTGACTGTCCTGGACCAGTTGGAGCAGGCGTCATGGGTGCTGAATTCAGTATGTGGTGAGGAGGAATGATCTGCAGGCCTTATCCCGAGCCATCATCCAGCCTGTGGACCGGCTCATGCCACTCATTGAGACTGGGGCCTGATCAGTTTGGCAGTCCTGGTCTATAAGGTGCCATTTTGCCCTGCCTTCTGTTCTGTGGATTATAGTACCAAATGTAGCACTTAAATCTAAAAAAATTAAGTAGATGACAAGGTATTCATGGTAGCCACTCAAAGGTCAAAAACCATGTATAAAACAGCTTGTCAAATGACAGGCCCTAAATCCAAACTGATTAGAATCTATTAATTTAGTTAATCCTTTCATTACAGCAATCTTCAACATTTTTTTAAACCAATTAACAATATTGTGGTCTGCATTCTTTTTTACCTACACTTGTACAGTGCTAGTACAGTCTTTTCCAGTGTTGCAAGTATGATTAGAGTTGTCTCTCTTCTTTATAATTTATTATCAAATTGCCTGATATAGATGAGTTATAGTAAAGCTGCCTCTGTAAGACCCTTCTTTTCTGTTTTTAAACACTAACTTAGTAATATATTATTAAGTAGTTTTCTAGGAGCAGATATTGTATAATTTAAGTTTGATAGAGTGTAAGTGCATATGAAATGTACTTTCTTTTTATACCTTTGGCTTTATGATTTTTGTATGCATTTTATGTCATTGTTGATAGCGCAATATGAAAGAAGACATTTAGTAAAGCATTTACTAGAAGGATGAAACAGTCCAACATAAACTTAGAACTACAAGGTAGTCAGAAAGTACTTAGTTCCATGGTTATTCTTTTGTTGCATGAAATTCTTTTGTTAGGCCAGGGCTGTGCCCATGCGGGGCTTGAACTGTATTTGGTTCTGTGGGAAGCCAGTGCATTGTGTGCACCAGATTATTACATTCACAGTCTTGTGAAGCAGACGGCCTGTGGAACTTTGTACCACTTTGATCTTGTCCAGGGTGTGTGGTTTCTCTTTTGATGTGACTATTGGTAAGCAGCCCCGGGGGCCCTGGATGTGTGGTTCACCCTGGCCATGTGTGTCTGATAAGATGAGATTCAAGCTGTTCTTAGTTGCAGATGAAAGTGGGTGTTTTTTGCCATCGGGTATGCACTAGCACTTAAGGGGAGTTGTCAGAAGGATCCAAAGGTTGATGACTGAGTAAATAATTTTAAGGAAGATGTCCTTGATTATAGAGTAAAATTCTCTGTTTCCTGTGAGATTCACCTCTCTGTCTTGAGTTTGTCTTTAGGCAAATTTTTTTTTTTACCCTGGTTCCGATATTTAACCTAGATGTTGAGAAGAATGGTCCTATTCATACGAAGATGATCTAGGCAGAAGGCAGGGTAGATTTGTACCTTAGACTAACAAAATTAGAAATGTATAGCGTAATCAGAGGCTTCATGAAATTCTTGTTCTATCCATCTCTTATTTAGTTAGTCTGTAAGGTACAAATCTACCCTGCCTTCTTTCTGCCTGACTTCAGATTAACATGGGTAACTGCCTTTCTCTACTAAGATCTAGATTAAGATTGTATTGGCATGCTGCTAGCAGTTCATCTTGAGTTTTACCCTTTCTTTGCTAGCTTTTCCAAGGCTTTATAGAGATAAGTTACAATAATAATACTAAAATAGCACAAGGTAGAAAATTGACTGCATCAGAAACAGAGGAAGTGTTGCCAAAATTTTCAGTCCAAGCTTAATCTGGGAAGAAAATTAGCCATTTTATGTAATATTTATACATCGTTGGTACTCCTTGGAAGTAGGACAGGAATACTTAGTAAGCATCAGCAGAAAATGTATGTGTGTACTTTGCCTATGGACAGGAGGAGACAGCATTTTGCCATATTTTCTCACATCCCACATGCCCTCAGATTAGCTATCCACCTCGTTTGGGGAAGGCAGAATGGAAAAAACAACTTTTTCTTCAGAATTTGACCTACCGCAGCATGGACTTACTCTTACAGAGTCCTAGCCATGTGCAGAAGAGGTGGAGTCTACTCAGCTTCACTCACCTTCTCCTTGCAGCTCCATAGCTAAAGGTTTAACCCTATCACAACTGATAATTCAGACAAAAAGTCTTAATAGCAAATGCTTCTAATGAAGGGATATGTGAGACCAAGTCTTCAAACTTATTCTGAAGAGAATCGCATTATATTTTTAATTAGTTTGGGCAAGGATAAAAATCCAGGATTATGTACCCCCTGCTCAGTTCACAACAGAACACTTACAGCAACAGAAGGCTTTCATGGAAATAAAAGCTAAAATCTACCCTTTTCTTGGTTACTTGTTCAGTGCCATGCCACGGCATTTTGCATTGCTCCATAGCCTCATGTTTTAGGCACATTACTGTTTATACTTTTTTTTCCCCCTTTCCTCTTCTCCATTTCTCTGCCTCCTCCATGTCCTTGTCAATACTCTTTGAATAGACTCACAATATCTTTCCAATTCAGTACCAACATAAATCAGGAAATAGTTAATGCTTCCTTTTTTATAGTTTTACTCTTAAAAGGCATGAGGGGAGCACATTTTGCACCTAAGTAGTTGTCAGGCCATGTGCTACATTGCACCACTTACGCTTCTTGTTGTTTGAAAGTTTGGCCTTGAGGCTCGGAAACTAATTTTGAGAGAACTGAGATTATACAGGTTCTGAAATGCCTCCTGGGTCAAAAGAATACATCCTGCATACTGGATCTGGGTTGGGGGCTGTTTGTTTGACATCCATTGTGGGCAACAGCCATCATAATGGATAACAAACAGTGTTGCAGTTTAGTAATGAACCAAACTGTTCTCATGCTTCCCAAATGACACTGCTAACCATTGACAGTATTATGAATATGCAAAGCATCTTCTTTCAGCTGGATGGTTCAAACAAAATACTTTGTAAACAGTGTCCATTGTTTAAAAATGATTGGCATTCTGTTTATATTCTGTAACCTTGAATTGGTTGAACCCGTAAACTTTAAAAATAAAATTTGCTTTCTTTTCCTAATTTTCATACCCCATATAAGCCAGTTCATTTTAAGGTGGAGATTTCACAGTTGGGTGTAGGTAGAGAATACCGTTTACTGCAGTCTTGCATATATTTAAAAAAGACAGCTGTTTTAAGTCATTCAACACTTTTGGTAATCCTAGCAAAAGTAAATGAGTGGCTAAAGTGCAGGTGAAACAGTTAAAGGTACATGATCATGGCGCACACACACCCTGTCTCTCTCCCTCCTCCCCCCTCCCCCTTTCCTAAAGTGGGTGAGAGAGTATACTCTTGAGTCTGCTCTTGGAGTTAAGCATACATGCAAACCCCTTTTCTTATTAAAGTAGAGCAGAGTAATCCGGAATACAGGCACTGACTGACATTGAACATTCAGGGCTTACTTAAATGGTGTAGAAACATGATCCTAATGTGCACACAATAAAATCTTAAATAGTTGTCATTTTCTAAAACCACTTCTGTGCAATGCTCTTAAAGGCATTGTGTCATCATGAGTAGAAATTGCTGAATGTTGGTGTGGTTCGAACTTGTTTCATTTTTGTATGCTGCCTCATAATGGCATAAAACTAGATACTTTTCATGGTGTATTTCCATATGTAGCTTCTTGCTTGCATGCATCGGTTTGGTTCACCAGTTATTTTCTGAATAATTCAGAAAATGTTCAGATCTCCTTACAAAGTTTTAAAATAGTGCAGTAAAAGTTCTCTTGGTTTTCAAAGCAAATTTTAGTAGTAGCACAGTTAATATTGTCCCTTGCTTGTTTGGCAGGCATAGGTGAGATGGGCAGTAAGTCACATGAATATGCAAGCAAGTTGAAACATGCTAAGGTTGAGACTTGAAGAGAGTAGTGAAAAGTCTCTGATGTTGGGGGTGCATTTGGCCTTTCTGAAAGAGCATATGGAAACAGAATTCTGTTGAGAAGCGTTCTTAAGATGCTTTTATCTTTTAGTTGCCTGGTACATTGTTCTCCTTGCCAAGATTGGAGGCCAAATTCCAAATTGACTGTGCCAAACATCTATAATTGACTGGCAAAGGGAGCATGAAAAAGGACTCACCTCTTCAGGACCCTCATTAAAGGGCCTGATTTGTTGGCACCATCTTGCCTACTAATCGGTACATCAAATACAGAAAAAACGCAGCAGAGTTCCTGCAGTTTGATTGTGGTGCTGAAGATTGATTGGAAAGTGGCAAACTGCAAATCTTAGTCGTGCTTGTTAAACTGACAGTTTCATCCTGGGCATTGGATGCTTGATGAATTAAATCCTGTATTTTTTTTCTAGGAGGGTGCATTGGGAAGATCGGAGGTACTCTGCCTCCCTGGAGCTCTCATTTTCCTCTAAACCCTTTTTTTTAGGTACCAACTATAACTCTGGGTGTTTGTGTTGTTCATAGTTTCATAGTAGGTAGGGTCGGAGGGGACCTGAGCAGATCATCAAGTCCGACCCCCTGCCATGGGCAGGAAAGAATGATGGGGTCAAACGACCCTGGCTAGGTGATTATCATATAAAATACCAGTCCTGTGTTGAATCTTGGTTAGTTTTTGGTTTTGGCTTCACTTGGCTAGGAGTTTCACTGTATGCGAAGAATTATTTCCTCATATTGGTTTTGAATTTGCTATCTACCAGTTTTTTTTAAGCTGTTGGCTGATTCGCTTCTCTGTATGTATTTTTTGTAGCAGGTGAATTACCTCCCTGATTTGTATGTGGGTAAATGCATGACTGTTGTCACTGCTGTTTTGTATCTTATGTGCAAATTCCAATTGAGAATACAATGCCTTTTGCTTTTATTGGGCATCTACGTTTTCTAGGTGCAGCCAGCTTTTTCTCTTTGGAACTTGGGTCTGCTATCTGGAATAGAAGTGTTGTGTAGTTTTGTAATTTGAAATCTCTTGCTTTCTTACCTTATCATCTGAAAGGATTCAAAGCTGCAGCACTTTGATGTATTAAATTCTATTTCTTAAATAAAAGGTGCTGCTAGAGGTATGGTAGCAGGAAAGGGATTATTTTGTTTAGAGTAAACTTAAGTATAGTTTGCCCTGCAGGTGTTTTAATACATTAACACAACAGCCGAAGAATCCTCTTTTTTTAAAATTGGCACCTATCTGCCCCTCTGGCAGGAGATCAACAGAACTTCCTTTTTACTGAATTAAGTTTTCATAATAAAGGAAAGAAACACATAGCGTTCAGGGATTTTGTGTTAAGGTATTAGTTATCGACCAATAGAGATGGCAACGCTATAGTTCTATGAAAAACAAGGCCATTGTTAGATTGGAAATGGAGATGTTAAACATTTCTTTAATGCAGTTGCTCAATCTATAGGTAGTTATGCTCGTCTTTTAGCCAAACAAATAGGAAGAATTTATGTCCTTTAACAATAACTTTGATCAGCTCCAATGGAAGCTTTTTGTTGAAGCTAATCCCTTAACTAATTCTTCCACATGATATAACTTGCCCTTGGAAAATTGAGTGACTCTTGAAATATTTGAGCTAGCTGACCTTTTCATAATGCTTGTTTAATTGAGAGGGCCAGATTCACAGCTTGTCCAGTGCTTCCACTTCAGTTTGTTCAACATCTGTTATTTTTTTTCATGTGGCTTCTTTAACCTTTCCTTGTGCTATTTCAACATTAGATGCAGATAATCTAATTGGTGCAGCTTTTTGGGAACAAGTGCTGCAAGGTGTGCATATCTGCTAGTAAAACCAGTTCTCAATGTGGAACTGTGGTTCCTTATTACTATTTGTTGAAGTTAGGTGGTGCCAGTTTGGCCCGAGGCTGCTTACAAAATAACCCCAACTATGCAAAGAAGTCTTCCCTTCTGCAGTCACTGGGTCTTCAGTTCGATTCAGTCCTATCAGTTGGCACTTGTGATCCAGGTCCAAAAGTAACTTGTGACCTGCATAACTCTTACAGTATGAACTCTGCAAACTGCTTGACTCTGACTTTCTGCATGCATTGTTGTAACACCTTTCTTTCCATGTCTCACGTCAGTGATTTATGATGCCTGTTTGAAAGCTCCTGCAGAAAACTTTCTTGCTGAACAGATTGCTCAGTGTTTAGCCCGGCCTCAGTTTGGACAGAAAAAAACAAGTGGACACGGTGTAAGGAATGTTGATAGATCTTGGGAGCTTAGTATTCTTTCTCAGAATTTCCTTTACCTCACTGAAAGGAGGTATTTTATGCTTTCTGAAATTCACTGCTTCTCTATTAAAAGCTATAGGTTAGAGCAGCGTTTCTCAACCTGTAGGTCGCTACCCAAAAGTGGGTTGCAGGACTATATGAAAGGGTCACAAACAAACTTTAAAAATGAATTCTCCTCTAAAGGAGAAAACATGGGAAACTGTGGCTTTTCCCTTCCAGGCTGTTGAAGTTCCAGCCTGCGAGGGGGGTGCCCCTACCTCCCCCCCTGGGCTCCCCACACTGGGGGGCTGGGGCACCGGGGTGGGGGGCAGCAGGTTAGGAGCGAGGGCACTGGGATGGGACAGGCCATCATTGTTTACTAATGGGTCGTGGTCCAAAAAAGGTGAGAACAACTGGGTTAGAGGATGTTGTGACCATCATGGTGTAGAATAACACCAGTATGGATGCCATGAAAAAACTGCAATAAAGCTTGAACACTGCAAGATAGCTTTTGTACATGTGTTGTACCATTCATTCTTTCAATGCTCCTATTCCTCTCTTTCAAGTAACATTTTAATTCTAGTGCAGAATAGCCTTTTTAAGCAAAAGTGGATCTTGGATGCTCATATCAGGCTCCCCGCCCCCCCCCCCCCCCGTTTATGCCTCGAGCTACTTACATGCGGATTTAGGGAAGAACCTGGTAAGACCCACTTTTTGCAAAACAAGTCAATCTTTGTATGTTTTCTTATATGGATACTTTCAAATATAATTACAATTCTACAGTTACTAAAGAGAAGTTTTTTTCCGATTTGATCAGCGTGCTTCACATTAGTTATACCTAACTTTAATTAAAGTTAAATGGGTGCTGTATATATGTATTGAGAAGTAATGGTTTAGAGACAATAGAGAGTTGAAACAAAAGTTTGAATGAGAAGGGGCTACCATGGTTTGTTTGTATTTTTTACAAATACTGTACTTATTAACTTGCACTTTGGTCCATATTTTATATGTATAATGCACTTTAGAAACTTCTTCTGATGATTAATCACATTCTGTGGCCCTGCAAATTGTTCCCTGACAGCCATCTTTGTATCAGGCAGTTAATTACAATAAAACAGTCTGATCATAATATCCAAGCTTATTTGGCAAAGAAGTAGACCTGCTAGACAAGATTTTAAATATTCTCAAATTTCAATGTTAGTTTAATTTCATCTGAATCCCTCCTCAATATTGTTATATGTCAAGCGAGAATGTTGTTGAAAATTGACACTACTTTAAAATCCTACCTTGTGAGCCTGATGCATAATCTTTTTCTTTCTTCTACTCTTGAATATAAACACAGGATATAATGGAGAAATAGTTAAAGCTTGAATGTCTTCATTGCAAGTAGCCTGTTGGTGTCATTAGTTAAATGTGTGAGAACAAGGGTGTCAAATATGGAGCCCATAGAGTCCCTTTGTCCAGACCGCCAAGCACCAGAAGTTGGGGGCATGGTCTGCTGTAGAATCTGGGGCCCTCGGGCGGGAAGAGGGCAAGCTTAAATGCTCATGTAGTCCAAATCTGACTTGTGGCACAAGGTGTTTGCCACCCTTACGTTGTGTTAGATGTAAAGCATGCCTCCAAGAGGAGCCCTTGGGTCGCATTATAGATCACTGATTAGCCATCTTTACTGTTGTTGTGATGGGCTTTGTTTGTGTGTGGTATGGCTGCTGTCCCACATCATGAGGGTTAGCCCTATTTAACACTGAGTACTAGAATTTGAAACAGCATGAATCTTGCTGTGCCACAGAAATGCTGGTGTCAGTCAGTCAGGCTGCTGTATGTCTTTAACTGCCTTTATGTGTATACCACTATTTTATTTGAATTTATTAGAAACAGTGTGATAGGCTCAAATGCCAGGGCTAAGCATCTCTTCCTGTTTGTGCTGACGCATACTGTTGGTTAAACAGTGGATATTTGTAATAAACTAAATCTACAGTAATGTTTAATGTCAAACATTGTGCTTGGATTTTAAGCACAAAGATCATGAGGTAGGAAGCATATGTATTTCTCAGCTGTTACAACTATAAAATTTGAGGCAAGCTGGTGACCAGGTAAAACAGGATCATTTCAGTTGTTGCAAGCATGCATAGTTTTATTATAAATAGTGTTAGTTATCATATTTTATGTGGAACAATTTTTTCTATTTATTCCAACCCTCACCCCTCTGAAACCAAGCCAAACCCAGTCTGCAATTCTCCATGCATGCTTGTAACTCCTGACTGATGCCTGTATGGGAAAATAGGCCACTCTTAGCCTCTCTCTGGAAAGTGTCATGGTGAAGGAGTTGATACCACGGATTCCTTTTCAGACCTTTCTACAGGGTAAACCTATAGGAATTTAGTAAAAAAAATAAAGTGTGTATATCTATATAGATCTATACAGATCTATATAGATAGATATAAAATATATATAATATGCTGAAAAATGGGACTTTGGGACACACCGTGTGTGTGAGAGAAGGTGCTGTGTCATGATAGAAGGTGTTATCTGAAAGCTCAGGGCAAACAAAAGGTATGAATGGCTTCTTTTTCCACATATTGTCATTCAAACAATAAAACTGAAAATAAGCGTTCAGGTATAAATGCTGCTCCTTTGCTCTTTGTCTGACCACAGGCCCCTTTCCAGATGATGGACCTACACCTGCCTGTGAGGGATTGGACTATCCAGGCTATGGTTCTCTCTCCTTGCCATTTCTGTCTGCAGCAGGTCCAGCTGGTCTTTGAGTCTCAGACTTCCTTGTGGAAATCTACAGCCAGTACAAAAATAGTGGTGCAGGCCATATTGTTCAAAAGAAGATATGATTTACTGTACCACAGGATCATCGCAAGGAGAGAGAAAAGAGATAAAATTACAGAAACATACCTGCATGTTAATTTAGCCATTTTAATCCTTCCTTACCACTCTGTATAGGTTTCATCTTCCTCCAGCACTCCTGTACCCCTTTAACTGATGCCCTGAGGACTTGGGGTTTCATAGAGTTAGTCACAGCACAATACTTCAGAACTATGGTAACACTTCACTTAAATGTAGAAGTGAAATTTTGGAATCTGTTACTTTAAGAGTAAAACATAAAATGTTCCTAGTCATTTCAAGTGTGAGCTGGTGTATGCTTGTAAGTTAGCTACATGGACACCTCTCAGTGTCTTGCAACCAGAAACAGGTTTAAGCTGGGGAAAGAGGAACCAGTGTCTGAAATCTGTAATTTATGGTACCTTGTATAAAGTTCAGTGTTGACTACCTTGGAAAGAGGAGAACCACTTTAACTCTTTCCTGCCTTCACCCCTTTTTGGTAATTAAAACTGGTACTTAGTAAGGGGAAAGCAAATGTTTTTTGGAGACTGTTTATTTGGGAAGTAGAAAGTTGAGCAGAGAAAATAAATAGCAATAATCTGGAACTGGATACATGGTAGTGGTGTATGCATTGTTCACCCCATGGTTGCAAAGCTCATTTCTGAAAGTTGTTTGATAACTTGTATGTTTTTATTCTTGCTCCATTTGGAGAAGTTAAATTGTACTTGAACTAGGTAGCATTGGCAACTCTGGGAACCCAGTGAAACCAGAGGAATTCTGTTGATTGTATTGGCTCTGGTATAAGGGAGACTACATACATCAAGACTCTGGTTTATGGATTTAAACTGCAGCAAAGCAGTTAAACATATTGATGTAAGATTTAAGAACAATAATGTATCTTCCAATCATTATTAGTAATAGATCACAAAGTAGTAGCATCCTTGTGTCTTGTTCAATATTTGTGAATGGTATCTTTGCTAAAGACACTAAATCAAAGAAAAAGCTACATTAATATGCAGCTCAATATGTTAAGATGTTTTAACTATTCTGAAACAATAATTAAAAAATCCAGGAAATTTAGAGTTGAGGTTACATTTAAAAGACAGGCTTCTGTAGAAATCCACAGCTGGAGTGTACTCTACCATGAGGGCACAAATAAGAGAAAATCAAATATCTTTTAAAATTAATCTGGACCCACAAACTCTGAAATCCCAAAATTGTCATTGTTGCCTACAATCACTCTACAGCAAAATTAGGTTGTTTGAAGGCTTTTATTGTGTATTTTCCTGCCTCTGTACACTTGGATGTGTGTTTAAATGTTAACTCTGAAATGCCTAAGTTTAAGAAAATCAGACATACATACATGTTTTTATTTTTACTGTTTTACATGATTCATGCATACTACTGATCCCAACCACCTGGATACAATGGTTTGTCCTAGATTATGCAAGTACTTTAGTCTCTATGATTTATATAGCAGAAAGAAGCATTTTAGTTCTTATTTCTTATGGGAAGTGAAGCCACTTAATGGTTTGATGCAGGGTTGTCAGATGCAGCCCATGGAGCCCTATCATCTGGTGCCCAGTGCTGCCCGTGGTTCTTGGAGTTGACCCACAGGCAGCATGCAGGGTGCACTGTATGGTGCCAGATGCAGTGGCCACTCTGGTCATTCTGACTGTGCTGCACGTGGCTTCTGCTCCAGTATACATCCCAGAGTAGCCGCAGCGTGCAGCCAGGCCCACATCAGCTGCTCCAGGACACCAGCATGCAGGCCTGGTCTGTGGGTCTGATCGGGCCTGTGGACCAGCTTTGCATGACCCATCTGCTTTTGGCCACATCGGTACTATTTAATAGATTTCCAATCCTGCCATTCCCTTATTACTTTACTTACAATTTTGTGATATTTTCAGAGACCACTGAGAAGCTGACAGTCTAATATAGAGTTCATAACTATCAAGGACAAAGCTTTTGAAAGTCACTGCATTCCTGTCTTGAAGCAATGATTGCTAAATAGCACTTTTTTGATCAGGAAAGATTGATTTAAATCACCAGGCAGAAAGCCTCAATTTAAATTAATTTTAATCAGATTTTCTATTTTATTTATTTTGTAAAGAGAGTATATCATTATCATTGGTTGACATAATCATTAAAACATGGTTATACAACTAAATAGAGTTTTTACACTAGTTTTGGTCTATCTTTTTGCTGCTTAGGGCCTTAATCTAGTCTAACTTATTTAAGCAACCATAGTTTAAAATTTTCAGGTTCTCATTAGTTTAACATTTTATTTTGTTAGAAAATGGGGAATGATATAGTGCTCATTTACTAGACAATTAACTTTTTGCACATGATTTGTCAAGCAGCTATATTAGATTAGTAACTAGAATTTAACTAAACACACACAACAGCCTATATAATTTAGCATATAAAATTAGAGCTCTGGTAGGGAGAATCTATAAAATAGAAGGATGAGACCACCAAGGTAGATTCCTTGAATCATCCTAATAAATCAGAAGCTGAGTTACAAAGCCTGTAATGATTTTAGCAGTCCTTTGTAGCCAGTAGTACTGTGCCTACATCATGAAAGATCAAGACCTTCATATAATATGTGATCTGTTGTGCCATTGTTATTGCACTTGACCTAAAAAAAGAATGCTCCTCCCAATTCTTTCTTTATATAGAAAAATATGAAGCTGTGAACTCTGATCTCTTGTTTGAGGCTCATGCATTCATATTTAGATGTTTTTAGAGACTATAATAAGTTCAGGCTTTAATATATATTATATTAAATTCAGATTTAATTAAACATTTGTTTTAAAAATAAAATATAATTTAAATAACAGAAGTGTATGATTTAATTTTAAAACTGATTTAAGGAAAAAGGATCAAGCTTTAAAAAATATTGATTTTTTTTTTTTTTAAATAAACTGTTCTCTACTTCTAGATTGTGTAAATTGGACACAAACAAGACACAGGATTTATACTGTCTGTCTAAATTATACAATACTCTTTGAGTTGTGAATGGAGATGACTGAAGCACAGCCAGGAAAGCTTTATCTGATATTTGGAAGCATGCCATAAATAGTATTCAGCTAACACATGCCTTTGTCAGTTGTTTAACTTCAACTTTAAAAGGATTAATTTCTCCATTTATCCTGCTGTGTGGAATCCTGAATATTGAGATTAACAGCCTTTGTAAAGGGACTTGGATAGTACATTAACTGATTTGTTGAATTATAAATTGCTGGCAACATTACCTTTATTATGAGAATATATATTCCAGTAATAAAGGTAATGTTGCCAGCAATTTATTTATAAATATATTTTTTTTTTGTGTTAACACTTGCTGGCTTTTTAAAGAAATTTAAACCCCCCCCCCCAACCCTTCAACCTTAATCTTGTTGAAGTAAAATGTCTTTATCTTTTATATTAGTTACCTGTGATTAAACCCTAATGACTTTGGTACTTTAACACTTTACCTATTGACTTTACTTCAAATAGGAATGGATTTCTTTAGGCAAGCTCTGTTCCCTTTTCTTTGCTAACAAATTTGGATCCACAGTAATTCACCCTTGGACAGCTATGCTAATGATGGTAACTATGGAAGCTGGACTGCAGCAAGAACTTAGCTTGGAGAGCATACCTTTGTTGCCACTCTCTTGTGCTGTAGCAGGGCCTATTTGTTGTATGCTGGTGGTGGGCCTAGTGACATCAGGAACTACAAGTTCCCCATAGTGTTTGGAGGGTGGCTACTATGTGTATAACAATAAATTCTGTGGGGCAAATGATGAGAAAACAGGAACAGGAGTACAGGTCAGAGATTGATAACTAGGATGTCAAGAAGGACAATGAGCAGAGAACTCTGACTAGTGCCCACTGCCCCTTGAATAGCGAGCCAGCGGATGCCACCCAGTGGGACTCTGCCCAGAGATATGCATGGACGAGGGAGCGGAAGACTGCATTTGACTGTGAACCTGTGCCTGGTCCATAGTGCTTTTATATTTTGTAGTTCTATAGACTGTAGTACTCAAAAAATATGTCTGCCTGAGCCCCTTGTGCAGTGGCTCTCAAACTTCTTAAAGTCAGGGTGCCCTTTGGAAAATGCCCGCTTAGTTTTTACTCCGTTCTTGACTATTGAAAAATAATAGAGCAATTCTTCCATTGCAGAGAACTCAGACTGCAACAGGTTCGAATATCTTGACACTATGAATTTCTTTTAGAAATCTCTGGCTTTATCTTGTGAACCATGTGTAGGTGTTTGCATACTTAATAGTGTACTTATTGTTCACACCCTTCAAAGGATCTCATAGTATCCCAGGGTGCCATGGCATCCTGGTTGAGGATCGGTGCCATACTTGCTAGCTGATGTGGTGAGTGCACTAAGGTTATACTGTGGTCTGACTACATTAAATCATGGATCTGTATCAGGTTGAGGAAACCAACTTTTCTGAAGGCAGTAGCAACCCACATCTAGATTTGTTTGATCTCTCTCATTTTCCATGTATTGCTGCAGGTGAATCGGGGCAAGCTCCTACATACCTCCGTGAAGGGGTGCTTCCACATGACAAGTTCCAGAGCCATAAGCCTGCATATTGATGTGACCCAGCACCTTTTGTTAGTTGTCCTGCTCGAGCAGTAGTTTGTATCAAAAGAAATCTTCAACAGTTGCAAGCACCAGGTGTTGTCTCTGCTCTCCCTTATCGACATCCTTCATGAATGAGCTCCCTTCCAAGACTGCAGGGTCAGAAATTGATATACCCCCTGTCATCTCCCATTCTCTTCTATTTGTATCCTGTTGGAATAGGCCACTCACAAGCAGGAAGAACTCAATCAGCAAAGTAGAACCGGAGCTTGGAGTCAGCTGGAGTAGACAGGAGCACAAGTGTGCAAATCCAGAATTGTTTTAGTTCAGTGTGTTGCTGCTCAGAGAACAGCTTTAACAGACACATTTTTCCATAACACCAGGTAGAACCAGTTTCTAGAGTGGCTTAGGTTAGAAAGTCACTAAGAGTCCTGTGTTATGCCACTGGAAGGTCTAGTCTTAGATCTGGGCAACTGCCATGTCTGTGAACTGTAGGTGGAGGTCCTATGTAGCTCTGCCAGTGCAGGTGAGCTTGGGAAGTATGATGTGCACATACAGGAGCCCAGGCCAAGATACCCTCTACAGCACAGATGTACTGACAGTTTGCTGTACATTTGAACTGGTTAATTGGTGCTAAACTACCCATTTACAGTTTTAGTAAGACTGTAATCCTGTCCTTCAAGCCTGGACCTGGGTTTCAGTGTGGTGCTCATTCTTTGTCAAAATTTTAATTTCAAGATGACATCTGCTTTGACTATGGAAGATTACCTGAAGCTCTGGATTGAGGACTCTGGTTGACAGCTTTTCTCCTCGGGCACAATAGAACTGTCCATGGCAAGCACAAAGCTAATGTGTGCCAAAGACGGTGCTTTTCTTTGGGGCTTGTCCCACAGGTTTTAGCAACTTTCTCAAACATTGCTTCTTCCTGTTCTAGGTGCTAGGCATAGTCTGCTAACCTTGCCTTTGCTAGCAAGTACGTGCAGCATATTGGACATGCAGTGATTCCAAATAATCTAACAAAGCAGCATGTCAAAGAAAACTTGTATTACAAAAAGGAAATAGAACTTGTATCTTTCTCTTTAGAAAAAAGGCTTTCATATAACAAATACCAGTCATGTTGCACTAAAGTACTTCTGAAAGGTACTTTAGTGCCGTGGTGATGACTATAGTAAAAAAACCTGAAGGCAACAGCTCTTAAAAACAAACCTATCCTGGAACTGTTAGATGGAACGAGAGTAAAGTGTTCAAGATGCCTTTAGTTTAGTATTTTTATATGAAGAAATCTGAGGATCTTCCTACAGAGAAGACTAATTTTGATTGGATGATGAAGCAGAAATTAGCTGCGCATTATTCAGCCTTTTATCTGTTGTAAATTTTCATTAATGGCTATTGACTTCAGTTATGCTATAACAATTTACTCCGACTGTGGATCTCCTCCCAGATCTTTCTCTATTTGTTACATTAGTAGGTATACCTTGAATTTGTCATGCTTTTCAGATTTTTCTAGATAGGTATGCATGCATGATGTTCTAACACTAGATTCTGGCTTGTATTTAGTGATATGAGAGAATTTACTGTTTTGGTCCTGGTACTTATTCCACCTCGTTCTGAAACCATGTAAATTGTAACTGTGATTGTTTTTCATAAATGTAGATGGTGTGAATGAAAATTTGCAGCATCAAATTATAATTATACTCTTTTGGTGTGTATTCCATAGAACAAAATTGTTTTTCTTTTACATAAATGTGTTGCTGTCTTGGTAGACCTTAGCTGAGTACTCAGGGCTTCTGATCAGTATGATTGTATGAAGTATTGCTTTCTGAATTTTCAGGATAGCTGTCAAGAAGATCAAGTTTCAAGCAGCTGACTTCAGATGTGAGACTACAAGGGGTTGGATAATCTGATCAAGGGCATTTGAAGAAATTTGACAGCATCTAAAATATTTTTCACAAATGTGCCCTGTTCCCTTGTGTCCTTGAGCTGCATAGCTGGATTTGCAAAGTATAGAAGCTTCCAGCTAGTTCACTGAAGTGTGTGTGGGGGCATAGGGTTAGGGAGAACTTGAAATCTATCTTTAAATATGGTGTCCACTAGTTACCTGGATAAACAGGCAAACAGAGTAGTAGTAATGTTGGAAACAATGCAGCGTTGTTTTCCATCTCTAACTTTTTTTTTTACAATTTAAAAATTTTGAATGTAGGAATTGATGTTGTGGATCAGATTAGTGATTTGCCTAGCCTAATATTCTGTCCTATGCCCCCGAGTATAAGGATTTATGTCTCTTTCTAAACTATGGGCTATTTTTTAAATCTTTACTATTATAACTGGATATTGTTTTCAATCTAGAGTAACTTCTCCAGTAACCCCCCTCTAGCTCAGTTTCTAGCTGCTTCCTGTTTTGTAACTTCTTCATCTACCTCATAGTTCTTGCACTATTTCCCTTCTCCAGTTGAACTAGTGCTTTCCTGTCTGGTGCTGTAGCACATACTTTATGTAAATCTGGTTAGATTTTGGTAGATTTACCACATGCTCCTTATCTGGGAGATCAGCTATCAAAGAAAAATATATAAGGTTAGTCAAGCACAATCTACATTTGGTAAACCCATGTTATCACATTTTTAATTCAGGACCCAGCTGTTAACTTTTCTTCAGTGTTTCCTTTAGACGGGTGGTTCTCAGCCCACAGGCTGCATGCAGCCCAATCAGCACACTGTTGCAGCCCATGTAACATCCTGTTAAAACATTTTTTTAAATGGATACACAGGAAGTAAGTTGTGTGGGTGTGACCACTGAGGACAGCAAGTGTGTCCCACTGTGGCAAATAGGTTGAGAACCAATTATCTAGACACTAACATACTGTGATCAAACTAAGAGGTCTTTAGTTTTTCCCCTTAAACATAGACATTGCTTTTGATGTTCTTTGAATACATTGCATTACATCCTTTTTGATAGATTAAAAGTACTTTTTATTAGGGGTGCATGAAATGGGCCATAGTTGATTCGGATTTGGCCTGAATTGGGGATAGTGATTTGATTAGTTGATTCGGATCACTGTCCCCTATTCAATTTGGCCAAATCCGAAGATTCAGTGCCGATTCGAAGAATTAGCGATTTGGCCATAGACAAGCTTTAAATGTTTTTTCTACATACCTCAAGGTACCAGGCGTGGCTCGTGAAAGCCATGATGCTGGGGTAGATGGAGTATCCCACAGGAGTGCGGGGGAGGGGGTCCCCCTGTGCTCAGTGGCAAACCCAGAAGTGGACCGGAAGTACTTCCAGTCTACTTCTGGGTCTGCTGGAAAACACACTGGGGGCCGCCCTGAGCCAGGATGGTGCGGGGGGGGGGGGGGGGTGCGCTCCCCAGAAGTGGACTGGAAGTGCTTCTGGTCCACTTTAGGGTCTGTTGCTGAGCACTCTGGGGAGCCCTCCATGCTCCCGTGGGATGCTCCATGCGCCCCAGCATCGCAGCGTTCACGAACTGCCTGGTACCTTAAGGTATGTAGAAAAAACATTTAAAACTGTGTCTATGTTTGAATTGTTGAATCTCTCCGAATCGATTCGAAGGGTTCCAATTCAATTTGGAGAACTTAAAGGGTCTCCTTATTCGATTTGGATTCGGAGGTTGGCCACTGAATTGGGCCGAATCTCTGCCTAATTGAATTGGGGACTGAAGCTTTGTACAGCCCTACTGGTCAGTGTATAAACTAGCCTCCCTGTTTGGTTCCTGGTGATCAGGTAAAACTCCAAACTGCAGTAATATGATGTGCGAAAGGCCAGACCTACTCCACAAACTTTTACCACCATAACCATGTTGGTTCACGGATGTGATGAAGGGCAATGTATGAGCAACAGCCATGCAGGCAAGGCTCCAGTGTACACAACTGTATTGGCAAAGCTGCGCTTGTTTGCTTAGTGGAGGTGGGTGTTGGAATATGCAATACCAGCAAAGCGCTCCTAGTGTACACCTGATCTAAATAATGACTTAAATGCAAGAGGCCAATTCACAACTCAATCAGGCATCTCAAGTATGTACAACTTTATTATCAAGCAACTCTTCCTCCTAAAGGACTCATCTAATATTAACTTTTTAACATGGGTTCAAAAGGCCTTATTTACTTACAGGAACTTGATAGCCTTGTGATTATTCTTGCTCTATGGTTTGGTTTTTTTAATAGCATTTCAAACCACACTTCACGTTTTACAGAGCAAACAAAGATAGGATCTCTGACTCAAAGCTTATAATCTCATTTGAGATGTTATATACAACTAAGCAAAAGAACAGAGGAAAAGGACAAGTAAAGGTGAGGAATATTAGTTTGTTACTCAGTTTAACTATGCACATGATGTGGGTAAGTCAATGATTTGTTTTAAAACTAATTTCGACAACTATTGTAAGCATCACTGATCATTGGTGACACATAGGGAGTGCATGCTGGCCTTTTTGATGGGACCTTTTAAACCCTTTAATCTTTCTGAATCGATTCGGAACCCTCCAAATCGATTTGGAAAGATTCGGACATAGAGACAGCTTTAAATGTATTTTCTACATGCCTCTAGGTAGCGGGCGGCTCATGAATGCTGCAGTGCTGGGGCACATGGAGTGTCCCACAAAAGCATGGAGGGCTCCCCAGCGTGCTTGGCAGCAGACCCGGAAGTGGACCAGAAGCACTTCCCAGTCCACTAGGGAGTGTGCAGGGGGAAGCCTGTGGGGGGCCAGCCGCCCGCCTCCTCCCTCCCCCCCCCCCCCCCCCCCGCTCAGCAACTGGTGCTTCCTGGGTCTGGAGGGGCACTTGGGGACTCGCCGCAGCCAATCACCAAACCAGGGGGATGCAAGTACTTCCGGTCCACATCTGGGTTCAGCGCCCTGCGTGTGGAGGGACCCTCTGCACTCCTGTGGGACTCTCCATGCACCCCACCATCGCAGCATTCACAAGCCATGCTGGTACTTTGAGGTATGTAGGCAAAACTTTTAAAGCTGTGTCTGTCTGAGTCGCCGATTTTCTGAATCGGCATCAAATCTTCAGATTCGGATTTGGCTGAATTGAATCGGGGGCAGTGATCTGAATCAACAAATCGGATCACTGTCCCTGATTCGGGCCGAATCCAAATCAAATAGGACCCACTTCACACACCCCTACTGACGCAGTACTTCAGAAGTCTGTAATGCTGTGCCTGGTCTGGCTGCTGATTTCTCAGATCTCATCAGGCCTTATATTTAATTTGAAGGCTGCTTTTCTGCATGCAACACCATCAGTCCTGAAATGCCAGGGAATGTTTTGGGAGCCACTGGGCAAAACCTTATTAATTTTGTTGAAAGTTGGAAGGAGCAAGTAGGAAATACAGCACTCCTCTCACCTAACACTTAAACACTGTGCCCCATTTTTTGGGCAGAGTGCCAAAAACACATGCAACCTCCACTTGTAAGATGTTGGTATGCCAGGGGCTGGTGGCTATGGAGCTGTGAGAAGCTCAACCCTTGTTGGGGCAGCACAGCCCTGGCCACTTCACCATCCACTCTGAAGCATGCGTGCCAAGCAAAACTCCTTCACGTGCCATGCTCTGGCACCCATGCTGGGGGTTGCCTACCCCTGGCTTAAAACATTCTGATAGTTTGCAGATCAAAGAATTGCATGATGGTGATCCATAACACCTTCCAGCATGACAGTACCTCTCGTCTTAGTTCTGCCCATCCTCTCAGTTGAGTTTAAAATGGTGGCAGCCCAAATTAGAGAAGCAAAGACTTACTTAGTACGGAGACCTGGCAAATATACCTTTAAGCTCTGCCTTTCAGGTGGGCAGAAGACCTTGTCATGGAGGTAATGGTGGATCCTGACTTGGTGTAGAAGAGGGAAATTGGAAAGAACAGGGAATAAGTAAAAAAACTGGAAAGGCAGAGATTGAGGATACACAGAGGCTCTGGCTTGAAAGGAGATTGAGGGATATTTGTGAGGGAGACCGGGCAAGGGGGTGGTTGAGAATAGGAGCATGCTCCAGCATGGGACACTCGCAGAGCCTCTGGCATGGAGTGGTAAATGGGACAGTCTTGCTTATATGTTACCCCTGACATAAGGGAGGGAGGGGTTTGTAGTAAGATTCAAAGTAGAGGAAGATGTGGGAATGGTATGCAAAGAGCTTTTAGGGGGACATGGATGAATGCTGGCAACTCGTGGTGGGTGCACTGAGTTCAGGCCACAGGAGCAACACAGAGTGCAACCCACTGATCTTGGAATATGCAGCTACAAAAGCCTGCATGCTGTGTACACTTACCATCATTGGTGTCATCATCATGATTTCTAATATTGGTATATTAGAAATATACCAGTATTTGAAATGAAGTAAGCCTTGACAAACGCTATAGGATTTTCAGCTGTGAAGACTTAAATCTGTGTAACCTGAGAGCAGACATCTCAACAGCAGCAGTGTTAGCATCAGTACCAGGCTTGATGGTATGCCTCTAACAAGCGAGTGAGTTTGTGCTTTCTCTGTGTGTATCATTTTTTGGTTTCTGCTCCGACTGTCAGTAACAGAGGTAGATGATACTTCTACATTTCCTGGGAAGTGGAATGAAAGAATCGGTTCCCTACACACAAGCATCTGAGCAGCTGTAATGTCCTGGTTCTTGGTCAGCATTAGGTTGGGTTGTTGAACCTGCTGTAGAAATGAAAGTCTTTTATGCATGACTGACAGTGCTCTGAGCCTGTGCTGATCACTGTCCTCGATCAATATATCTGCCTGCTGATTAAAGTCACAATGTGTTCTTACTACGTAAAGTAAGAAATCAGAGATACAGTAGTGACTTTGGTACACAAGTTATGGATTAGTTTCCATGGAGCTATGATGATCTAAATGGGCTGATTTGAGTAAGGTTTGGGGCTATCAGAGTCATGCTTATGTGGGCTGTTTGCTTTGAGTTTCACAGATACGTTGCAGAAATTCTAGAATCTGCAATTCTGGGCTGTTTCAGTTTCAGGTTTGTTTGCTTAATGCTGTTTATGGCGCTGTATACATAGTACTAGTCTAGTAAGAGTAAATCACTTTTCATCTGAAACAAGCAGTGGAAAATTTCACTTTGAAATCTGATTTGCCTGGGATTGGGCTCAGCACAGAAAGCTCTCTTAAATGTACTCCAGATACTTCAAAGGAATTATGAAGCAGTGGTCTATAATCCAGGTCTAATAAGGGGGTCTGTGTTTTGCCCTTAACTTTTCTTAGAACTTTCAAGAGGTTTTTCTTTTATTCTTTCAACCGTTGCTTTCTCAGACATATGCACTGCTTTACCCTAACAGAAATCACTCTCAAGCAATTATTGCCACTGCTAATTAACACTTTTACATAGACCATATTGGAAAGCTAGGTCAGAAAATAGGCCATACTGTTCAGTGTGAGGGCAAGCCTACACAGAGATGTTCAGGGAAAAGTAAGTCAAATTAACTAAAGGTGTGAATTCAGAGTGTATTAATTAAAGCATGAAAACTTCAGTGTGAGCATTCTCATTCAGAAGTTAAGCATCTTTAATTTGGTTGCATCTTCTTTACGTCTGGATTCTTGAGTTTACCTTGAGCCAGGTGTTTTTCATCCAGGTGTCTGAGCGCCCTGGTTACCTGAGCTGTTTACACTTTTATGTAAAGAAATGAGAGATGGTGTCATCCATTTTTTGTGACTGTTTTGACCTCAAGTTTAATTATACCTTCCACTAGATGTTAAGTAAGATGGAGGAGAAAGAAGCAAAAGTAGAAAATAGAGATATTTAGAGTTCTGACATGTTTATCATACATATATAAAATGTATACAGTCATCATAAGTATGTTGACTTGCAAGGTGGAATGCAACAATGTGGTGTTCTTATCTTTTGAGGTCAAACCCACATAGTTATTATGTTTCTCAGACACACAGCAGTACTTTGATCAAAAATGTTGTGGGTGACAATTTAGAAGTTAATCTACCAGACTGAGTCCCCCCCTGCCTTGGGAAATGTCCCCTGATGTACAATCTGTTGTGGGCATGATGAATTAAGAGACTGGGACATGGAGGGAGAAGGAATGTGAAGGAAGGGGGCAAATGGTAGGTGACTTAAATATTGTTAGGGCAGTGCTACACGGAAATCTAAAAGCAAATTCACTGCGTGTGAAACTTGTGAGAAGTCTTGCTGAGCTGCTAGAGGGAGTGATAATGTTAGACTAGTGAGGGAGAATAGTTTGGCAACACTTTAACTTGGCTGGGACTAGAGTGGGTATCATGAAATCCATGGAAGAGTTTGGCATGGCTCAAGTATCAAGTGTATAACTTGGAATTGTCCATCTTTGAGTCTGCAGGATTGTTTGACAAAAACATTACAATACAGTCTATCCCTTTAGTACACATTTAAAAATGTATGGCATGAAATACTAGCAATCTGTAGTATATCTTAGCACACTAGATGATACTGAGAATGCTACTAGTTATTCTTGGCCTTCATAATCTTTTAGAAACCCAATGCTTTACAAACATGCAATCAATACATTTTCCAACAGAGATGCCAGCCAGCCATGATGACTGTTAGGCTTAAAGTGTTGCTGACAGAGTGTATGCCGTCTCTTTTCGCTATAACAGTATGTTGGCAGAATTAAGGTGTGTAACCATTCATTTTTCAGAAAGTCTAAAGTGAAACTGCAGCCTTAGGATGTACTTGCTTCCTCGGGAAGATTAAGAAAATAATGTTTCTTGTATCTGCTTACAGTTTAAAGTTGGTGCACGCTCAGTTTTTGTATCACAGTTCCCAGTAAATCTTCAAGTCTAGATGCATTTGGAAAACAGAAGGCTTGATTTTACTACAGTTCAATATGCAGTTGGTCACCTGACACTTTTTACTTTTTGTCATACTGGTAAAATTTGCATAGGAAGAGCGAGGGATCCAAAGACATTGACTGAGTGCTTGGTCTTGATGGAGTTTGAAATTTTGCTATCTGTGTTTTTGGATTTAAAATCCAACTTGGCTGATTTAAAATGTAGACCAAATAGTGGAGGATTCAAGACCATTCACATGAAGAACAAATTCTTAAATCTAAATAATGTGGAAAGTGAGTTTTTTCCTTTTTTTGGATAACTTTCCAAAGATCCAGCTGTAGATATGTTATCTGGTCCTTAACAAATCTTACTTAGAAACCATCAGAACTATTTTTAGATAAGGACACTGTTGTATGTAGAGAAAACAGGTGAAGACAGGTTAAATGGAAGTGCCCAAGATTGTGGGAGAGGAGTCCAGTAATGTGTCAAAGGAACATGACAGAGGCTTAGTGTTCTGAGTTATGGACCAACTGAAAAGCACACTAGTAAATCATGCAAAAAGTGGAGTGAAGTGTTGGACAGCAATGATAAATATTGATGGAACAAAATGAACAAAGGAACAAAATGCTCTGGAAAAATTCGAGATAATTTGCATGGAGCTTGGAAACTGCTCATACCAGAAAACAACCAACAGGTGGTATTTGATTTATACAGAAAATTGATTCTCATTAAAATATTGCAGCCAAAAAAAAAAAAGCTTCATACCTATCATATATTTGTTAAAGGAGATGGTCGTTTCCTTCCCTGCTGTACCTTTAGGATCACACATTGCTTTGGCCTGTCCAGTACTAGAAAGATGTAATTTTATTGTTGAAAGTTAATAAGAGAAACAAAAATGGTTAATTGATTAAAGATAAAATCAGAGCTATGGACAGCTAAAGCAGCCTACTCCCTTCCTCTGCTTCTGTTTTCCACTAGTAAATATATTGAGATTTGCACATGTGCATAGCTAGTTAATACCTCTCCAGCCATGTTGATTGGGTTTTGCACCTGTAAGGTAGGTATGCACAATCATCTGTATACTTAAAGTTAAAAAATCCACTGCTCAGGTGTTATTGTGACCTGTAAGAATATGAAACCTCTCATCATATTATTCCAATAGATAGCTTTCACTTTATATTTTGGATTTAAGCATTCCCCTACAGTCCATGGAAGAAAAAACATTGCGTCTCTGCTGCATTAGAACCAGAAAGTAAATTGGACAAAATAAAATTGGGTTTTATTTTGTCCAGCTTTATTTTGTCACACTCTTCCTAAAGATTGTATTCCTTCAAATCTTTGGATGAGAATCCAAACCCTCAACTCTCTGAATTCCTGAATTAAGGTATTCATATATGAACGCCTTCAATTAACCGGAAAACACAGTGTATTTGGAGATTTTTTTTCTAATGTTGGCTCTGTCCAAATTGTGATGACTGTTCAGCACAGATGTTGCCACCCTGTCCTGTCTTCTGCCTGCATTTTTTTTCTGTGAAGCCTATTTTGAACTTCTTGATTCATTTAAGTTTTGTCAGACTACATTGCGACAAATAGCAGAAATCTCTGTATAACATGGATTCTTCATACTGTTTCTGGTCTCACAGATAAGGCATTTCAGTGTACCAAGGAATACCAGCTCCAGTTGTAAAAGGAGAAAGAAGAAGTATGTAGGGCTTATTCTTCTTTCGTAGTGGTTTTGCACAGTTACTTCTGTCTTTTGTGGTGCTAGTCTTGACTTCATTTGTGAAAGGAAGAGGAGAATTAGGTATATAAAGTTATTGAGACTAATCTGTGTTAGTCTGTCATATGTAAAGGATAATTTTGGCCCAGTTGGCCAGCCTTTATTTATCTTGGGACCCAGTCAAGAAGGTGGACGAAAGAGTTGTACTTATTTATTTTGGGATTTTTGTCACTCTAGGCAGGTATACTTTTACTTTGAGTGGAGGGCCAGAACTGTCCCACTAATCTTACAAGTCTGTAGAATACTTTGCATTGGGAATGTTGAAACAGCAGTTGTCATCTCAACTTTGGGTTGGTGAAGCTGTCTGTTACAGTGCTAAATGAAGCCCAGTCGCTTCACTTTCATGTTTTATCCCTTCCCTTTCTTTTCCTGCATTTCATAATTTTGAATAGCAGCCTCTTCAGGGAAAAGAAATTCTGTTCTTGCCTATCTGTAGAATTCTATACTAAACGGTGATGGTATATATAAGAAAACAACCATGATTTAAACTAGCATCTAGTTTTGTGTGCATGATTCCCATTACTGTGCATTGATTGATGGGCTAAATGTGGTCCCTGAGCTCCCTTTTTTCTTTTATGTGTTATAGCTTGTAGCTTCTGAAGAAAAGTCCAAAAATACTATTACTTTAAAACTCTGGATTGAGAAATAGAAATTAGGCATTTAAATCTTTTAGATAGGCTTTTTAATTCTCAGAATATTCAGGTGAGTATACGCTCCTTCTGGTGCAGTATGTTATGTTTGAAATTTGGGCTTTTTGGAAAGCTTCTACTGATAGTTCTTCATAATTGAAAATAAGCTCAAAGTCTAATTTTGCTTCCCCATTCTTAAGTACAGTTTAGCTGATGAACTGAGGGGATCAAAGTATTAAACACTAAAATAGACCAGAGATCTGTTCATCATCTACAAGGGCAAAGTGTCTTCTGGTGCTGCATGAGGACTAACAACATTTAGTTAAATGCTGGCTGCAAAATTGTTTTTTGTTACCAGCACTGTTGGAGTAAATAAATAAGGACCTGTAACATTTAGTTTGGCATGTGAAGTATGCTTAGGTACCTAGTTCTCATTTAAATACTACTATCTTCACTTCTAAGGTTGTGTAAGTATGGTCAAACCAGAAGCTTCTTGTTTTGAATATATAGCTGTTTTCTACCTGCAAAGGTCAATAATTATTACCTTAAATATATGCTTTTTTTTTTTTTTTTAAAGTCTTATCTTTCAGGGTTTTTACAGGTTTAACAAAACACAGTTCAGTAAAGTCAACTTTTTTTTAACTTTCACAGTATTCATTCTAAATTCACTCTTATTCTGGCACTTAACATTTCATACCAATAGGGGAAAACTTACAGCAGATAATGTTGTTTCATAACAAGAACAATCGGGGCTATTTGTCGTTAACTCTGTCCTACGAATAGAAACATTTAAAGAACGCAGTAATGTAAAACACAAAAATTCCCAGCATAGAGTGGCATAGTTAACTTTTGGGAGCAGTTTCCAGCATTGAGATTATTATGCAAGAATATTGTCCATGATTCTCCTCAAGTGCTGAAATAGGGAATTCAGTCCCCTAACGTCAACAACTTTTATCTACTATTGCATCTAAAAGGCTATGCTGAACAAATGTTAAGGTTTCAAAGTGAAACGCTTGAAAATTAGAAAATGCCAGCATATAGACTGTGTGTTCAGTCTTAATTTGGTTCCTTTGTGCATATGAATCATGGTATGGTCTTTAATTACATGATTACCATCTCTTTTCCCACGGGACCTCTGCCTCATTCAGTCCACAGGAAGGCCCTGCCCTGGGAATGAATCAGCATTATGGAGAAGAAAAGCACATCCTGAGTATCCTTGCCTCATTTGTTGCAGAAGTTCGCATATACTGAATGAGGCAGGGAGCTGGAGAAAGAGGTCCTCTTGGCTAAAGCAATAGCTGCTACCCTGAGGAAGGGGACTCCATCTCTGTTTTTGTTGTGGATTAGCTGTGTAATGCAAATTACTTAGAGCAAACTTTTCACAAATGGCCACAAATTTTATATTCCATATTTCCTATGGGCCTAACTTAAGCCTGTGGTCTGTTTGGCAGAAGTACTTTGAACATATGAAATGCTCTGTAGTGTTTTTCACATTTAGACCTCTCAAACTGGGCACTCAAAAGTAGCAAACCATCTGACTTTTAATATCTCTGCACTTTAGTTCCCTGTTTGTGTAAAATGGGCATAATTCACCCTTCCATCTCACAGGGATTTGTGAGGCACACTGCTGTAGTGATGAGAGCTGTAGAAAATCCCACGAAGAAATTACTAAATCTTTGTTTGGAACAAGCTTGAATAATGTGCAGTAAATAGGAATACGTTTCATACAGTAAAACTGAGATTAAAACAGAATATTGAAGAGTAATAATAGGAACATTATTCATCTTGTGGTAACAGCACTGTGAAGAAAATAGAATGTTCTTGTGTAATTAAAGACTATTGTAGTATATATGCACAAGAAGCCAAATTAGGTTTGCACTGGAAAAAGTAAATTTGGCATTTCCTGGCTTTTGAGTACTTGCATCTTTTTAATGACAGTGTTCTTTTGACAGTTTTTCAGATGTAATAGATTAAAATTGATGGTCATTAACTATAGAATAAAGTGATGAAAACACAGCCATACCAGTTTGATAAAGCTACCCTTTTAAATGGAGCAAGCTTCTTAGAGCCTCTAATCACTGCAGCAAAGCAAAATAATTGAAAACGTAAACCGGTTATATAAAAAGTCTTTGAAAATATATTTTCTAATCTAGAAACATTTGGACCATTGTCTTTCACCTCATTTCTGTGTATTCAGTCAACAAAAATTAAGAACTTGTTGTGCCGTATGCCAAAAGGTCTGTAGTGCACTGACACAAATATAGTTATTTTCTCTATATTAACTCCTAAAACCAGTAGGGAAAATTCTAGGTATTCCTAAAGGAGAAAGAAACTGATGCTACATAAAGCATGTTAACCTAGATCCAGACTGAAGACGTGTCAAATGACCAAGACGAGAGAACATCAGGCTTGCGACACAATTGGTTCCTGAAAACCGCATCTTAAGTCAAAATGTTGTAACTTGGAACTGATTTTCCCATCGGAAACAATGTTATAAATGGGGGATTGGTTCCTGAACCAAGGCCCGATACCTTATTTTCACCAACCCCCCCCCAGAATTTTGTACTAAATCAATTATAGATGAGTAGTATAGCTACATTAATGTATTTATACTGTAAATAGCAATCATATTGGTTTGGAAGTACTTCTCTGAGGTGACTTTGCTGGACTGTTTGAAGGGCTTTTGGCTGGAGTCTTCTTAGGAGTCTTGGCTGCAGATTTTGCTGGAGTCTTGTCTGCTTTCTTAAAGAAAGTGCCCAAGGCAGTTTGGACAGATGTTCTCCAGGGAGATGGGCGATGCAGTGAACTTGTTCCCTGGCGTGGCTTCACGTCAGATCAAGCGTTGTAAAGTCGAAACTGATGTCACAGTTGAAATAGGGTGTCAATTTATAAATGTGGTAACTCGAAGCGTTGTAAGTTGAGGGCTGCCTGTATTAGAGTTAATAAACACCTGAGATCTGCCAGATTAATTACTGGTTTCTCAACAGTGTCAAGAGTCTTGTCTGTTTCTCCTGTATTTTGGACTCTAAGATCACTCTGCCAGCAAATTAAAAACAGAAGCATCACATTTATTAAAATACTATTTTTCCTTTACAGTGCCCTCTTAACTTTCCTTCCATCAGAAGTTACCAAGTAAATTTATCACTATTCAGCTTCTCTTTTTTTGCTTGTCTTTTTTTTTTCTCTTCAATTTTAAATGCAAAATATATTTTAATAAACTTTACTCTTTTGTATTCAGCACACTTAAGATCATTTCAGTTTGCTAATAAAAGCAATTTTTAAAATGCAGATTTTGTGCATTTTAATTAAATTTTTTTTTACATCCAAACGCAGCCTGAAAACATTGTGAATTAAAACAAAACAACAAAGCATTTATTCACTTTTTCTCCTAACATAATAAAAATGTACGAAGCGACATGACTACTTCTATAAACACATACAGATGCACTGTATTGTCCTGGTTAGCAAAATGAAATACCAAGTTATGTTTGGTATCTCTTATACCAAGAGATTTGTTTGTTTTTTTTAGAAAAAAAACTAATAGCAAACAGATTAAAACGGGTGTTTGAATCAAGCGTTCTTCCTTGCTGGCTTAAATCATGATTTTAGTTATTTGACTAATTTTGATTTAAGCCACTCTGCCTGAATCAATCAGTTCAACCTCCTACATTGTTGTTTGAAGAGATGGGAGAGATGCAGCTTAGATGAAGTCAATATTGTAGTGTTCAGGAAAATGAGAAATTGGGCTTTTTCTGATTGTCTTCCTTCTTTTTTAATAAAAGGGTACATTGACCTTTGTTACCCAACTTTTGCATATAATAAAGCAGCAGCACGTGGTGTGAACACCTTTCTTTTTCTTTGTTTGATTTTGCAGTTAACTTTTAAGAATTTCAGTGAACATGATCAAAATGAAATACTTAAGATATCCTAAAGAAGAAGACCTCAAATGTATGATCATTGATCAACTAACTAAATGGGCTGTTGGAAAGTACCTCACTTCTTGTTGTCATTTTTCTGTTGTTGTTTCATAGGAAGTCTCTCTATCAGGTTGTCATACAGACCATAAAAGGGCACAGCCTACAAAGTATCTGTCTTTTGACTAAGCCATTCAGGATTGATAAACTGACTCAAGGTTGTGTCAGTTGTGTTTGTATGTGTGTACTTGGCATATTACTAAAGGATCCTTGCACTAAAAAGTGGGTATCATTTAAACAAAGCAAAAAAGCCAAAGGAGCTCCCTCAAAAGCTTCGGGAGGGGGCGATGGGCCTAAAATCAAGGTGAGGGAACACTTTGAGGAACTGGACATTTACAAGTCTGCGGGCCCCAATGGAATGTACCCGAGAGCCTTGAAGGAGCTGGCAGACATCACTGTATCCCGCTTAGCAGAGATATTTGAAAAATTGTGGCACTCGGGCAAGGTCCCAGATGACCGAAAAAGAGCCAACAAGAAAGGGAGGAGGGATGACCTGGGGAACTATAGACAAATCAGTCTTACATCTGTCCCTGGAAAAATCCTCAAGAAAATTATCAAGGGATCCATCAACACCAGACTGATGGAAGGCAAACTTGTGAATGCCAGTCAACATGGCTTTGTGACTGGCAGGCCGTGTCTGACCAACCTCGTCTGCTTCTGTGACCAGGTAACATGTGCCCTGGACAAGGGAGATGACATGGACATCATATACCTGGACTTCAAGAAGGTCTTTGACCTAGTTCCCCATGATGTCCTCATGGTTAAGCTGTGGAACTGTGGCCTTGATCATCATACAGTTTAATGGCTAGGCAACTAGCTACGGGGTCGGACCCAAAGAGTACTAGTTGAAGGGAGCAAATCAACATGACTCAGGGTGACCAGTGGAGTCCCTCAGGGTTCTGTACTTGCGCCAGTACTCTTTAACATCTTCATTAAAGATCTGGATTTGGGTGTCAGATGTGAACTCACCAAGTTCATGGACGACACCAAATTATGGGGGAGGATGGTCACACTGCAGGACAGACTGGGGATACAGGCCGACTTGGACACAGTCTCAAGGTGGTCTGACCAAAACCTGATCGCCTTCAATGCAGAGAAGTGTAAGGTGCTGCACCTTGGTAGGAAGAACCCCCAGCATACTTACAGGCTAAGCAGTGTTATGGTCACTAGCACCACGACCGAAAGGGACTTGGGGGTCTTGATTAACCGCAAGATGAATATGAGCCACCAATGTGATGCTGTGGCTGGCAAAGCTAACCAAACTCTGGCATGTATCCACCGTTTCATCTCAAGCAAAACCTGGGAAGTCATCCTCCTGCTTTACTTGGCCCTGGTGAGACTGCGGCTGGAGTACTGTGCCCAGTATTGGGCCCCCCATTTCAGGGAGGATGTGGAGAAGCTTGAGAGAATCCAGAGGAGAGCCACTCGTGTGATCCAAGGCCTGGAGGGAAGGCCATACGAGGAGAGGCTGAGGGACTTGGGACTCTTCAGTCTGGAGAAGAGAAAGCTCAGGGGGGACTTAGTGGCAGCCTACAGTTACATAAGAGGGGTACATCAGGATCTGGGAGAACACCTGTTCACCAGAGCTCCACAAGGGATAACAAGGTCTAACGGCCATAAACTCCGGGAAGGCCGATTTAGACTAAACCTAAGAAGAAAGTTTGTTGCAGCGTGTGTGTCCAGGGTCTGGAACAAACCGCCCCCAGAGGTGGTGCAAGCACCCACTCTGGATTCCTTCAAAAAACAGGTGGATATATTCCTTGCTGGGGTCACTTGATTCCAGCTCACTTCCTGCCTGTGGCGGGGGGGCTGGACCCAGTGATCTCTCAGGGTCCCTTCCAGCCCCTAATGTCTGTGAAATCTATGAAAATACATCCTATTTCCAGCTTGCAAGTATAACCTCTAACATATTTTAAACACATTCCTTGTGAATGAGTTAAATAAAAGGTAAGTATGTTAGAAACAGAAATGTCTGCTGTTTGTGGGCATATGTGTCCCAAAAACCTCAGTAAGAGTATCCTTGTTCTGTCCCATTTTAGGAAGATTTTGAGGTTTAGAATATAAACATGGCCTATACATGACTTATAATTTTTTAATATAATTATTTAGCATTTGTTTTGTCTTAAGCATGCAGCTTCTTCATTGCAGTACTAAATCTGTATTAAGCTTTTAGTCGCGTTGCATTGCCTGCCTGAGTATAGTTTCAGAAAATTCATTTTATAAAAAGAATTCCATGCAAAGTAGCTTACTTTTTGTTGGACAGCCCAGTTATTTGTTACTGGACAAACTTTTAATAATACATGCACAGCTGGCATGGCCAAGTAGATATCCAGATACATGTGAAAGCAGTTTTCTTAAGCCTTTGGTATGCACCTATATTTGCAACTCTATTTGCATGCATTCTCCATTTGCAAGCTTCAGGTGCTGGAAACAGTGGTAACATTTCTGCATCACTTTGGAAGAGCTGGCTGTGTACTTGTGCACTGATTTTGTAATAGTCATGTTTTGGTCTTCACGTTATGTGCTAGTAAAACATACTGTGAACTAACTTGATGGCAAATTCTTCATTTGACTGTGGGCAATTCTGTATTTAAATAGTAATTTAATTGCAGTTAATAGCTTCTGAGCCATCAACAAACGTGTGGAAAAGCTGAGTTAATATGTTGTTAGGAGTAACATTTATGTTCTTGCCCTTGTAGTTCTTTTTGCTGTGTTTTAATTATTATGGCTGCTTATATACACAATAAATTAATTCAAAATAATAACATAAGGTGTTGTACTGCTACACATTACTGTGATGTCTGAAGGCGTTCCACACTCAATAGACTGGGAATAGTGTTGCCTCTAGTGGACTCTGCTGTCTTTGCCTCTCTTCTACCTTTTCAGTTTATAGAAATCTTTGTTTGGAATAGGCTTCTTTTTTTTTCTGGGGATGCATGAAAAGCAGTGATTTATTGTGAATGTCATTCTGATTATGGTGGTAAAGTTTTATTTAATAAGAAATCTTTATAGCCTTGCCTAAAGTTGATCACACTTGATTGTACTACTGTACTCTGGAAGTTTGTTCTACAACCTGACTCTGGACTACAGGTTTCTTGTCACCTCTGTCGTGTCTTATTCTGGGTTTTGTCTTCTGCATTGTTCCAGATGATTGCAGCTTCCTGGCAGGTTCTCATATGGATACATTATGCTTTGAAATAGAAAATAAAAAATTGTTCAATCGTGGACACTTCTACTTTAATCTTTTAAAATAAATGTTATTCCAATCCCTAGCATGTTTCAAGAATTCTGCTAATGCAGCATTGTAGAGATTCTTGAGATATTGGATGTGTGGCCCACATTTCTAGGCTAAAATATTAAATGTGATCCAGGTGTCGCAATTTGTAAATGCAGAAGTGTGTATTACATAGTTTTCTCTCTACCTCCAACAGAATCTGTCTATGACCTTCTCCCAAAGGAGCTGCAGTTACCACCCTCTAGAGAAACATCTGTAGCATCCATGAGCCAAACAAGTGGTGGTGAGGCAGGTTCGCCTCCTCCAGCTGTCGTTGCTGCTGGTAAGGATTCCATTTTATTCTGTTACGATATTAAGGTTATAATTTTCTGGCCAACATGAACAGTGATGACAGTTTTGGTGTCTAAGAAAAAATCCTGAAGTAAAAAATGAGAGCTCATTCTAGGAGACTTCTGATAATGAAACTAAGTATAATTACATAAGTTATTATATATGCCATCTTAAAAGTTATGTTAATAACACCAGCATTGCATTTGTAATATATTTAAAAGAAAGATTTAATATTAGTATTTTGATTGGTACAGTCTTCAACATTATAGATGTGTATCAACTCCTAGAATGTGCTCTTGTCTCCAACTGTAGAAAGCACCAATTTGGAACCGAGTCAGTCTGTTGACTGTTTATAAAACAGTGAATTCCAACTAGGATATAAAATGGAATATGAGATCATATTTTGGCCATGAGGCTTTTATCAGGCTACAGAAATAGAAAATACAGTTCTCGGGGGTTTTTTGCAGAGCCTGAAGAAGTTCTCAGGGTTAAATCACATTTGTTTTTGTAGTACATGCTACAGCTTTTTATTTGACACTGAAACTTAAATGTAATTTACTAGTCACTGTAAAATTAGACTTAATGTTTTAATTCTAAACTGTAATTTACAAAAAGAATTATGCTGCCCTTGGGGGAAAAAATCTAAGGCATGCTATTTAGTCTTAGTATATTGTATTTATTTTATTTCCCAAAAAAGCATATTTTAGAGTAAAATCACAAAGCCCCTTTCATTGATCTTCATTTAAAAAATAATAAGGAAGAGGTAGAGTACTGCTAAGAACAAAATTTTGATTTCTGAAGTTGGCAACAGCATAATTCACTGCTGACTTGCACAGCTGTAATTCCTCTTTAGTCAGCTGGTATGGACTATTAAGCACCTTCACTCTAGCAAAAAAGCAAAGTAATCATTGCACCTGCAGATAATGCATCTTCTCTCGTGATTTGGGATTTTGGGGATAATCTGATCCCTACAATCTTTATAAAGTAACATCAAGCTTGTAAAAAGAGAAGTGTGTTGGCCTTAAGTTCTACAAAATTAATGTTTGAAATGGGAATGCTGAGAGCTGCATTATAAAGAAAGCACTCACTGTGTGTTCATATATATATATTAACCCTGTATGAGAACATTTCCCCCAGAACTGCACAGTGCAATAAGCAGTCTTACTGGCTGGACACTGAGATGGCTTAAACCTGGTAGAGAAACTTTTCAGCACAGATCACCGTTCATGTTTTGCCAGACATTTTCTAAAAGAATCTGTGGATTTAATTGTGTCCTGTGGAATTTGTTAGTTACTACATTTTATAAGACGTGGTACTCTTTGTAATGTTTGATCCCAAAATAGTCCAGCATGCCCTTAACTTCAAGGTATTTTAGCTCAGTATTTCATAGTGAATCTGGTTTGATGTTACAGCAGCAACTGAGCATTTTTTCAGAAACAGATAATTTTTTTGAAGGTATTGCTACACTTTAAATCCACAGATAAAAATTGACTGCTAATTATTTCTTTATTTTTTCCTGAGACAAGTTAAGTAATGAATTTAGATAAATGGAACTAAATGTCTGTTACCTCTAGGCTTTTAGCCAATACTGATACTCAATCCAGTTCCTTTTTAAAAAAATCTGGAAATACGGTAGCTGTGTTTTAGTTTCACTGCAGCACAGACCATTCTTTCCTTAAAAACAAACAAACAAACCAGCTAAAAAACTAGTATACTTTAGAGGTTTATTTTTAAACAGTGGAAGAAAGTACCATATTAATTGAACCTAAAGGACTTTCTAATGTCACCCAGATTCACATTCATCAGCACTGTGAGAAACCAGTTGAGCGTTCAGTTTTATAAGGTGCAGTTAGGAAGCTGGGTCAAAAATAGTATGCCTGATTCTAAGAGACCTAGAGATTTAGATATTACAAGCTTTATTAAAAAGCAGGATTAAATGTTATAAGTTTTGTTCTCATCACTAATGTTACATTCCTTTAAAAATGAGGATGAGAATGATGGAGTCTTAGTCGTTTCAGTACATTTATATTTGTGTTTGTAGCATTGCCAAAAGCCTAAATCAGTGATCAGCCCTCCCCCTTTCCCTAGTTGTCCCTGTTGTATAACAGTGATGAACCCTAAGCCAAAACTTTTATGGAAGAATCTTTTAAAGGAACATACAAAGAGTTAAGTGATGCAACCCTGTTGATTTTTCAATGCAAGTTCAGGGTTTTAGTACTTTGAAAATCCCATCTTGTACCCTGTCAGTCTTATCCACTGTTCACTTGTGTCACCTGCTGAAATGACAAGTCTGTCTTCTATTTTATGAAATTAATGATAATGTTAGTATATTTTCCTTTACTCTGCCTTCATCATGCCCTTGAAAGAAAGAAAAAGATGTGCATCTAAGGAGAAGAACTTTCCCTTGGAAAAGAAGACAACAGGGGGGAGACTTGCCCCCCTTTTTTGCCCCTCCTCCCCTCCCCCCCCCCCACACACACAGAGCGAGAGCTGGGGCTGAAAAAGAGAATCTGTTCTCCTCCTCCCCAGGAACTTGGATCTGTTATGGAAGATGAGGGAGAGAAAAACACCTTATATCCTCAGGAACTGCTTGAGTGTGTCTAAGTCTGAGGCTTGATTATGTTAACCCTAATCTGAAACTGGGAAAACAGCTCTCCGCAGAAGAGTGGAGGGTAAGGAGAGGAGGGAAGTGTGGAGCTCTACAGGGGACTCTAGCAGATGGTTACTGATGTTGCACCCAAAGGACATATTTGCACTTCCCTGACCATACAAGGGATTACTACTGTAAAAACACTTTCCCATTCACTTCCTAGTGCACATCAAAGTCAGAATAAAAAAGCAGCATAGCTGGAGTTTGGTGTGTGCGCTTAGCACCACTTTGCTTCTGGTGTGTTTACATCGGTGCTTTCCCAAGGCTGCTCTAATAGTGGATACACCATGTTTTTTGACATTTGGTGTGATCAGAATGAGTGAATGTACTGGGCACGTTAGATGCGGTACAGAATCGTGTGAGCTCTTTGACCCCCTCCTGCTGCTGTTTCAGAAGGACCACTGGGTCCTGCTGCACATTTCTTATTTGATCCTCAGAGGTGAGATGAGTTGCACAGTAAAGGTTATGCACTGAGAACTTGGGCTTTATTTTATCCAAAGAGATGTCTTCTGACCAGAGGTATTCACTGGCTCTGCCTCCCCCCTTCCCTTTGGCCACAAGGAGAGATGTATGTTACTTCAGCTGCCCTGGGAGGTCCAAGGAGCTTGGCATTTGAGAGATGAGTTAATAACCACTTTAACTTTTTTTGGTATTTTGGAGGGCTTGATTCTCCAATTTCCAAAGGTGCCGAAATGTCTCATGGTGGTGACCTCCATTCAACCTGACCGTCACTTATAACAAATCAAGGCCTTCAAAAAAGAGGACATTCACACTTTCATATGGCTGACACTTGTATGGATGGTAGATTTGATAGGGAAGGTGACCTTGGCAGCTTAGAGCTCCAGTCTGTTTGTTCTTGAATCTTTCCATTGTTTTGTGTAAATCTTTTGTGTCTGATCTTATTTATCCTGAAACTACAGTGTTTTATGGAAATGCTAAGAGGCCAAACCTTTGTTATTGTAGAATAGCCAATTTAAATTGACTTGGTTATTACTGTAAGAGATGAAGCAAACCAGAAATGTCAAGTGTCAAGAAAACAGCTGCAGGTATACATTTAAGTGGCAATGAGAGGATTGAATAATAGACAATGACCAAGTGATCAGAGATTCCCCTCCTCCCCCCTCTTTTAAGATTTAACATAAGTTCATTCCCTTTACCTCATCACAAGGTAGCACAGTATCTGCCTAGAAAACAGTTAGCTTAGTCTTTTTCTATCAGTTGTGTTGATCTAAGGTTTTGTTCCTTATAGTATGTATTACATAAAGGTCTTGCTGCAATTAATTCTTCAGATTTTTAAAGGAGCGGGATTAGCTGTTTTCTGTTATAAGGGCCTGGCAGGAGCAGACTTCTAGTTCTTCTATTTAAGATTTGTTTTACAATTTACAGAACTGTTTAAAACTAAAATAAAGGTTGATAATTGGGTTCTCATGAACACATTTGATTATTTTAGTAACAAAACAAGGATCTCGTATTCATCAATCCAGGCTGAAGGGGTTTTACCCACTCTTTTAATGCTAATCAGGCAAATATAAAAAAGTAGGAATCCAGAGTTTTATGCTGCAACATTTGATGCCCTCAGCTTCTTTCTCAGGCACCTAGATATGTCACACTTCCAGAAGACAGAAGACAGGAAAGTGGCTCCCCGGGAGATAGCATTAGACTAACATTGTGGGCTCTCTGTTTACTACTCCCTTTTGTCAAGTCTTCATTCAGAGAGCAGTTACAAGAGGAACATGCGAATGAAGTGTGTCCCTCACATACCAACATGAGCGTATTCCCAAGAGTAAATACGGATCGTTTGTGAGGCTCTTCAGTTGCAGATGATAGAGATGAAGGCTTTATGCCAAGTAGTTCCAGTGTTGGCTACACTCTAATTTCTCGTTTACAAAGACCAGTGTGGCTGGAGCTCACGTAACCTACTTTCCAGTTTTGCCTGTGATTATAATTTTCATACCTTTGTAACAAGTGGTACTTGCTTCTTCAGTTGCATTTCTCAAATGTTGACCAGATTTTTTGCACCAAAGGATACTTTCTGTTCTGCAACGTTGGTTGAAACAAACTGTCATCTTTCTGTTCAGAATGCTAATTTAAATCTCTCTAACTGCGTATATTGCTAGAAGCAAGTCATAAACCCTCTGTCTTTTATTTGGAATACTTCAAAAGCCAGTGCCCCTCTATCCTAAAACACTTTAAGCTTTTTGAAAGATAAATGTGATGTGTGAACCTTACCTCTGAATTAGCAGGTGTGATAAAATTGCCCACTACATAGAAAACTGCAAGAGAGTCTTGGTTGTGAGCTGTCTTCCTTTTTCTTGTCCCTCCGAAATAATTGTTACAAGGATAGTTTGAAAAGTGTTGAAGATGAATAAGAATGAATCCTTTCCAGCCTATCTTTTTCAGAGTTCTTGTTCCTCTTACCATTCTGTCACAGTAAGCATTAGGTCCTGCTTCCATGTTTTCCCCCTCCTGACATTAGGAAAAGTCTTCCAGACTACAGCTGGCTCTCTGTTAGCTTCCAGTTCCCGTCTCAATGTGTTTGTCTCTAATGACAATCAAACAGCACACCCTGTAAGCACAGGGTAACACTCACTGAATCATATTCGTTTCATCCTTTTAAATTGCATCCGCACGTGTGGAATGAAATGGTGTGTGTTGCATGATGTATTTTTGTGCTAACAATATCCAGTAAAAAATTATATTAATATCTTGAAAGAGCATTGCATAGACTTGCATATACAAACCTTCCCTGCACTCTCATGTCCCCTCTCCTGTCCAGAAATAAAAAGGTCTTCTGTGGGATGCTGTTAGTTGCCATCCTGGTGATGTAAGGCATTATGGCATTCCTTTATGCAGAAGTTTGTCCCTCTGAAAGGAGGTTAATGGGAAAATCTATAGTAGTGTAGTATTTGCTAAGTAATTGAATCTACCACTGCTGTGGGCTGCTGGACTGTTTCTTTTTTAAAAAGTATGTGGCAGGTTTACAGAGGTAATCAAGCTTCTTTATAAAACAAAACAGAAACCCACAACAAATCAAACTCTCAGATACACTTTTGCACATTTCTGTGAAAATTGAATTTTGCCATCTACTTGTGAATCAATGGAAAAGCTAGATAATCATTTTTCCAGTCTTGAGACCATAGACTAGAGGAACTGGTTCACTTTATTTTCCTCCATAAAACTGAAGAAGCTGTATAAATTGTACTTGCACTTAAGTAACTGAAACTGTTATCTGCAAATAAAACTTTAAAATCCTAGAATGATAGAAAATGAGGATTGGAAGGGACCTCAGGAGTTCATGTCTGGTCCAACTCCTTGCTTAAAGCAGGACCAGCCCCACCTAATTATCCTGGCCAAGGCTTTGTCATAATTTCATAATAGGTAGGGTCGGAGGGGACCTGAGCAGATCATCAAGTCCTACCCCCTGCCATGGGCCGGAAAGAATGCTGGGGTCACACGACCCCAGCTAGGTGATCATCTAGCCTCCTTTTGAAGACCCCCAGGGTAGGAGCGAGGGGTCTAGCCGGGTCTTAAAAGCCTCCAAGGATGGGAAGTCCGCAACCTCTCTGGACGACCTGTTCCAGTGCTTTACTACCTTCTTTGTGAGAGAGTTTTCCTTAATATCCAACCTCAACTTCCCTGGCTGCAACTTGAGCCCATTGCTTCTTGTCCTGTCATCTTCCCCCACTGAAAACAGTCCAGCTCCATCCTCTTTGCAGCCCTGCTGCAGCAAGTTGAAGGCTGCTTTTCAATCTCCCCATAGTCTTCTCTTCCCTTGACTAAATAAGCCTAGTTCCCTCAGCCTCTCCTCGCAAGTCATGTGCCCTAGCCCCTGAACAATTTTCATTACCCTCTGCTGGACTCTCCAATTTGTCCACATCCTTTCTGCAGTGGAACTTGGATTTTGAATAATTGGAACTAGGGTGTCACTTTTTTTTAAACCTTCCCTTCCACCTCCTCCCCATGTATTAATAGTGAAGTAAGGGCATAGTTCTGTCCAAACCTAATGGCGTATTGCCCCAGCACGTTTAAGGTACTGTCATTAATAGTATATAAGGAGTCATGCGTCTAGCAGCACATCTGCCCACCTTTCACTCCCTACCCTGAATGAACAAGTACTTGTCCCCCCTTTTCTTCTTTTTTACCTGTCAAAAGTCTTTCACATGAGTCTGGAGCAGGGCTTATGCTTCTGAAGCTTTGACTTACTCTGCCATCTTATCCCGTCGGTCATAAATATTTGTCATATTTCTCTAGCTCGACAGAATTGCCCATGTCAATAATCCGTTTCCTCTGATAAGGAAACAGTTACCAGAATTTCAAATGCTAACAAAAGCCCTGACCCTGTAAGTTTCTAAGGTTATATTGTGACCAGATTATTAGAAATTAAATGTTCAATCAGCATTTGATTTGGTGGCCAAAGTCTTTGAAAGCTTTGGTTTTTTGCCATTAATGGGCCACTGGGCAACAAGTCCCTCAATCACCAGCTAATAGTTGAACAAGATAGAAATGAGGTTCAATATTGGGTTAGGCACATCTAGGAAAATCAGTTTATTGTGCGTGTGTTTGAACAAGAAACCTTAATTGCTTCTCTCTCTTTGTAGGATTAATGTAAATTAGATATTAAAACTCTTTAGGTCAGGGCCTGCCTGCTTCTATGTATTAGTACAGTGCGCAACATCCTAGGGCCTCTGGGCATTAATGCTATAAATAACTCATGAGCAAGATGTTTTAAACTGTGCTCCTGAATAGGTCTCTGTTGGGCATGCAGTATCATGAGGATGGTGCAGGAGAGACCAAGCTGAAACTAGCTGTGTGACAGTTAGGGGAGGGGATCCCTTTTATCCATCTGAAATTGTCTGATGGTGAGAACTCATGCTCTGGGACATGCAAAGTACAAGTCCTATTAATAGCCTTTTTGGGGGGTGGAAACTGCAGTTGGCAGTGTGCTTGCTCTCCCTCTTCAGTACAATAGAAGAAAAAAGTAGACCTTCAATTCTCTCACTGCTGTCTTTGTTATAGCCCCAAGTCGCTTTCTGCCTCTTCTTTCTGATTTGAGGTCCAACCAGTAAGGCCTTAAGTTCCCGGAGCTCTTGAGTCAGACCTCCTGGTTCTTCTTCCATAAACAGGTTCTTGATGGAGGTTTCTTATATTAAATACTTCTTGCTGTTTCTTGCCAAGTTTGGAATTCAGTTGGTAATTATGAAATTGTGCCATTCTTAGCATGTTGCAAAAGACCCTGGAAATAGGGGACAAACCTGATGCACAGTTGCTCAGAAGGAGTTTCTTGTAATAGTGGTGGTTTAAAAAAAAAAAAAAAGCCCAGGCCAACATGATTGTGTTCTTGAAAGGAACCAGTGGATCTGAGAAACAGCGATAATGTCCCATCTGGAGATGCTTGTAATATAGATCTGCCAGTCAAGAAACCTCACAGTTATTCCTTTAGGATAGTAAGGAAACTGGAGAGATGAAAGGAGAGAGCAGCTGAAGGGATCCAAAAATTCTGACTTGCTTGATTGTATCTGATTACCGCTGTGAGTGGGAAAACCTACTAAACTGAATTGGTGGATATGAGTCACTAACAAAAGTTCCAGGTAAGAAATTACCAGTTATTTATTTCTAAACTTGAGTGTTAACTTAATAAGGGATATTATTTGTATAAAAATGGATTGAATTGTGTATGTGTTCTCAGTATAAAGCACTGCTTGTATCTATCAGCATATGGATATAAGGGGAATTGAAACTGTTTTTAGCTTAATGTAAATTAAATTAACAAAGCTACCTGAGATCTTTGTGACTATTTTTAATAACTGGTGAATTGGATTGCTTGATTATATTTGCTGGGATGCTAGTTGTTTTCTCTATTAATACACTTAACTTGCATTCTAGCTCCGCCATTCAGAGACAGGCATCGTGTGGTGGGTTGTGTGACAGTGTCTGTCAATAGTGAAGACAAATAGTGCCAGAGACACTTAACCCATCCAATCTCACCCAGGGTATAGGTCGGTCTTGTTTTCAGACTTCTTCATAAGTCTCTTTCCTTTCTTTCTTTTTTTGTTTCTAAATAGTGGATTGATACTGATTGAAACTAAACTTTTTTTGTAAAGTTTTTGACTTTACATATCAGAAGAAGAAAAGTAGAAATCCAAGGTTGGCATGTGAGGTGTTGAAAGCAGGTTTGCAGCCACTTTGTAAGTTCTGGTTCTCTTAAAACTTCTGGACCTCTTAAAATTTTAGCAACACAAGGTTGATGTTGAAAATTGTGTGTAGAAATCTTTGTTTTATTCTAAACAGTTATTTTGTGTTCAATGGTTCTACAAATAAATATTCACTGAAAGCCTGAACATTTAATTATCGAACATATAACATGTAAAGTAAATAAACTACATTCACAAAGGCTGTATTCCATTGTGTGAGGCCTGTACAAAATCCAGGTTTCACCCTGTGTGATGCTAAGTCTTTTTTTCTCACTAAGTGTTTTCTGAACAGCCAGTAGTGGACCACGCAGGCTGGATGAGAAATGAGATTTCTTTAAGAGTTTCTCTTGTGTTGTGGCTGTTCATACACAGGTGATTGAAAAAATAAAAAGAGCCATCTCTAATGTATTTACACTTGAAATCTTGAGTTTTCCACTTTGGGATATAACTTGCTTTGCAGTTAAACTGCAGCTTTAAATGCCAGTAGGGTGGCATTTGTTTTTTTTCATGGTCTGAGCATCCTGGTAGCACTGAATGACTCCTGTGGAGAGACACCAAGGTTTTCAGGATTGCCTTCATTTAAGCCTTGTCTGACGAGAGCAACTCCCTAAATGGCAAGCAGTGATTATTTTTAATTTAGATTTTTTTAAAAGCTAAAAGTCTGTTTAATTTGGTAAGATTATAAAGTGTAGAAATATGTATACACAAATTACTTAATAATTTCAGAAGGTAATAACACTTTTGCTTTAAAGTGGTTGCTCTTCCTGATATTAGCTTGGAAGCATGCATTTATGCCGTAATGGCACTGCATCCCATCCTACTCTCTCCTTTTTTGGCTGCTTTTTATTTTCAGAATGAACCTAAATTATCCCAGTCGATAGAGGAGGCTGTGGGAATTAGTTTACTTTGCTGTCCTGAAAGTGGGATAGGCACTTGGGACTAATAGGCAGCTTTCAGGCTTTTGGAAGTGAACATACAGCTGAACTGATGTCCTGACCAACTGGAAATTCTGCATCAGTCCTAGGTACACTGCAAATTAAAGGTGCTTTTTCCTTCTTTTGCATTACAAACTGCAATGGTAACCAATTATGATAAATTACAGTTCTCGATTTACTCTAGGTTCGTTCTTTTTCAAACCACAGAATTACATCTTGTTAGTGAGTAAATTGTTGTTGAAAATTAAACAGGAAATGACTTGTGTTAAACTGCTTGTTTTGTATTAATCTGCTTGGTTTTATGGAGAAATATTTGCAAAAGGAGAGGCAACAAATTTAAGAGAGCTGCATATGTAATTTCTTCTTGCTTCATTTAAAGTAGAAGAGGTCATCAGAATAAATTTAGTTTCCAGAAGTGGTACAACTTGCTCTGACAGGAAAAAAATGAAATATAAAGTACAGTTGCAGGGCTTGTGCAGGCCATGTTTATAGTCCTGTGGCAATACACCTTTCATGAACTGCACTTGGCTTGTATTTTATAAATTTGAATTTTAACATTACTTAATTTTAAGAAGGCTGTATTGAAATATGGAGTAATATTTAGTCTTGTATGTCAAATATAAGTGTAGTAAAAATAACATCTAAATGATATTTCCGTTTGTTGTTATTGGCAAGCACTGTTAATTAAAGTACAGGTAGTAGAGCCATCAGTAACAGAGGCACCCTAATGTGTGTCTAAAGAATAACTAATGTTCCAAATCAAAAACAAAATGCTTACATTGGAAAATGTGTGCCTGTGCTCTAACTTTGCAGAACGCAAAGAGGGTTGTTGACTAATGCTGCTGACATTCAGGTGGTTTTTACACTCATTTCCTGTTTTGTTGAGAACAGTACCTTTCTACTGAGAATTTCTTAAAAGGTTGAAAAAGTAAAATGTGGAATAAAATCAATGAAGGATTAAACAATTGAAAACTTGGAATAAAGACCACGTAAATGTGTCTTAATCAAGAGATCCCCTTTATGTTTTGGGGATGTGTGCATTAAAAGTGGCTTTGAAATAGTTTAAAAACAAGATGGGAACTATATAAAATCTGCATAAGCTTGTTATTCATTATAGTAACTTTATGAATTCATACTTGGCTGACCCTCCTTGTTTACGATTTGAAGTAAGACGATAAGTTGGCAGGAGGCCTGTTGGCTCTACCTGTGAAAACTAAATACTGCTGCTTTTTTAGTGGTACCATAATTTGGAAAGTTTGTAAAGCACCAGTGACATTCAGTTATTCTGAGAACTGAATTTCAAATTTTCCTGTTTGCACAAAGGCATATCAGCAAGGAATCTGGTTCTTTCATTGGCATTAATGACTTTCATGTTTCTCATATTTTTTAAATTATTACAACACCAATTTGTACATACTTTATGCCAGTTGCCTGCTAGTGGATGGTATTGCTGTCCATTTGAGAGGAGAAGGATATATGAAGTATATTAAACAAAAATTTAGTTTGTCGTTATTATTTCCCTCAATTAAAAATCTGCAGGAATACAATATAATCAATCTCTGAAAGACCACAAACTCGCTTCTTAAAAAAACAAGGAAGAAATTTTGGTTTGGAGCCTTATAGTATTTTCAAATAAGTTTTTACTCTTCACTAATAACCCTAAGGCAGCGTGTCCTTTACCAGCTATTTAGTTTTATGCTAATAAGTAGTTTTGTTCAATGAATTTGTACAGGAAAATGAAGGTAAAAAGCAACTCATGGGTTACTCTGCAGCGTTCTATGCGCAAGATAGGATCACCGTGTCCCAGTGGAGAATCGTGTAAAATTTTGCTTTAAAAGAACTTTCTTAATGTTTTACATTTGTTATTTGCTACAAAATAAGTTTACATCAGTAACCTGTGTTCTATAGAAAAAAGATTTAGGTTTTTTCCAAATCTAGAACCTTGCTACCTGTTTCACAGGTCAGGTGCATAATCATTACTTCACTTAAGGTCTTGCAGGGTCCAAGAGATGTTTGTATTATGCATGGTGTTTAGTCATCTGTAAAAAGATGAATGCCTAAGAAGGAAAGTGTTCCTGTGCAGGAATACAAATCTGCAGCGATTATTACGTGCTTCATGTATTCCACTTGCAAACACTGCATGCAGCACGCCTATTATATGCACACTGCATACTTGTATCCCTGTTAGGGAGTACACAAATACTGAATGGAAACTAATGTTTTATATTAGCAAAACAAGTTAAAAATCAGCATATGGTAATAAAGGGTCTCAACTCAAAGTGGCTGCAAATCAGCTCCTAAATATTGTCATTGAAATTAATATCTAGATTGAATAGTTCTCACCAATTTTGTAAATGTTCCTAAGGAAAAGCATTGCATTAATGCATGACACAAAAAAGATAAATTTACCTTTAAATTGGAATGCAATTCACAGTGACTGAATCTTCCAATTTCAGCCACTGCATTTGCCAAAGAACAAACTGGAAAATGGAACTGGTATCATTCAACTGCTCCAGCTTCTCCAGGAGATGGGGGAAAGGAACTTCTTTCTACATGGCTGAAAGTAGAGTAATTTATTGATAAACTGTACTGACAACTACATTTCTCTTAAACCTTACCAGTGCTAGGTTGGGCAATATTTAATTTCACTTAGGGAAGAAAAGCATTAGAGGGTTTTTTGTTTTTTTTTACAAGAAACAATTGAGTCCCTGTTTTAAGGACTTTTCATAAGTAATGTTTTCCATTTTAATTGCAAATATACTATTTTTAGTAGAGCTAGAGTGTTGTAGCCATAGCCATGAGGGTCCAGGAAATGTATGATGTGAATGAAGGGAAAATGGCAGTGAAGTATAGGAGCAAAGAGAGGTGATCAGAAGTAGCTTCAAAACTAAATGTGGTTGAACGGATAACCTAATTATGTAGAAGGGGTGTCCTGTTCTCCATCCTTTAAGCAGCTGCTTTCATTTATCTAGAGGTAAACAGAAACCATTTTTTTCTGTTATTTAGCTAAGCCTGTGTCTGCTTTCTCAGACCTGAAGAAGGGCACTTTGTCCAGAAGCTTGTCCACCATCTTTCCTGACTATACATTTGGTCTAATAAAAGATACCACAAAAAATCCTGCCCATTTTTTAAGTTTGTTGTCACTGTTGTTTAAGCCCATAGTTCACAGCTACACAGACTTTATTTTTTCTTGTTTACTTCTCCGAGATTTCCTCTGTCGTTCAACCTGGATTAACAGAAATGATTCCTTCAATTTTTGATTACTTATGAGGAATCTATTACCTTTTTTATTTTAAGAAATCTAGTCTTCTTGCAAGATAGATATTGTGTACTGTACTTCAGTAATGACAATATCTTTAGCTATTGATATTCCAAGGTGTGCAGCATCATGCCATGGATATTTACCAAGTTATTCTTTTAAAACATGTCCAATTCCTATTATTTATTATTTGACTTGTGTGTATGGGGCCAACGCTATTTAAACAGAGAAGAAAATAGTTTATTTCCCAGAATCTTATCATCTAATCTATAATAAAAAGTCCAGTGAACTGTTCTGTAATAAGCCTCAATTAAAAATATATCAACTTTCATTTTAAGTCATTTTTGTTTGTTTCACTTGCACGCCTATGGTAAAAGGTTTGAGAGAGATTTGTCCAGAAAATCTTTTTTAATAGAAATGATTATGTTGCTCTCTTCTGTGTGTGTTTTAACCACTTAATCCTGCTTTCACGTTTCAAAAGCAGCCTGATCTTTAGAATGCCTGGTTTAGTCCGTCAAATCATCTTTGGGAGTAGGTGGGTAGAGGACCCTATTAATTATTGTTCCTGAAGACTCTGAAGCATGAGCGAACTTTAAGAAATCTGTCCCAAATTGGTTCTATACTGCTTTTTTCTCTGTATAAGGGAACTGACTAACAAATTCTGGGGGAGTTTGCCTGAGGCTACCGCTTCCAACCTCAGATCCTGGTTAGAAACCTCTTACTTTTTTGTACCCAGCATGCTCCAAATCAGATATTTCATTTCCATTCTGACCTTACACAACCAGGAGTTGTATAGTGACTGGTACCAGTTCCATTTTGCCTACAATTCAGTTGATTTTTCTATTTTATTTCTCATTTTATAATTGATATCTGGAATAATCAGCAGCTCTTTTCTCATTTATTTTCTCATATTTTTATTCCAGGATTTGCCTCTGAAGCAGGGAGTGTCTGCATTAAAAATGACCTGTAGTTCTCTGCTTCATAGGTTAGAAACTTATTTTAATATTTTGTGGCTAAGCACAGTCCCATCTTTTTCAAAAAATTCTAATAATGAATGGTTTAATTGGCATTGAATGTGGACTACAAGCATTTTGCATTGGGGTTTCCATTATTTTTGATAAAATGGCTTACATTCAAATAATTAGTCCTGTTGAGGCAGCAAATACTGTTTACTTGCAGCCATTTTTATGACTTAAAGTTAAGTTGTTTTTTTTAATTGATTACAGCATAAAAGATTAAGTACCATTTGGACACTTCAAAAATATTGTATTGCTTAGGCCTTCTATTGCTTTAAGCATTTATATTTAAACCTTACCAAATTCCAAATATGCATTTGGGGGAAAAATCAGTTCACAAATCATACTATTTCAGTGGGACTGCTATAGCCAGCGCAGATGGCAATAGGTATCTTGTATTTACTTCTGAATTATACACCGCAGATGCTTCTTCAGCTCCCTCCTCTTCCTCCATGGGCGGTGCTTGCAGCTCCTTTACCACCTCTTCCAGTCCTACCATTTACTCTACCTCAGTCACCGACAGCAAGGCTATGAAAGTGGAGAGCTGCTCCTCAGCCGTGGGGGTAAGTAACCGAGGGGTAAGTGAAAAGCAGTTAACCAGTAACACAATCCAGCAGCAACAGTCAACGCCGAAGAGACACACAGTCCTGTACATCTCACCACCACCTGAGGATTTGCTGGATAACAGTCGGATGTCCTGCCAGGATGAAGGGTGTGGATTGGAGTCAGAGCAGAGCTGCAGTATGTGGATGGAGGATTCCCCCTCCAACTTCAGTAACATGAGCACCAGTTCCTACAATGATAACACTGAGGTGCCACGTAAATCACGCAAACGCAATCCAAAGCAGAGGCCAGGGATCAAACGCCGAGATTGTGAAGAATCCAACATGGATATCTTTGATGCCGACAGTGCCAAAGCGCCTCACTATGTCCTTTCTCAGCTCAGCACGGACAGCAAAGGCAACTCAAAAGCAGGAAATGGGTTGGTATCTACATTTTTTAAAGTTCTATAAGCATATGTAAAACCAGACTAATAAAACATTCCTTGATTTTTATTTTTTTTTCTCAAGTGTCTTGCTTGGGTTCTCACATAAACAGAGCCTGTCCTGCCCTGGTGTATCTTAATCTATGATAAATTTTGTACTGGAAAAGGCAAAGCTAAGATTTTTTGAAACGCAAGATTCTGAATTTCATTATTCATTCCAGCACTGATGTGATTAGCCAATTTATTTTCACCAGTTGATTGTGGTTCTTAAAAGATAGGAAGTTTTAAGCGAATAACTCCATCTCTGCAAATAAAAGAAAAGAAACTAAGCCATATGTTTTATACAGATCTTACATTTGTTCAATACTGCTTTTCCAAAATTACCTTGTTAGACATTTATGTGAGGATCTCAGTCTGTACACTTTACCTCTGTCTGTCTTTTTCTCTATTTACCAAATAGAGAGAGCCATGGGTATAGAAATTAATGCCTTGTTAAGGTCTCTCAGCATTTAAATTAACACCTCTTCCACTTTTTGATAAAATGTTAAGATTATATGCTGAACCAAATTTTGTTTTACGTGTTAATTCAATTCTGTATTTGATTTTTTCAGAAATAAATCTCTAATCCTGTTTCTCTCTGTGCTTCTGGGTTGTGTGCATGCGTGTGTTTGTATGTGGGCACGCCTGGGTGGTGTTCTCTCATCTCTCCACTTCACACTGTTCACTATATACATTTCAGTAGTTGCTTTAGAGAGAAACTGTACGTCGATTTACAATAGTGTGATTTTTTTTGTTTTGTTTTGGTTTGTTTTGACTTGTGGCTTCTTTAATACTTATTTTTATGCTACAGTCTACAGCGGGTACATTTGTTTTTACTTTTATGTATGTGCTTGCAGTATGTTTTAATGTTCACTACTGGTGTGGTGAATATTAAAATAAGACTGAAGGGAAAGATGAGGTTTTTTCATATTCCAAAGGGAAAGAGCCCTTTAGTCTGTATTCTCAGGGTCACTGCAGTTCCATACTTAAAATGCCACTAAAACCAGTGATTCTAAGAAACTCTCCAGAGTGTGGTACTGCTTTGTAGTATCTTAGAGAAGTCATTTGGTAAGATGGGAACCAGGATGTAGAATACACACATGTGCCCACTCATCCTCCAGCAAAAATACATAACATAAGGGGTAATAAAAATGTTAGTCATTTGGATGAAACCATCCAACCTCTTGTATTTTCACTGGGGTGAAATAATAATTAAGTAAAACATTAAATGTTTTTAACTTGTTTTGTGACTTCAAAATGGAATACATATTGATATAAGACATTTCCTTGGAAGGATAGAAAACAGGTACCACCAATCTTAAAAGAAGCCAGTTAATGATCAGTTACCATGGATAGAAACTTTCCCTGAAGTTAAGAGCTGTGTGCTCATAGAAGTCATCTCCAGACAAGATGGACAGACTTAGAAAGTACAGACTAATAAATATGACCTCTGCAACTTTAATGATGAAGAGGTTACAACTATAATAGTCAATATTAGTGTAGCAACAACTAACTAGCATATATCAATAAAATAGAGGTTTTCTAAGGACAACCTTAAATTTTGGATGCGGTTCCAAGTAGTAGATTTGTATTGAGAGGGGTTCTGGAATCAGAAATAACTAGCATGGGTATAAAAAAAAAACCCCTTCTGTAGTTACACTGTGGAGGTTCAGCACTAGAAATCCAGGTTGTGGAAATGACTTTTTGTTTAGTTCTGTTTTTTCTGCTTAGTGGAGCTCAGGCAAATGAACTGGCATCTGGAGAGAGGGAAGGAAAGGACACTTGCTATTCTTCCTGATTGCAAAATGGACACACTGTTAGTTTCAGAAGAGATTAATTGTTTTCTCTGAAGGCTATAAATTAAAAAACAAACAAACGGGGGGGTGGGATGTTCCTTACAAGGTGTCAGTTTGCAAAGCCTTTTTAAAAGGGGTCAAAATGATTGTCCAGGGGAAAAGGGAAAATTCCTGTTCCTGATTTTGAATTATTTTATCTCATTTTTCACTCTTTCTTTGTACCAGTAGAATGGGCTTGCTAACTTTACTTCCGAATGCTCTGTTTCTGACTAATCTCAATTAATAAATACGTATAGGTAAAATATAAGTGTCGCTGTTTGTACAAGCATGGAAAATGTCAAGGCGGCTGATTCTAGCAGAACAAGATAACTAAATTAAAAGGACAGTAGAAATGCTATCTCTTTATAGTTCAGAATAAGGACTGAAGAGAGATTACAGTTGGTTGTTTAAAATTCCTCTCAAACAGTTATTTCCAATCTAATTTGCTAATTTCAAGATATTCTGGGAAAATATTTTTAACAATTGGTAAGCAGTGTCTTTTCAAACAAAAACAACACAATATATGTGCATATCTATACCAATCAAGGTAAATCACGTTCAAACGTCAAATTATTTAAGGAACTGTCTAAGTAATAGCAGAAGTCCCAGTTATTAAATGTAATCACATATTTTTAGAAGTTGCATGAATGTGACAATTCTAATGGGCTGCATTTACACTGTTTACTCTTCCCATCAAAATTCCTATCATCTTAAAGCCTCCTTTATTAATTGCTTAGCTGGAATTCTGAGCATGTCAAAATGTGTAAGTGATGGCACATCTCTTATCGAGCATTGTCTTGTGACGTTACAGATAACTAGGTGAGCTGCACAGGCCAGGAAAAATCTTGCTGCTTTGAACAGTATGCCTTTGCTTTTATAATAGTTACATTGCTTAGTGTTTCTTTTCAGATTCTCTGTGGGAAGCTAGTATGTTTAATCGCACAACTAAAAATCCTAAATGACATGAAAAAGGAAATTTACTGACTGAAAGGTTAATACTTTTAACTGCTACTGTACTGGAGTAATGTCCTGACAAACATCTGGAGGACTGAAGGTCTAAAAACCATTTATTCAATTAGTATTTTTGGTGCAGCATACTGCTGGTATCTTTGTCTTGCATAGTATTTTGTTGGACTTTTATATGTTGTTCCAACTGAAGAAATGTTTCTGTAAAATAAAATAAAAAAAAAAATCACCCACTGGATGAAAGCAAAAAGTGGGCTTTTTTGTAACAGCCTGTCTGGCTAAACTGTGGCTGAATAATGAAGATGCTTGCCAGTATAATGGTACTGTTGTCATTTTTATGTTTTTATAACCTCTGTGATCTGTATCTTTGCTATTTAATCTGAAAACAAGTATACCAAACAGGTCTGCTTTAGTCAGTGAAGCAGACTGGGTTTCATGCTGTACTCCTGAATAAACTAGCCCACATCCCGCTGTCATTTTTTGTCATATGTTCTTATCTATGACAAACCTGGTCGATTGAATTTTGTGAAATATCAGGCAGGTAGAGCAACCCTTCTCCCCCCACCTCCCTGACTCATGGAAGGGCCTCTTGTAGTAGGATCAATGTAGTAGCGGTGGAGTTTGAAAATCTGCACACACAATACCCACTTCCTGCATGTGCAGAGCCCTGCTCCAGTCCATTGTGCAGTGAGAATTTCAGGCAGGGGGCTGCTGTCTAGACCTGCCAGTATGTGAATCCACTGCTAAATAAGACAGGAAGCAGTGTGGACAGCTTCAGTTTAAAGACCAGCAAACTAACTGTGAAGTGGCTCAGCCACCAGTGAATGGCTTTGAGGGAACGGTGGGTTCCTTTTCCTCTTTGCTTCAACTTCAGGGAGATTGTCCAGCTGAATTGCTGATGTGGTGCACTTGAAAGTATTAAGTATTAGGCAGTTCATAACCTTTCTCTTATTTCAGGCTGTCTACAGACTTAAGAAGGCAACACTTTATCTGTGTCACAATCAGGTCTTCACAGCTATACTCGCTTAAAACTGTTTCTTTTGGTAATGTTAGAGATTAAATCCTGCACGAGCCAATTAAGCCCTCCTTTTGCCTGTCCCAGTTACCAGGGAGCATTTCTGTTTGCTACTGGTAAATGGGTTTATCAGACTTTGGTTCGTAATTGTTACACAAACCTCTGCTGTGCAAGGTCAGTGAGATACTCACTCTCTCTTGGTCCTTTAAAGTTGACAGAAAAATGGATTGTGGAATGTTAAACTTTGGAGGGCTTCTTCATTCAGGTTTTAACTATGGAACTGATTGCAAGCCGATATACTTTTATGACAGCATACCTAGGAAGAGACAGTCCTGTTGCATGCAGAGCCTAAAGGACAGAAGAGACGCTGAGGGTACAGTTGTACCAGGCCCCCAACCTGGATGGGAGGGCATAAAGCAGATTCCTCTCTTTTCTATTTTTCTCCCTACCAGGATGTATTGGCCCCCCAAATTTCTTTTGAGCCCTGGTTGCATGCACAGCATGTGTTTTAAAGTTACTAAAATTACGGCAAATTTCTATTAACTGTTTGTCTTAAACAGTATTTTAATATGCATCTATTAGGCTGGTCTGAAAGATACTACTTAATAGTATTTGGGAAGTTACATAGTGACACAGATTCAGGAGGAGATAGAAGAATGTTTTTTCTATAGAAAAAGAAAATTACATCCCTCGTTCTTATTTCTGTCCCCTCTCTCTAATAGCTTGGTCTAAGCATTTTTTTCATACATGTTCTGACTGTAAAATATACTTTAACAATAACAGTCCATAAGCCTTCCTCCTGCCTGTTATTAACTTATTTTAGTAGTGCTAATTATTTCTCTTCCTTTACTTGTAATCATTTGCGTTGGCTGGAGGAGGCAGGGAATGACCATTCCCTTTGTCCCTTAGGGTTCCTTCCATATCTGAGATAAGTCTAGTTAAAACATTTGATCTTGCCTCTTATCTGATAATTTGTACTACTATTGATGGCACTCCCTTGCCTTGATTTGCTTTTATAGGAACATTTCTTATAACACTTCTCAATGGTTTGCTTTGACTTCTCAGAACATCAGAAAACCAGAAAGGACCTGGAGGGAAGAAGACGCCAATGTTGTGTGGACAGTATCCGACTAAAAGTGAGGGGAAGGAGCTGAAGATAGTGGTACAACCAGAGACGCAGCACAGAGCTCGGTACCTGACTGAAGGCAGCCGAGGCTCAGTGAAAGACAGGACACAACAAGGTTTTCCAACTGTGAAGGTAGGCTGTTTAGCAATACATTAACATCAGGGAATGCCTCTACAGGAAAACAATTTTGGTAGAATCACTTATTATTTTTCAAATTCACATACATTTTTAGATGTAGACTGCTTTCAGGTATATTACTGCTTTAAAAAAAAAAAAGTGCAATTTAAAAGTGACAAAATTGAGGAAATTCCCTGCAACCACCATTCATTATGCCTACTTTTTAAGACTGCTTCAGGCAGTTTCTGTAAATATGTATAAACAAATATTAAAGCTTTTCATATCAGGACTGTTAACTTCAGTTAGTCATGTGAGCATTAAGAAATGATGTAATCTGTGGATTACTAATGGGAGTGGAGGCAGTCATGACATACCTTGTTACTACAGCTAAGGAAAACTGAAACCCCTGGGCTTTTTGTACATTTCAAGAGGAGCATCAACACACCTCAGTCACAATCTCTATCTTGGGCTGCAACTAGTACCCAGTGCTTTTGAGGAATGTGAACCCTCCCTCCCACCCCCTCCTGCCAAGAGACCCCCATCACCTGTAGAAACAGGAGGGAAAGAATTTCTTCCTGGCCCCATGTAGCAACCTGCAAAGTCCAGAAGCATGAGACAGCCAAGCACCCTGCACTCTGCTCTGCAACCTCAGGATTACATACTTGGCTCCCATGCATCACACCCATCTTCTGCGTAATCTCATCTCGGCTTCTTTAATCTTACATAACCAAGCCAGTTGTGGAGCTCTGCTTCATTCTCCTGTTGCTAAGTATGGTCCTCTCCAGTTTCTACCTGCTCTTCTCTCTGAGCGAGGGAGAAAAGGTTTTCTCCTTTTCTTTATTGGGATCCCTTTTCGTTATGGTGAGCAGCTACTCACCAGCTCAGGCAGTTGGCCTTAAAACAAGTTTTGGTGGAACAGTTGAGAACCATACACTGCACTCTGGGTCTGGTACCAAATCTTAGCATCTATCAAAAGAAGAGAATGTGGAAGTAGGCTTATCCAGAAGGCCTCAAGAACAACATGCATGTCCTTTCAAACTAATAGCAGTATCGGCATTGGTTCGTGGGCCAACCATCATTTGCTGGCTATCCTACCAGCTATGCTAGTTTGCTCACTGAGTGCTTCTGTGAAGTACAAGAAACTGTAGGAAAGGAAAAACATTTATTTCATGGTATTATTTGTTGAATATGCAGCCCAAGTACATCAAGAACTGCAGGCAGGCTGACAGAGCCACACTCTGAGTGATTCCGTGGCTCAAACAGTAGAAAACTAATAAAAACTGTAATGTCATAAACCCATCCACAGGGGACCCATGAAGCCCTGAGTTTTCCCCACTGTGCTGCTTCTTACCCCAGGGAACAGACCAAGGTTGCTGTGGGATAGGAGCACTCTGTCCCGGAATGCCTCTGTTCCACTGCCTTTATATTGGACTCTACAGACACAGTGAAGGAATCTTCTTAACTCGTATCTAGGTTGAGAAGAAATTATAGGCCCCATTGAATTGGAGCAAATTCTAGTTGGGTTTCCCCATAGGCAAGTCAGTCAGGACAGTGTTTAGACCACATGCAAGCCTGAAGGGATGCAGCATTCACCCGGGTTCACGGACTGTCTGAGGAATCCATTCTGAACAAGAGTAAGCATATATAAACTGGCAAGAGCTCATGGCAATCCAGTATGGTCTCCAGCCATGCACAATTTACCTTTTTGTGCTGATTGACAGGCACCCCCCTCTGCCATATTGTATTTTAGCAGACAAAGGGGGACAAATCTGCAGTCTGTTGAAGAGAACCTCACCGCCTGATATTTGTATAGAGTAGAATCTGCAGTGATTAGCTGACTGCACAATCCAAAAAAAAAAAAAAAGAGGAGGAGGTTTGAGCCACCTTTGTTCAGCTGGCGGAACTTGGATCATACAGAATAGGAACTAGGGCTAGGAGCATTTCATCTGATGAAGGGATTTGATTTCCCAGGACCAGGACAGTTTGGCTTCTACTCAGATAAGGAGATCTCAGTGTTCTTCTCCTGTTGGTAGGATCACAAAGCTGGGCCAACTGTGAGTGCCCTTATGCAGAGATGATGAGAGGGGCTCTTGTGTGCCTTCCCTCTCTTTGCTGTCCTTACTAGAACGCTGAGGAAATCAGGAAGGGCACGATACAAGTATTACAGGCAAGGAGACCGTAGTCCTCTGACCAAGTTGATGTGGCAAAGAGATCTTGCTTTCACCTTTTTTTCAGGAAGGGATCTGATGCTACAAGGAGTTAATTGTGCATCATAATTCACACAACCTGAGTATAACTGTCAGGCTCTTGAGCAAAACCTCTGAAGTCCAAGAAGTTATTAAGAAAATGTAATATCCATATTTCCAGCTTCCAGAAGGATCTAACTTGGTTCTGGGACTTGGGGTGAGGTTTCCCTACTGACATTTTCCCTACATCTGCATTTATTTATTAGATGTATATGCTAGCCTTCCCTCAAGAAAAAGCTCAGGGCAGCTTACAATAAAAGACTAAATAGCTTATAAAAAAGACTAAAATATTAAAATAAGATGGTGTAACCAAACAAGTCCCCCCCAGCCCCAAAGCTACATAGACCATGGATTCTTTATTTTCTTCAGAATGGATTAAGTTGCATCCTTACAGTTCAACACTCAAAGGTCAAATAGCTGTTTTGTCTAGCATCCTTAGTGCAGTAGACAAACTAGATTTCATCTTAAACAGTTGTCCAAGTGAGAACAATATAATTTCTACATTTTGCATAAAAATCTTTCATGAGATCTGCACTTGGCTGTCACTGCCATTAGAAGCCCTTCATTTGAGCCTTACTTCCTAGCTTTTTAAAGTGGCCTATTATTTAGTAGCAGTCCCAGCAATGTATATGGTACCCGAGCTGGGAAGTCTTTCCTTAGAAGCTCAGTACTGCACTTCGTAAAAAGGCAGAGTAGTACTCGGAGCCAGCAGTGCTTTCCTAGGAGAGAGAAACTCAAGGCTATGTAGAGTACAGGAAATTGTCCATCCATTCTTTTGTCATGCCTCATAGGCAAATTATGGTGTACTTTGGACATCTGTTTACTACACTTCTAAGCTCAGAAAGGCAAATGCTTTTCTTGTGCTTTATCATCAGAATGGAAGGCTTCAAAATTGTCCATTTCCAGAGTAAGCTGTTGTATGCATTACAGAAACATAGAAGTCAAAAAGCATAATTGCATCTGTTGAAATTAGAGCTTGTTTCCTTAGAACTGTAGCAGTTTCAAGGCAGACAGAGTATATGCCTCATACAAAGGAACTTATAGAGCCGCTTACCTGGTCATTAATGTCTTCTCCAAATTCTTGAACCTGGATGACCAGTGGTTGTTGTAGGTGGCCTTTGGTAGATTGGTGCTTCTCTCTGTAATGTCCCAGGAACTGTTACTTTTTCACATATATACAGCTGTACTTCCTCCCCCTCAGTCGATGCTTTGAAGATCCCAGTGGTGTGGTTCTGAAGCCCTCATGAAGAACAGGAACGTTTTGTTGCCTGCCCTGAAAATTCTCATATGGAGCAATGCAGTCCATAGAGCTTATCACACTTAGAGGCTGTTAAGAGAAGAAAGATTCAGGATTGTTAAGGATAAGAGAGGAAAGATGCAGGATATTTCTAATTAATTTCCTTGCTCCTCCTTTGACATTAATGCTCAATTTTTCTTACTAACATAGCCATCAGAGAGTTTCTAAGGTATGGATGTTTCACAGCTGGCAGTGTCTCAGAGCTAGACCTCTTCTGCCACTGATTGACAGATTTGGTCTGCCTCCAAGACAAACATAAAAGAAACCCAAAGCCATGAATCTGTGGACATTTGCTATTCTTAGAACATGAAATTTTGGTTAAAACACAGATAATATTTTCCTAATCAAGACTCCCTTTCTGGAAGGCATGCTTTAGTCCAGGGCTGTCCAGCTTTTGAGTGGTCAGAGGCTGCAGTGCCCCTAGCAACACACCATGCCATGCAACCCCCACTGCACCACTCTACAGGCCTCCAGCGTGTCATACGAGTCCTCCCTCTGCTCCCCCCAGCCCTACTGTGGGTCCCCAAGGTATTGTGCCAGTCCCCCCCACTGCACCACATGGGCATGCCACACCACTTGCCCTCCCCTCCTTCTCCACACACCACCACACAGCAGGCAGCTCCTGTTGCACTTCACCAAATCGGACATCACCTGGGCTCCTCAGGTTACTCTGCGCCCACCAGCCCCACAGGCTGTGTTGCTCCACATCACCCCACCCTGCCTCCAGGGGTAGACAGCAGAAGCTGAAAGGAGGAGACCCTGTGGCAGCAGCAGAAAGCAAAGAGGAGAGTTGCTCCTGGAGCCCGGGGAGCAAAGTTTAACCCCTCAGGGGGCAGTTGAACAGCCTTGCTTTAGTCAAACCCAAGTTAATGGACTTAATACAGGATTAACTGGGTAAAATGCTGGGGCCTGAGATTACACAGTAAATTAGGCAGTGTGATCTAATTGTCCTGATCTGAGAAATTTGCAGACTATCTACACATGGAGAAACTTTCTGAAAGTAGAGAGCGCTTTTTATTCTAGTAGGTGAAAGCATAACTGTATCCAGTGGATAAAACTGAATTTAAATGCATGGCACAGATCTTAAGTGATGAAAGGAACTAATAGCAAACCACTTGGGAATGTGAGGGATTCTTCATCATTTCATTTATTTAATGGAAAACTGGGTATCTTCACAAAATGTGTTGAAGCTGAAACAGAAGTTTTGAGCTGGATGCAGAAATTATTGGGCGGTGTTTTTTGGACTATTATGCAGGAAACCAAAGTGGGTAATTGTAATGGCCATATCTAGTTTTAAAATCTGTTGGATCAAACACATGCACAGTGACCTTACATTTCTCTGAAGCTTTGGTTATGCTATCATTTCTAGTTTGTTTTGAAATGGTCATGTTACAGATCCTTTGGGTACAGTAGGGGTAATTAGTCTAAAAAATTCTACGTTCTTTTTTTCTATTACTGTATTTGAAACATTTTCATAATGATGATCCTTGTTTCAAAGTTAATTAAAAAGCCAAACAAAATAATAAGCCACCTCTGTCCACCCCAAACATCTCTTTAAAGAACTATAATATAGCAGAATATTAAGACACTTATGTATACAACTTAAAAAAAAAAACCCCAGGATGAAAGTATCTGACTAAACAAGACTTGAAAAAAGCTTTCAATTCAGATTTAAAAGTTCCATGAGTAAATGTATTCTATATGCAGGGAGCTTTCTAAAATGTCCCTGTTTCCCAGGGGTACTACTGTTTTTTGTTTTTTATTTGGATACCACAAAAACTCATGCTGTAGCACAGGAGCGTCTTTATTGCTCAATGAAGATGTGCTGAAATACATTTTAGAAAGGCATCAGGAATGGAGAGATCAGTACAATTAGCTTTTACCATCTAAATGAATGCACAGAGTGCTGTTTGTAAAGAAGTTTGTCAGGAAGCAGACAAATTGTACTGCATGTATGTACTGATGTCTAATTAAATATACTAAAAAATCTGTCAAAATTACCAATGCAGTCTGGTTGAGTGGTACTGTAGGCAGATAGTTTGAAGATGAGTTTTTTTCTGAACTTGAAAACTTAGGAAGTTGTGACTGGAATTTGGCTGTGGGATAGAATTATACCTAGAGAAACTGGTGAACTAACTTCTCTACCAAAGACTACAACTTAAAATGAATTTTTGATCCAGCTTAACACGCACAAAAGTCCTTTTCCTTCCAGTTAATGGGAATTTTTTCAGTATTTCCAGAACATTCGACCTTAGTAGGCCTATCTCTAAACCAAGCCTCTAACTAAATTATAATTAAACACAAGGTTAAAAAAAATGAGAATTCAATCACTTCATGCATGGAACTGTTAGTAGGTATTTTCCCAAATATATAAAATTCTTCTGACCTAATCCATTAACCTTTCTGAAAACATATTTTTCTTTGGTGTCATGCATTAGACAGTCCTCTGCATTGCTTTTGTAAAGTGCATTTGCTAATTAATATGAAGTTATCTTGGATTGTGTGATATTACGGTTTTTTAGGATTTACTGAAGTAGCTCTAATAGGATGAGGATTAGTATGTGCAGTGTAAAGAGCAGTGTGTCACGATGAATGCGAGTCAGGCATGCGAACATCATGACCTGTCCAGCGAAGTTGGTTTTGGATGATCATGGTCTCATTGCTGTTGGAATTTGCTTCGGCTAAGACACTGATGTTTGTGCATCTATCCTCCCAGCTAATCTGTAGGATCTTGTGAAGGTACTGTTGGTGGTACTTTTCCAAGTTCTTGAAATCTCTTTTGTATATGGTCCAAGTTTCTCAGCCGTACAGCAGAGTTGGAATGACAGTGGCTTGATAAAACAAGAGCTTCATTTCAGCAAGGATGTCATGATTTAAGACGACTCTCTTACTCAAATATCCAACGGCTGTGCTCACACATTTCAAGCGGCGTTGTATTTCCACGTTGATGTCTGCCGTAGATGAAATTGCTTCTAAGATTGGCAAAGTGATCCACGTTCTCCAGCAATTCTCCTTTGATTTGAATGAAGGGCAGGAGGGAAAGGTTGTTTCTCCATTTGGAGCAGGTTGGTAAAGGACTTGTGTTTTCCTGATGTTTAGAATTAGGCCAATACTCTCGTAGACTTCCAAGAATACATTAAGAATGATTTGGAGGTCTGTTTCAGGTTGAGCAATGACAGCATTGTCATCCGCATACTGGAGTTCCTGGATGTTGTCATGGTCTTCGTTTTGGACTTGAGTCTGTTGAGGTTGAAGTGTCTTCTGTCCGTCCTATGTACAATTTCAATTCCAGGTGGAAGCTTTCTGTCGCCAGGTGCATTATGGTGAAGATGAAGCTGGAAAACAAAGTTGAAGCGATGGCACAACCTTGCTTCACTCCAGTTTTCACCTCAAATGATTCTGTTTGATTGCCGTTGCTGAGGACCCTTGCTGACATGTTGTTGCGGAGATGTCTTGGAACACTGATGAACTTGTTTGGGCAGCTAATTTTTGGACAGGATTTTCCACAGGGCTTCACAGTTCACAGAATCGAAAGCTTTAGAGAGGTCGATCAAGGCCAAATAGAGAGGTCAGTTTTGCTCATGAACCTTCTCCTGCATTGACATGCTGTAAAGATCATGTCCGCAGTTCCTCGAGATGGTCTGAAGCCACTCTGAGATTCTGGAAGAATTTCTTCTGCAAGTGGGAGAAGGCGGTTAGCAAGGATATGGGCGATGACTTTCCCAGCACTGGCCAACAAAGAGATGCCTCGGTAGTTTCCGCAATCAGCTCTGTCCCCCTTCTTGATGATGGTAACAATCAAGGCATCCCTTAGGTTGCCTAGGATTTCTTCCTTGTTCCAGATTTTAAGGATGAGGATATGAAGCTGACACGTAAGTTGTTCTCCTCCTCCTTTGAAAATCTCTGCAGGTATTCTGTCAACATCGGCTGCCTTGTTGTTCTTCATTTTCCCGATGGCACTCCCGACCTCTGCTAGGGTAGACGGCAAACCAAGGTCTTCTCTGATTGCTATTTGCGGAAAGTTATTGATCTTATCTTCATCAACAGTTGAGTCATGATTCAGAAGGTCCTGGAAATGTTCTTTCCAGTGGGCATTGATGGATTCTCTCTCTTCCAGGAGTGTTGTTCTATCCTTCGATCTTAGAGGATTAAGGCCTTGAGTGCTAGGGCCATAGACAGCTTTGGTAGCACTGAAGCAGCCACCAGTGTCATGGATATCAGCAAAGTTGGATTTCTTTTGATTTCTGAATCCACCACTCCTTCAGTTCTTGTGTTCTCTGCACCTCTGATTTTGTTTGTTGGCATTCATTTTTCTTGATGGCAGAGTTGAAGTCATTCTGCCAGGGATGGAAAGCTTTCCATTTTCTGTTGATGCGACCTTGAATTTCAGTATCTTTTTTTTGTCAAACCAGTCTTGATGTTTCCTGGTCTTGTATCCTATGGTATTTTCACAGGATGAGAGAATAGCTGTCTTGAGTCCCATCCAGTGCTTCTTGACTCCTTCTGGGTGCTCTGTTGGTAGTGTCTTGTTCAGGAGTTGCTGGAATTCTCCCTGCTTGAGTGGGTCCTTCAAGCACTCGATGTTTAACTTGCGCCTGATCTGCTTCCTTTGCATTCTTCGTTTAGGAGCGTACCTGATGGACATGCAGGAATGGATGAGGCGGTGGTCAGTCCAGCAGTCATCAACGCTAGTCATGGCTATCATAATCAGGACCTCTAGGTGATTTTGCGAGTCTGAACAATCATGTAGTCAATCAAGTGCCGGTGTTTCAATGAAGGGTGCTTCCAGGATGTCTTGAACTTGTTTCTTTGACAGAACAGGGTATTTTGTGATGACAAGTCCGTGTTCTGTGCACTTCATCAGGAGAAGGACCCAATTAGCATTTGAATTTCTAACGCCTTCTTTTCCGATAGTACCATTCCAAAGTTTTGAGTCTCTTTCCACTCTGGCATTAAAATCTCCAAGAAGGATGATCTTATCTTCCCTTGGGATTCATAGATTCATAGATGTTAGGGTCGGAAGGGACCTCAATAGATCATTGAGTCCGACCCCCTGCATAAGCAGGAAAGAGTGCTGGGTCTAGATGACCCCAGCTAGATACTCGTCTAACCTCCTCTTGAAGACCCCCAGGGTAGGGGAGAGCACCACCTCCCTTGGGAGCCCGTTCCAGACCTTGGCCACTCGAACTGTGAAGTTCTTCCTAATGTCCAATCTGAATCTGCTCTCTGCTAGCTTGTGGCCATTGTTTCTTGTAACCCCCGGGGGTGCCTTGGTGAATAAATACTCACCAATTCCCTTCTGTGCCCCCGTGATGAACTTATAGGCAGCCACAAGGTCACCTCTCAACCTTCTCTTGCGGAGGCTGAAAAGGTCCAGTTTCTCTAGTCTCTCCTCATAGGGCTTGGTCTGCAGGCCCTTGACCATACGAGTGGCCCTTCTCTGGACCCTCTCCAGGTTATCCACATCCCTCTTGAATTGCGGTGCCCAGAATTGCACGCAGTACTCCAACTGCGGTCTGACCAGCGCCCGATAGGGGAAGTATCACCTCCCTGGACCTATTTGTCATGCATCTGCTGATGCACGATAAAGTGCCATTGGCTTTTTTGATGGCTTTGTCAGACTGCCGGCTCATGTTCATCTTGGAGTCCACTAGGACTCCAAGATCCCTTTCCACTTCCGTGCTACCCAGCAGGTCATTCCCTAGGCTGTAGGTGTGCTGGACATTCTTCTTCCCTAGGTGCAGCACTTTGCATTTCTCCTTGTTGAACTGCAACAGGGATATTTGAGAGGATGGTGTCAAGCTGTGAATAGAAGTTCTCCCCCTCAACCTTGTCTCCATGGGTGACCCTACTGGGACCATGAAGCTCCCAATGGCCTTGCTCTCAGGATCATTGGAACATGCAAGCCTCTCCACCACTACAAGGTGGCAGTCCCTGGAGAGGATAGCAGGGGTGTCAAACTCATTTGACCTTGTGGGCTGGATTAGGATCTCTGGGTGGTCTGTGAGTCAGCGTACATCTTGTTTTGAGCATTTTTGTTTATACAAATGGGGACAAATTGGAGAAAGTTCATAAAAGGAAGAGCAACAAAAATTGGAGTCTAAAAAATGTGATGCATGAGGATAGGTTAGATGCACTGTGTTTGTTTAGTTTAGAAAAAAAGAAAACTGAGGCAAGATTTATTAAGAGCCTACATATGCAAAAAAAATTAAAAAAAAAAGTTTTACAAACAAGATGGAAATCCGTTATTCTCAATATTGAGATGGGACAGTTTCAGTACAGTAATGGGCTTAAATTGCAAGAAGGGAGATTTAGGTTGGAGATCTATGAAGAATTTTCTAACTATGATATAAGAGTACTTTAAGCAGTAGAACAGACTCGCTAGAGAGGTTGTGGAATCTACATCATTGGAATTTTTTTAGTACAGGTTAGATGCATTTGTCTGCATGGATTAAACAGGGGTGATCCTACTTGAACAGGGAGTTAGACTAAATGATCTCCTGCAGTCCCTTCCAGCTGTGTGTTTGTGTGATTCTGAATGTTTCAAAACAGTTCTACCTTGCAAACTGAGAGCAGACAGCATGCTATCACTAGAGGGCTTTTCTGATATGGGTAAAATACTTTAAATATGAATCATAACATTGATCACAGTCCTTAACCGAGAATGGTAGCTGTTGTGTAGTTTGCATTTTCCATGGAAGAATGTGATACAAGAAGAACAGTCGATTCAAACTTCGGGTGTGTTTGTAAATTATAAAGCGATTCTTTTGCTTCCCCCCCTTCCCAGAAAGTGTTTACTCTGTCACTTTTGTTGGCTGGCTGTCCAGTGCAACGGTCAGGTGCATGTTTTAAAGTGTCTTAATTTATAACTGAATACATTGTAAGGTCAGCTAATTATCTGCTTCCTGCTGTTTTGGTTCTAGCTGGAAGGTCACAATGAATCAGTCGTGCTGCAAGTGTTTGTGGGGAACGACTCTGGTCGAGTGAAGCCACATGGGTTCTATCAGGCCTGTAGAGTAACGGGGCGAAACACAACACCCTGCAAAGAAGTAGACATAGAGGGTACTACAGTCATAGAGGTTGGCCTTGACCCTAGCAACAACATGACACTTGCGTAAGTACTACTTTTTTAATGCGTTATTTTTAGGATAAAACAGTGACTAGTATTTGGGGGGGAGGTGGTACTTCAGAAAAAGAAGTTTGAAAGTACCACTGATGTTATCTTAAATATTCATCTTTTTTATTTATACATGTATAGCAAGACTAATGATAGACTGACTAACTATAGCTTGGCATTTACATTTTATGGAAAGAAATTCCTTTTATGTTTCTTCCCTGAATAATTTCCTACAAGAATTCATGAGAAAAGAAGCACTGTGGGAAGATTAAGATTTGAGCATGTCTGTTCTCAGATAAGCTTTTTTTTTTTTTTGTTCACCTTCATTAACTTGGTTCCAGAAATTCTCTTCTTGAACTTGTTCAACAAACTGTGTGAAAGCAGTTAAAAATATGAACAAACCGCAGGCACTTATGGCAAATTAAATTGACCATCTTGGGTATGAAACATTCACTTTTCAGATGTATGTATCTAAATAATCCTTTATTATCACTCAAGAGTCTAGAGATGTCTAAAAGCAAATATGTGAACTGTTTGACAGATGGGTAAGATTCAGTTGCCCATTCTGTCTCTAAGTACTTTTTAGTGCGAGATTTGTATCCTAAATTATGAACTAGTGATCCGGGTATCACTAATATAATACAAACAAATAACAAGAAAAGAAAGATTAATCATCTTTGGGCTCAACAATATTGTCCCTTAAAAGCTTTGGACCTGAGGAAGAATGCTTCACATTTGAAAGCTTGTCTAATTTTATCCCAACTATAGTGTCAGTCCAATAAAAGATATCACCCCAAAAAATCTTTGCCCCTCATAATTCCTGGACTGTCATGGCTACAGGATCACCTGAACTCTACTAAAGCTTCGGGGCTTTTCAGAGACGTGTAGGAGGTGAATTGGAGGTGTCAAATGAGACCTTGAGAGATTGCTGTGGTCTCTGCTGCAGATTACTGCAACTCAAGTAAATCTCAGCAACATTGTTTTGAAATCTTCAGTTTTCTTCTTGTTGTCTTTTTTTTTTTTTTTTTCTCCTTTCCCAGACTGATAAACAGCTGTCATGTTATATCAAGCATTGGGATTCCAGGATAGAGTTCGGTCCTGTCAGTTATTTCTGCCTTTCAACTTCCCTTCAGGCTCCCACTTCCCAATAATTTTTGTTTCAATAAGTTGATAAAACGGGAAGCATCTCTTGTTAGAATTAGAGAAGATGGATCTTCATCTCAGAAAAAATCTTGTCTTTATCCCAAAAGAGATTTTAAGAAGAGAAGCTAGTAGGAGACAGTTGTCCCTATTTGGATTTAAACTTTCCCCTAGAGGATTCATTCAAGTTGTCGTCAATGCCCTTTCTTCCTGCTTCATTAAAATGCTCTTTTTCTCTTGACCTAAAGATTATAGGTCTCCGAGCGAAGTCTTTCTTGCCCATTGGAAACATTAGTGTTCTTAAAATGGGTCAGGTTCATTATCAATACTGGATTTTTGTAATGTTTTCTCATGCCGGCTAATAACTTTTCATGACAGCCTGAAGAGACTGTATAACACACAAAGGCAGTGGCCAACTACTCATGGCATTATATGCATCTGTATCTTTGTTTAACTGTTTATTAAACACTGTTTATACATGGATCTTTACAGTATTTTATTAATGTAGGCTCTTTATCTAATCTACAAAAAAATCCAGCTTTTTTAATTCTGAAGTATTTCAGTATTAACAAAAAAAATTCCCCCCCCCCCTTTTTTTTTCCAATGCCCCTTTGTATTCTTCTCTCTACACCTAACCCCGCACCTCGCTCACTTCACTGCTCTCTTAGTAACAGGTGTGCTGGACTAGTATTGTGTGGCCATAAAAGAAGCCTTCACCTTCAGGTAGCTTGGTCTATAGAAGATACCTAACAAGCACATTGGCATCTCAAAGAAATGGATCTTACATTTCATTTTGACAGCCTCTAGTTACAAAGTTCAGACAATAGCTTCCTATCCGTTCTATTTTGGAAGCCAGTATTTCTGGGACTGATATAAAAATACTTTGTCTTTAGCTGTTCCTGTAGCAGTTTCTTGATCATATTGCCTCATCTGCTTGCACTCTTCAGCTAGAACGATAGAAAAGTAGGGCTGAAAGGGACCTCAGGAGATCATTTAAGTCAAGTTGCCTGCTCAAGGTGTAATCATTCTTATCTAAGCCATCCTAGACAAGTATTTTTCTAAGTCAGGGTAGTCAAACTTATCTAGTTTTGCAGGGCCAGACATTTGGCAGCAGAACTGTTGATCACTGCAGCTTCAAGAGCTTAGCAGCTGCCATTCCTCTCTCAGCTACATTTTCTGGCCCTGTGGGTAGCCCCATGAGCCAGATGACATGGTACAGGGCTTCAGATCCAACCCATGGAGAGCCCCTTGGGCTTGATCTTTGACACCAGTGGTCTAGCCTGTTAAAAAAGCCTCAGGGACAGCCCTTGTACCAGTACCAGGCAGAAAGCCTAGAACATCAAAAACGCCCTTTGACCTGCCATAGATGAGTACGCTGTACGCTGTCATTGTGGGGATCTCCTAGGCTTCCAGCTGTTGCTCTTCCCAGCATATCTAGGCATTGCTACTCCTACGTCATCCCTGACCAAAGCACGCTCAGCCTCTGCTTCAAAACAAGATGGGATTTTTGATACAGATGGGGCCCCCATTAAAAAAAAAAATAGTAGTGTTCTGTATGGTTCTTATTTGATTCAAAGAAAGTAAAGCAAGGTCTTTCAGACTTTTCTTCTCAATAAGGCAACTGTTTTTTTTCTTAAAAAAAAAAAAAAAAGATGAGTGCTTTAGGAATATCTAAGAAAAATTGTTGCTTAAGGTTGTAAACGCCATTTACCATCCAACCAGATTTCAGAACTTTTTCTGGAACTTTAAGCCACATTTTGAGCATTGCTGATTAAATGTTCCAGCTTTTATCTGAATCCAAATCTCTCTTCCCTACCCCCCACCTCTTTTCTTCCTTGTCTCTTATGCATCTATAAGGTTTTATACAAAATCATTAAATAGATCATAGCAAAGTAGGACTGGAAGGGATCTCATGAGGTTTTCTAGTCCAACCCCCATATTAATGGTCTGTCAGGTATTTTTTTATTGTCAGGACAAAGTTCTAGGATTTTCATAATCACTACCATCTCTTTGTAGCAAATGAGGAAAAGTGAGAGACTTATACAGTATGTCATAAATGTTTTTCTGAGTGCTTGGTGGATGTATTGCACTGCGCTATTAGTCCTAGCCTGGGGCTGTGCGTGTACTTCTACAAGTCATGGCTACATCTGCCAGGTCCCAATACCATAAATAAACCATGTGGCTTTCATTCCGTGGCTGTCTTGAGTGAGCCCAGAGTTTTGGTAAAGAGCCCAGAACTGCCATTTTGTACTCCAGGACTTAGAGGGTGGGATGTGTGGAGGCAAACTGAGCACTCAATAGAGCTACCACATAATAAACTTTAGTTCTCTAGTTTTCCCTTCCTTCATAGTTTCACATTTTTCTATGTTGCTTCAGCACATGATGCATAGAGCAGTCAGGGATGAGTTGAAGGTAAGGTGATATAAATCCCTTAGAGATGCAGTGGTGTAGGTTGTAGCCGTGTTGGTCTAAGGACATAGGCAGACAAGGTTCTTTGGGTGAATCTGTTATCTTTTATTTAATTTTATTTATTTTTAATTTTAATTTTATTTGTCTGCCTTAGAGATGCAGTAGCACTCCTATTTCAGGCAGAGTTCAAAGTAATTCAGAATTTCAAGAATGAACTAGCAGCTTGGTTAACAAATCTAAGCAAATTTGTGGAGATGGTAAACCTCTGACCTCCAAACACTGGCAAACGTTCTAATTAACATTTTGGAAAACCATGTTGAATTATTAACTTCTATTTCATGCATTGCTAGGGTTGATTGTGTGGGAATCCTGAAGTTGAGGAATGCGGATGTTGAAGCTCGAATAGGACTTGCAGGTTCAAAGAAAAAAAGCACCCGTGCCAGATTGGTGTTCCGTGTTAACATCCCTCGGAAAGACGGCTCGACACTAACCCTGCAGACACCTTCCTCTCCCATTCTGTGCAGTAAGCATCAAAGCAAAAACTTGGAATAGAAAGGGTATTGGTTTTAATCTGGTCTCACTTCCTATTACTGTGATCACCTTGTCTATAAACTGACTTAAGGTTTAGTTGATACAGCTCTAATGTGTATGTGACAGATCAGTCTTATTCACCGTGAAGCAGAGACTTCCTCGTTTGTTGTTTCTTTAAAAAGCAGGTGCTTTAAACATTTCTAAAAAATTCTTTTGCATTCTTGAATGCTTGGTTTATAATTAAGCCATGTGATGCCTTTTAAAGGTCAGAAGTCTTTTTCCATGTTCACCTGATTTGATCACAAAGTGAAGTGACTTTTCTGCCACAGGCACTTAACATCTTTGTCATACTGAGACTGCAGTTGTCACCACCCAGCTTTCCTTAGCAGAAATAACTTATCTGAAGTGGGTAAACAAGAGCTTTGCAGAGTTACGACAGTTCATCAGCTTGGAAAGAAATTTGATTCTGATTATGCAAAATTAAGTTTTCCAACTGATTCTTAAAATGTCCTGGTGACATTGAAAATAAGGGAGCCACCACCAGCGGCGGCAGCTACAGGACTGGGAAAGCCTCTCTCTTTCCTGCCTTCCAACAGCAACAGAGCCCTGGACCTAGATGGAGAGTCTGAGCCTTCACGAGTTTTTACCTTTTTCTTTTCATCTCCTTTTTGCATAGCTTCTTATTGGCTTGTCAAATTAAGGACAAAGTGTAGCATGGAAAAAATGTTTCTACCCTGAATCTCACCTCCAGTCACCTGTACTTGAGATATATTTTTATTTGAATTGAAAAGGGGAAATAATTATCCATCAGTGTATAGTCACAGACTGATACTGACTTCTAATTATTAGGAATTCTTGTAATTTATTCAAGGAAAAAGGTGAAGGAATATTTTAAAGCTGATGGCAATCTTCTGAACTGAAGAAAGGGATTAACAGAAGGGAATTACCCAAGGTTGGGAACAGGAAGTGGAAGTTGGAGGTGGCAGTGGGAGTTGAGCGATCCCAACTAGAGGAGTGATTTTGGGGGGGTGGCACCCAGGCCGAGCCCCCAGGCCATGAATTAACCATTCGTAAGCCATGTGCAGTCTGTGGGCCACCAGTTGGGCAGCCCTGACCTAGCTGATAATTAAAGTGTTTTGCTGGTAAATTTTAGGTTCTGAGTCTGAAGTAATATTTACAGTCTGGTCTGCCCCAGCTTGAAGATTGCTACTATTGACCACGATAGTAAGATAGTTGAAGAAATCTTTCATATGTTGAGAAACAGAATTTCATATGAATTATTCACAAGTGGAAATTAAAGCCAAATGGTACTACTTTTAAAATTTGCTTTTAGCTCTCTGTGTATCATGGAGAGGAATCTTTAGGTTTCTTCAGTTATTATCCAAAATCTTAACATTTTTCGCATAATAATTTAGATTTATGTTTGTTACTTTTTCAATTGAGATGATTTTTTTTTAAATTTAAGAGATAACATTCTATTCTTTCAGCATCCTAGAAATACATTGCAGGAAAGGTAAAATTTAATTTATGCACCTTAGCCATTGAAAATAGATGTTGGTTTCTAAGATGCAGAAAATGACAGGCCCACATGATGAAACACGCCACCTCCATGCTGATTCACAGGGGAGATTAATTGTTTTAGCTCACAGCTCAGAGCAGTGGCTCTCTGGCTCCAGCTGTAGCAGCTTATACCTTTTTAGTTCTGGAGGTTCTGCTTTTAGTTCCTGATACGTCAGTGAAGCCTGTCGCACAATAGAAGGAAAAGTGCTGTGTAAATGACTAGTTTGAAATGTATGTTTTCAGAAGCACAAAACTGAACAAGCTGCTTCATATAGACCTTTATGGGCTTAAATATACAATTTTATGATGTTCCTATAGGTGTGTGTTTCTTATGCATCTGTTTGCATGTAGAAAAGAGAAGGATCAGGAGGATTTGGTTTGCTGACTCCTATTTCCTCCAGTGTATTTTTAATGGAAGCTGCCTTAATTGATTCAGACAGTGCGAGAAGAGTCAATTCCTCCAGAACATAAAGATGATCACCTACAGCTGCAGTTTGGTTTCTACAACTGAGTAAATCCCATGCTTCTGTATTAGTGGATCATCTAGAGGACTTATTCCTGTCTTAAAGAGCCAGTAAAGTAATTTTTCTCTCAGAAAAAACATTGCAACTACTGTAGTTCTGTAACCACTAGGATTCCTGCGAGTGACTGAAACAGTAGTTTTTAAGTTTAATTTGTACACTTGAGGCATTTTTATGTAATCATTTTCAGTGCATCCACACAAAAAAGTAGTTATAAAAATTCAGAATGTACTGGGCCTTTGGAATTAATTAAAAAGAAACTTGTTTGTTAATTGAAAAGAAGCTATTGTTGTCCCACTTACTACAAAGCTGGTGGGCTGGTTCAAGAAACTTCAGTTTCAACCATTTCTACTCTTCCTTGTTTGACTTTGCTATTCTTTACACACTGATTCACAGATTTCCACCATAAGGAGTTTTGCACTTACATCTTCAGTAAGAGAAGTGATGCACCTAATTTTTGTCATACTCAGATGCGCATTGCTCAGACTTCACAGACTTGATAATTTTGCCATGTTTAATGTGAAAAATTGAAACTACTGGTCCCTAAGTTTTATAGTAAAGACAGAAAATTGTGGGGGGGTCTTATTCTTCAGCTTGTAGTTCTGTAAGGGAAAGATCTTTTGTTAAGCAGCATGAGGAGTCCTTTCTGTTTCAAACTACTTGTCTCTCCAATGTAGCTCAACCAGCAGGCGTTCCAGAGATCCTAAAGAAAAGTCTGCACAGCTGTTCAGTAAAGGGAGAAGAGGAAGTCTTTCTGATTGGCAAGAACTTTCTGAAGGGAACAAAAGTAATCTTCCAAGAGAATATTTCTGGTCAGTATGAAAGCAGCAATGGCTTGGGCTGAGGAGAGGAAGAATCTGCTTGGGTTTTATATTCCGCTGGTTGTTTTTTGCTGGATTTATTGAGAGCTTATGGAGTAACTGATACTATGGTAGCTATGTAGGGGACAACAAAATAGAATTTTAGTTTGCAGAGATGTGCAATAAAACTGGCTTTTTTGGTCTTTTTAAAACTCAGATGAAAACTCTTGGAAAGCAGAAGCTGAAATAGACATGGAATTATTTCATCAGGTATTTATCATTTTACTGTTCAGTATTTGCATATAAATGTCTGGAAACTCTTCTCATGTCATTGCCCAAGACAGAGACTTGGGTTCTACATCTGCTATCATTGTTTTTGAGCAAGGAACAAGAATACAAAAATGTAGAGAACAGGATTAAGCAAACTGAATCAGGATTACTTTACATACTGCGCTGCAAAGATGCTAGGTGTGTCGTAATTCTTACTGTTCAGGTTGAGGGAGATTTTATTTTAATGAAGCATACTTTCCTAACTTGGAGGAAAAATAGAAAATACAATTTAAGCAAAAGTACTCTGCTATTTATATGCTTAGTATATAATTTTCCATGCTTACTTTACTCATTAAAATTGTTCTCTGTTCAGACTTCGAAACTTAATGTTCCCTAACAGCTTTTTTGCACTTAATAGATTAGTAATTCAACCATGTAAGCATATCTGTCAGAACTAAGCATTTATCTATAGCTTTGCCAGCACATAAGTAGTAAGGCACACAGTCGATTCTGAGACTGAAAAAGAATGTAAAAGAGGAACAGGGACATATCTAACTTTCTAGTTTTCCTTAGGCCTTTGTAATATCTGTCCATAAAGAGAGAGACCATACTAAGGAAGCCTCACAGTACAGAAAACCTGTTCTCTGATGGGACTACTTCTCCATCCTGAACACCAAAAAGACAAATTCTGTTCAGGATTGCTTTGTCCCAGTGATATGAGGCATACTGCACCCTTTTCCCAGGACAAAATATTCTTCATTTGGTGCCCTCTCCTATTAGGGCGTTGTTTATTTGTTTGGTTTTGATTATTTCAGTTTATTAAACTTATGGTTAGGTGTATAGTAAAGCACATAACTGTTTAGATACCACTCAAATTAAAACCCTAGATATACCCGTCCTCCATAAAATACCTCGGGACGGGAAGCTTTATAATATAATTGTAAAGTTCACCCACCTTAGAATGAGCTTTTCTTTTTGTTGCACTGCCAGAGCTTCAGGTTCTTCACTGGAAATAAATACCACTGAATCAAACACCGGATTTAGCATCAGTTTGTTTAATCGTTCAGTGATAAAAATAAAGGGGGAGTTCTACTCAGAAAATTGAACGTGATTATTATTGTTATTGAAAGTGAAATGATTTGTCTTGCTGAATCCAGGTCAGCAACAACTGCAAATAAAAATAGGTGTTTGTTTTCCTGTAAAGTCAGCACCACAAACTCAAACAAGGATCCGAGGCCAAATTTTTTTTTCTGTCTTGTACATTATTGCAAGTAATAAACATTCTGCCTATCAGATTTAACTGATCCATTTTCCTTAGCAAAGGAAGATACAAAGATGCCCTCAAAAACATCAGTAGCTTAGCACAGGTTTAACTCCTAGATACCACAGCAAGATACAAGAACCTGCGTAGAATGGAATGAGAACGTGGTAGACTGCATTGCTGTGCAGTAATTAGAATGCTGCCCTTGTCAGCTCTGCAAGGCTAGCAGGAATAGCTTGTACAGCAGAAGAACCTGTCTGTATTCATACTTAAAAATAAGCAGAAAAATACAAGGAAGAGATTGGTTGAGTATAATGGGTATAGCTATTCTACATATTTTTCAGAGTGGAGTTTAATTTCCATGCTGAATGATTGGTAAAACAAAACCAAAAAAAAAAAAGCACTGTTCTGTAATCTAGTGAAAAATAAGTATCTAAACTTTTGCCCTTGGCACTTACCTAAGGAGTTATCAATTTAGTACTAAGGGAAATGCATTGTATTTGCCATATGCTTTGTAGCTATCTGAATTTCCCTTGTTTTGGGTTACCTCTCCCAGCTATTCAGCTTGTAAGCTGAATCAGTTCTGCTCACAGTACTGACGTGAACAATATCTGACAAATATAGTGTCTTTAAGGCAACTTCCTACAAACACAGTGGTAGAAACAGTTCCTTATTTCTAATAGCTGTACAAAACTGAGACACAAACATTGACTTGTAGACTGTTGATGACCTTATTACTACTGCTGATGAATGTGCTCTTCTACTATGTGTTGAGTTAGCTGAATCCTTACAATCCTGTAATTCTATTTCTTGATTAGGCGCATGTATTAACAACTGGAATACTTTTTTCTGTTCACAAATTATTTACAAGCAGGTTGGGATTTTCACACATTTGTTTGCTAGCTATAATTGTTTGAATCTTTTGTGTAAATAAAAATTGCTGTTCCCAAATACTAAAAAATTGAATTGGTAGGTTTTAATTGTAAAGGTTTGGGGAGGGTTTTGAAGGGAGAGGGGTGTTGAACCATAGTTATAGTACTGTGGTGTATGTGCATCTTTCCCATCCTATCCCTCCAGCTGTGCTATATGTTGCAAATAAAGGCTGCCTAGATGGAACATTCCAGTAGCCTTTTCAGCTTTGTTCACTTCTTTCAACAAGAACACAGCCATCACCGTCTCCCAAGCTCCTTGTTTTCCTTTAAATCCTTTGTTTTTCTTTTGAAGTGTTTAAATAGAAACTATCTTTTAAGAAGTTAAGATGGTGAAAGTCTTTTTGACACACTCTCTCTTCCCTCTTGCAATTCAGAATCACCTTATTGTGAAGGTGCCACCATATCATGACCAGCACATAACCTCAGCTGTTTCTGTTGGGATATATGTGGTGACCAATGCTGGAAGATCACACGATGTGCAGCCGTTTACATACACTCCAGATACACGTACGTAAATTTAAGAAGCTAAGGGATGTATATTTAGTGGATTTTTCTGCCCTTATCCAGTACTTTGAGGCCTGTATAAGGGCAATAGCTCAGATATCACTGGGGTCACTCAGCCCTTTATGCCTTTGGTTTGTGTACAAGGGACACAATTTGCAGACATGGCCCCCAACAAGCAATGCAAGCCAAAAGAATCTAAACTTGAGCATGCTGGGTACGTGTACAACAGTGCTAGGAGGTATAAGAACAGCACATCTCGGAGAACTAAGGCTAATAACTCTCTCTCCCTGGGCGCATCTACCCGTGCATTAATACACCTTTTCTAACGTGCATTAAATTCAATACCTCAAATGTGAAGTACTAAACTAATGCACATTAGGCTGCAGTAATACGCAGTAGTGCATTTGCATGCTTTTTTTAGTGATGCTTAATGAGCATTAGACTCTTTTACTGCGCATCAACAAAATGTCATTTTTTTATGTGATGTGTTAATGCACAGTAAAATAGTCTACTGTGCATTAAAATGCATGTGTAGACGCATGCTCTGTGTGAGAATATTTTCAGCATATTAAAAATTCAGCGCTATTTTTGCCCCAACAGCTGGTACTCTGAACGTCATTGTGAAGGAGGAAATCTCCAGCCCAGCACAACCTTGCTCTTTTGAAGAGGCCATAAAAGGTACTAAATTGATCCTTATAAATACTGTTTGAGTGAGCTATAATTTCCTCCATTATTTTTGTCCCAATTGTGCACTGGAAGAGTTGGGTTCTAGGGAAATAAGATTATGATCATGTACAGTGTGCTTACACTAAAAGAAAACATAAAAATTGTATTTTAATGTGGAATAGGACAAGGTGAAAACAATGTACAGGGTAAAAAAAAATCCATCTGGACACTTTTTCTTTTTCATACCTTACATTGCAATTTTCCATTAGAACATTTGTAAGGAAGAAAAATGAAAGAAAATGGAATTGTACAATTTACACAAACCCAACATGCAAATTAGATTTAGGAAATGTAAGTGTATTAATATAAACAAACTAAGATATAAAGGAGTAAGAACTGTGTCTACAAGCAGCCCTCAATTAATACATTAGATTTGGACATTACCTCAAGAGACATAACAATGTGATTGTGTTGGGGCAGAGCAGAGGCTGTTCTGTCAGTGCCCAGAAGTGATTTTATATTAGTGGTTTTGCTAGGAAGAGTATGGCTCCTTATTAAATCTAATATTTATTTTCTACTCATTCCATTGTGTGCGTGTTCTGTAATGGCTCTGCATAAGCGTGGTGTTTGCCTCGTTTTCCTCCTGGTATGCAAGTTTAGATTGGTCTAAATTTATAGTGTGAAATTTATTTAGACTTTTCCTATTGGAATAAAGTAAAAGAGGGAGACCTTTCTCATTCATTTGTTAAAACTATTTTAGCATGCCAAGGTTAATGGAAATTTCCATAACGTGCTCTGGTGAAGGCAATTTGAAAGGAGAACAGATTAAACCATGTGATCACAAGTTTGATAGGGATCCATAGCTTCAGGTTAAAATCATGAAGTAGGTATTTAAACTTAATTGTCTTCATATTTCAGCCATGGCAATTGGTTTATCTAGAAGTCAAATATACTCTTAGGAATAGTCAAGAGCAGTAATACAAGATATAATGGCCTGAAACTTGAAGTAAATATTTAAGGAAAATCTCTGAAGAATTTTTTGAGCCAGAGGATGATGAAAAAAGTCAGTGTGCACCAAGATCAAAAGGGTTGGAAACAGGGGTTGATACACTGCATCAGACATCTCTTGCACCCTGCACCAGTGACCAGCAGTCACTGAGTACAGAAGCAGGCGGTACCACCTCACTACAGAGAGGAATGAGATAATGTGTCTTTAGCATCCGATCCGTGTCTCTGACTTCTGGATTAAGACCTGAAGCATGAGGCTTAATACTAGAAAACTGTGCAGGGAATATTAACTGAATCTTTCTTTTCTTCTGTATTTTTCTGCTTGTCAGTTCTTTTGAGTTCTTGTCACTGTTCTATTGGAAGTTGTCCATGCACCCCATGTGCCTGAGACCAGAGAATTTAGCAGCCCACATGGTCTGCATGTCTGCCCAGGCTGCACTTTGCACTTTACCAAGTTGAGGGCCAACTGCCATTACAGTTTCTTCTTGACTGAGATGGAATCCCAGTGTGTGGCTTTAGTTTGTGTTTTAGGGATTTTCTGCCTAGTTTGCAAATAGTTGACAGATTCTTATTGCTTTTATATTAGTTTAGGGTTCAGATAGGATTAGGGATATTATAGGTTGGGGAGAAGAAGGGTCTAGGCAGATGTACAGCCGCACTGATATCCAGTGATACTGATATAAGCTGTTAATGCTAACATTGCTAGATCTGCCTGCTCCTGTAGTGATACCTCATGTTCCAGTCTGTGCAAGTGTAATAATAACACTGTTGGGACTTTCAACTGTTTCAGTAAGAGTTAAAGTTACAGCAATTTAGTTACCTCATGCCTACAGAAATCTGTGGACCTAAGAGTTGCATCTTAACCATGGATATGGGCTTCCCAGCAGCAGCTCTCCTTCCTCTCTTAAAGCAGCTAAAAGTTGTGTTTGTCCATAGCCTAAGGAGTTTATCTTAAGCTCTCCCCCACACTGCTTGTGTAGTGAGTTTATTATTATTATTAGCATCCAGGTTTTAGGGACTACGTGCGCTGTGAGTTTCTTTCCAGTTAACTAGTACTATGAGACCGGTTTGTACTGCTTAAGAAAAATGTACTTCTCTCTCAAGTGTAATTTAAGTGTCATTTTCCCAGAGGACTAAGATGTTGTAAAATAAGCTTAAGAATTTTCCTTATGCAGTCAACAGATTCTGGTCCTACAGATTTAGTCTACCAGGGGCCCAGGAAGTGTGTGTCCTTTCAGTCTACTTAGATCAGTTCAGTCCAGGATTCCTTTCCTTAAGTACTTGGCAAAAGAGTCTCTTCCAGAGAAGAGTGCTGTTGAGAGAGTCTAAGCTGCTTCATAATGAAGGAAGGGAAGAAAAAAATGCTTTCAAAATCATCTTCCAAAAAGAGGTCAAGATTTCAGTCCCAGTTCAAATCTGATGAGAGTCCAGGTCTTTGCATGTTTATGCTTGAAGCTCCTAAAATGCATGATGTTGCTGCTTCAGTGCCTAGAATCTAAGGGCCATATGCTGGAGCTATTGGTATGGGACACCTTTTGCTACTCTTCAGTCAGGCAGTACTGAATAATTGAGTCACTGTAGGGCCAAGCACAGCTGCCATATTCAGCAAATGCTTCATCACTGGTACTAGGTAATGAAGATGCTACTTCCATTCTCCTATCTGCAGCACTGACCTGATGCAATTTATTGGCAGACTTTGAGGAGTTTTAGCCAACTTGAATACTAATTGCTGTTGGGGAATCTGTTATGTGAAGCTATGCTATAATCAATCCTATATTTCTCTCCAATATTGTCCGCATGCCAGTGGAGTGCCAGCATGCCCAATTATCCTTAAGTCTTCCCTTTGATTCAGAGGTGTTTTATTCTTTCTCTGGTTCACAGAGTAGTAGAATACAGTATCTCTTGTTTAGTCTAGTAAAGGTAGTCCAGATAAGATATCCAGAGTATCTCAGCATTCCAGATGTAAGGATGAACGGTTCGCAAGTTTTAGTATACTTTTAACATTGGATCACTTTCCAGTTGCACATATAGTAAGAAGTGGCCATACTGGGACCCTTAGGGAAGGCTCAGAGAGAAAATATATCTCAAAGATTTTTAAATTTTGCAAAAATTAATGAAGAGAATACAAAGGCACTAAAAACTCCACTGAGAGGTTCACTAAACTCTTCCTAGATTACTGGGCATGCATCATAGTTGTGTTAATGAAGTGCTCCTAGAGCCTACAAGGATGGTGTAGTATATGCTCCTACCACCACTTCCAGGAAAACTGAACAATACTGTCAGATTCCATGGGGAGGGAGAGGGGAGGGAAATGTATTTTCTTGCCCTTGTCTTGGATTCCCTCATTGTCACAGTGGCTAGTTAAGGGAATAGACAGTGTCAGTCACAGACAGTGCTTTTTGATAAAGATGCTAAATGACTGGACCATTTAGGATGAAAAATTACAGTGTGTGTATACGTTTTTATCTCAAGATACCAAACATTCACGACAGAATACAGTTTTATTAACTACAATAAATTAGATGTGTTGATGGCTTGCCCCAGGAAAGCAAGGAACAACTTATGGTAATTACAAATGAAGGCAAATTTTTGGTAAGTTTATCATTACAAACAACATCAGACACAGCAACACTGTCTTGAAATGTAAGATGACTGCTGTAGTAATGAAATGCTGCTTGGGGCCTAGACATTTGGAGATTCCAAATAGAATTGCAGGTAATAGTGCAGGCGTTACCATTTGAGGACAGCAGTCTTTTCAGCAAGGGGACAGGTGTCCTGCGTGTTTAAGAGACTCAGGCCACACTTCATTCATGAGGATTTTATATACCTGAAATGAAAAGAGGGTTTGGTAAAAATGCAATCTTCCCAGAGATGAAAGACATGTCTTCCTCTCCCCTACCACCAGCAGTCCTGTAACTAATTGCAAAACATCACCGGTTACAAATAGACAATCTTGATGCTACCAACTATTTCATACCCATTTTGACAGGATCCCTGAAAACTGTAGACTAAATATTTCCTTGGATCTAGTGCTCCTTCCCAATATTTCCAGTCTATGTGGAAGACAGATAGGTAATGGAAACTTTTTACTGGACATACAGTTCAGTGTCACACGACACTGAACCCCAACTCATTTTCAGAGATCCCTCTAGAGAGGCTTCTGAAAAAAGCAAGTTTTATAATTAGGTGCAGTAGAAACTATACCTCCCCAACAGAGAAGGAAAGGTTTTTATTTTAGATACTGTTCCCCAAGAAAGGGGAGTAAAGTCCAGTTTTGTATTTCAGATGACTAAATGCATTCTTTCACTATTAGAGTGCCCATTCTGAATCTCAATAAAATACCTGTGCTAGATCATGGAAATTAGCTTGCAGCTCTACACAGTGTCTGAGTCATTCCCATTCTGAACTAGTATCAGTACACAATGATGCCTTTCAGCCTCTCAAAAGCACAGTAAGAGTATTTCTGTAAATGCCTTGACCTATTCATAGGAACCAAACACAGTAGTGCTTTTGTATCCAGAGGTTCAAGAATTGATAACTGCACACCTTCATATCTTCTGCACGAGTGGTCTCATGGTAAATGGAGATAAGTCCATTTTAACTTCAGCCCAGACTGCAGAGTGGATTGAAGCAGAACTGAACTACAGGGCAGCAAAAGCTTGTAAATTAAACAGTTGGCTACACTGCCACAAGATGATGAGGTGAATAGCTTAATAAAATGATGCTTATAAGACCATAAATCATGTTTCTAATAGCTAGTATGAAATATAAAGGGTACAAGTCAAACGCTACTTGCTAATTATAATTTCTATGCATACAATTTAATTGGGGGGGGGGGGGGGCTTGAATTAGTCACCCCCGCTGCTGCAGTGGGGAAAGCAGTGGCAAGGGGAAAAGAAGCAGCAGTGGAGGGCAGGCAACCTGACCCTGCCTGTCTCCCTGCCACTCACTTTCCCCCACCCCTGTGGTGACTGCATGTCCTCAGTACCTGCCTCCTGTTGCCCCCTGCTCCCTCAACACTCACCCCCACCCCCAGTGTGCGCCTTCCTGGTGACTGCTGTCCTGCCTCCTGTCCTCCCCTGCTGTTTGACCCCCTCCAATGCCTGCCCCCTTGCTGCTTACCCAGTGTGGCGGTGTCCAGCTCTGGCCCTGGCTAGGTAGCAGGGGTGGTGGCAGCTCCAGTCCTTGTACTTGAACCAAGACTAGACTTTTCTTTCCCCCATGTTGAATAGGGAGGAAAAAACCCCATCTTGGATTGGAGTCAGTACAGTATCTGGTTAGCCTTCATACGGAAGCACCCCACCCAGCAGGCTTACAGGGAACAGCTTAAAGAATAGCTTAAAGAAACAATTGCAGAATTGCTTGTGTAGACTAGATCCTGGCAGTGTCACCCTGTGTTCAGGTGTTTATTACATTAATGCTTCTGTCCCTGCTAGACAAAAAAGGTGAAAAGTTCTAGACATTGTTGTGCAGTTGCTCTGTAGATGGGATGGCTGTGCCATTCGTCCTAGTGTGGGGATGGGTGGAAACTGAAGTTAATTCTGTGTAATGGCATCAGCGTATTGTCGTCTTCTGAGGCCGTCAGACGTTTTAGTTTATTGAAACATTAATGTAGTACTTCAAATTCTTTTTTTCAATGCCTAGTGTAAGATGCCTTGAAGAGACTTTCTCATAAATTTGAGGTTGATTACTCAGTTGTGTACAGTTCCATAATACTGGGAAAGTATATATGTGTAGTCACATAGTGTGGGACTAGTTTAGAGAACTGCACTCTCTTCTGGCATTGTCTCAACAATACTTAATTTAATTCTGAAATCTCTACACACTGAGGGAATGGGTAAAGGAAATACCTGGAGAAGACAATAACCATTCAAAAAGTATAAATTAACTACCAACTAAGCAAAGAGAAGTATTGCCTCTTTTTATTATTTTAAAAACTGATTGTCATTTCTTCTATTGGTCTTCATTTTTTCTAACCAAATTTTGTTTTTAAAAGTAAAAAAAAAAAAAAATACCATTGTTGAGCTGATCTCTTTATTAATGTCTAATCCATATACTACTGACATCTTAAAGCTATCTTTGTATTGAACTTACAGTTGTTATCTGCTGCTTCCTTAACAATCTATTAATTGTTCATTGTTTCTGATAAGTACACAGAAATTAAGGTTGAACAACAACACTGTATCTAAATCCTGCCTTTATAGCATAAAACCATCCTAATCAGAAATACTTGTCTTTAAATGAATGATGGACATCAAATTAACAAAAACATGCAGCTATTTTGTGATGGATTTAATGTTTTGGAGCTCTGGTCTTATCCTAGCCGTGTCTTCTGCCAGCAGTCCAACATGTCAAAACCTGTGGTTTAAGTATCTGGAGAAATGCCAAACCTGTAAGTGGACAAATGAGGGGGAGAGCTTATTTGGCTATTGATACTCTTTTTCAACTCATGGCTGAGGATTTATTACTCAAGATACAAAATGTTCTTTCAGAAGAGAGAGCCTGATCTTTTGTAGACTAAATATACTAGGAGCATGGGTGAGGACCTGTGTAGGGCAGTTTGCAGAAAGCTGTTTACAGCTAGTTATCAAGAGGTGTAGGTTACAAGCAAGGGAAGTGTTTCATAGCTTTGTTTTTGCTCCGGGAGGAAGAAAAGATACAGCCCTTTAATAAAAAAATCACTTCCGTGAATGTTAAGGCTTTGTAGGCTATTTCTTAGTCTACATGATTGGAGACCATGTTGCAGCAGACTTGAAATTAAATAACTCAATTTTTTGTTCACATCTAAAATTATCCAGTGGTGGTAGGCACACTTTGGAACTACCTTTGAAAGAAGTTAGGACTGAGAATTTCATTCCTGAAGAGACTGCCCACATTATTTAGAAGGATTATGGAGACAAAATGAGATCTTGCTTGCATACAGCATCACCGAGTTGACATACAAATTGAACTGAAGCTTTTGTTTGATAATTTTTCAACTATATGAAAATAAGCAAACTTCTTTAAGCTCTTCATTGTTCAGACATGCCCAAAAGTCTGATTGTTGTCCTACAATCAATGTCAAATTCAAAACAGTTTCATAGATTCATAGATGTTAGGGGCTGGAAGGGACCTCATGAGATCATTGGGTCCAGCCCCCTGCACTAGGCAGGAAAGACAATCTTGGAAATCTCTTTTTAACCCTAGAGTGTATAGTTATTCTGGGCTAAAATTGCTGAAGTTGTTCATCTTGAAAATATTACTTATTTAATTATATATATATTTTTTTACCAAGTTTTATGTATGCTCCAGGAATGTTTCAGGATTTCTGATTGGTATAGTTTCTCTCCACAATAGCATCCCATCTGTCATGGATGGGAGAGTTTATGGTATGCTAACAAAATGGCACTGGGAAGAAAGCCACCATCTTCCCAGTAATCTGTCACTAAGGCACTGGCATGTTTATCTATAACTTTAACAGCTACAATGCAGGATAATATTTTATCTCTCTTTTTTTGTACCTGCAGCAGTGAACGTTACTGGTTGTAACCTGGATAAGGTAAATATTCTTCCTAGTGCCTTGATAACTCCACTCATGCCAATCAGTATGATTAAGAGTGAAGAAGTATCTCCAATGGAAGTAACAGCAGAAAAAAGATCTCCTACAGTCTTCAGTGTAAGTAACACTTGTCCCAGGATGCTGACTACTGCAACTTGCACAACTGTTTTCCTGATCTTGTCCTCACATTGCCTTGGTTCCAAATGCATTTGTGATGTAGACATGTTGACAGGCATGGAGACACAATTGCAGACGTTCAGGCCTTTCAGCTGAGTTTGCCTGAATGTAGCTGGAGAATGGAGGTTTTTGAGCAGAACTCAAGTAATCATATCATTCACTATATGGCTTTTTTTTCCCTTTCAGACTACAAAGGTGGTTGGACCAACTCAGCAAAGTTTAGAAAAGAATATGTCCAGCATATCAACTTCTGCTTCCCATTTACCTTCTGATAATGAAAACCAGCAGCAGATCCAGCCTAAGGTGTATCCAGAGACTCTGACTACTATCCAGACACAGGACATTTCACAGCCTGGTAGCTTTCCAGCCGTCTCTGCTTCTGGCCAGCTGCAAAACAGTGATGCACTACTGCAGCAAGCTGCACAGTTCCAGACTAGAGAGTCCCAGTCCAGAGAGGTGTTGCAATCAGATGGCACCGTAGTCACTTTGTCACAGTTGACTGAGGCATCACAGCAACAGCAGTCAAATCTAGCAGAACCAGCACAGGCATTACAGCAACAGATTTCATCAAGTATTTTTTCATCAGCAAGCAGTGTGAATCAGTTACAGAACACTATACAGCAACTGCAGGCTGGAAATTTTCCAACCAGTACTGCCAGTGGCAACAGTGGAAATGTTGACTTGGTCCAGCAAGTCTTGGAAGCTCAACAGCAGTTGTCTTCTGTTTTGTTTTCTGGGTCAGACAGTAGTGAGGATGTTCAGGAGCAGCTCAATGCAGACATTTTTCAGCAAGTCAGTCAGATACAAAGCAGTGTAAATCCTGGGATATTTTCGTCCTCAGAAACAGCAGTCCATTCCAGGCCGGAGAATCTTTTGTCCGGAAGAGCTGAAAATGTCCATTCTCAGCCTGAGAGTTCATTGTCCAATCAGCAGCAGCAGCAACAACAGCAGCAGCAGCAGCAAGCAATGGAAACTTCTGCAGCAATGGTAATGGGAATGCAGCAGAATATCTGCCAAGCTGCAACACAGATGCAGTCTGACTTGTTCTCCTCCACTGCGTCAGGAAATGGGAACCTCCAGCAGTCCCCAGTTTTCCAACAAGCTTCCCACATGATGAGTGGGCTGTCAACAAGCGAGGACATGCAGATGCAATGTGAGTTATTCTCTTCATCTCCTGGTGTTTCTGGGACTGAAACTACCGCAACTGCGCAACAGCAAGTCTCAACCAATGGCCCTGCCATGTTTCAGACATCGAGTTCTGCAGATGGTGAAGAAGCTTCAGGACAGAATAAACAGATGCAAAGCAATGTGTTTCAGACCATGGTTCAGATGCAACACAGCGGGGAAAATCAGTCTCAAGTCAACCTCTTTTCATCTACAAAAAACATGATGGCCGTTCAGGCAAGTGGAACTCAGCAGCAGGGAGGTGGGCTGTACCAGCAAGGTGGGGAAATGATGTCTATTCAGTCCGGAAGTTTCATGCAGCAGTCTCCACATTCACAGGCTCAGCTCTTTCACTCTCAGAATCCTATTGGTGACGCCCAAAATATATCGCAGGAAACGCAAGGGTCTATTTTTCACAGTCCAAATTCCATTGTCCACAATCAGACCGCTTCCTCTTCCTCGGACCAATTACAGTCTCCACTGTTCCACTCCCAGAACACAATGGGCGTGCTGCAGAGCTCTTCAGTTTCTCAAGACCAACAGTCAGCCGGCATGTTCCTTTCTCAGAGTTCAATGAATAACCCTGCAGCTCAGGAAGAACAGATGTCATTCTTTACTGCCCAGAATTCCATTTCACCACTTCAGACGGCTCCAAACACTGAGCAGCAGGCTTCTTTCCAACAACAGACGCAGATATCCCACATCCAGAGCCCAATGCTTCCCCAAGAACAGTCTCAGGCTCAAACCACCCAGCAGGGTTTGTTTCAGTCTCAAGTATCTTTAGGCTCCCTCCAATCCAATACAATGCCCCAGAACCAACAAGGGGCCATCTTCCAGCCTCAGCATTCAATAGTCGCAATTCAGAGTAGCTCTTCATCCCAAGAACAGCAGCAACAGCAGCAGAATATGATGTTCACTAATCAAAATGCCATGAATACAATTGCTTCTCAAAAACAGAATATGATTTTCAACCCAAATCAAAACCCAATTGCTAATCAGGAGCAGCAAGGCCAGTCAATTTTCCACCCACAAGCCAACATGGCGCCAATGAGTCAGGATCAGCAGCCCATGCAGTTCCAGAATCAAACCACAGTGACTCCACTTCAGAATCCCGGATCCACCCAGGCCGAATCCCAGCAGCCAACTCTGTTCCATAACTCTCCTCAGATTCAGCTGGTTCAAGGATCACCAAGTTCTCAAGAGCAGCAAGTGACCCTCTTCATCTCCTCAGCCTCCATGTCTGCCTTGCAGAATAGCATGAGCCAGCAAGAGCTGCAGCAATCTCCTATCTACTCTTCGCAGAACAGTATGACGGGGATTCAAGGGACGGCTTCACCACCACAGCAGCAGGCTTCTTTGTTTCGCAACACAGCAGGGGGGGCTATCAATCAATTGCAGAATTCTCCTGCTTCATCTCAGCAGACTTCAGGAATATTCCTCTTTGGCATTCAGAACAGTAAGTGTTAAATCCTTGATTCTAACTATGATTTAAGAAAAGCTGCTACGTTGGGGTCTGCTAGACTAATTGGATTTGCACAGCCCTGTGAAGTGCAGTTTAAGAGCCAAGTAGTAATGATTACTTTTTCCATTGAAAATGTTGATCATTCAAAGGCAAACGGTAAATTATACCCATAGATCTGAGAACCGTGGTCACTGAGTATCAATACAGTGTGTACGTGTACGAGTCAATATAGTTGCCTTTCTGCTGTCTAGACTCCTTCTGTTCCAAAATAGTGAAGGTTTAACTGTAAAAGTGGGATGGTTGGAAAGGAAAATAGGAGGTTGTGGGGTGGGGGAGGCAAGTAGACTTTTGAATTTCCAATTTCATATTGTATTTGCATTTGCAAATAAAGGAACTGATCAAAGGAGATGAATGTTTAATATTTAACCTGAATGAAGCAAATATTAAATATGTAGAGTGGATCAGTTAGAAAACATCCCTTCTCATCACAGCAATGTTATATGTGGAAAAGTGGGTCACCTTCTACTTTCTGATTGGTTATATTGCATTTCCCTTCTGGGTTAGTTATGTAAGCATCATGCAGTTGTGTGTGTTGTTAAAAAGGAGCAAGTTATAGGATAAGGAAGCAGGGCAATGTAGTATTAAATATAAATAGTGGCTCAGTGAGGAATTTGTTTTGCACCTCTGGGACTTGGAACAAGATGTTTTCATGAATTCCTTCTCCCTCTTTGAAGAGGAAGAGGTAAATTTATTATATGCCCTCTCAAGAAAATACAGGTTGAGAAAAGATGATGATGATGATTTATCTATGCAGGAATAGATTCGTTTCCCAAATAGCTCATTACCTAGAAAGGGCTGAAAGCAAATAACTCCCCAGAAAATTTGTTGACCATTTGGTAATGTTATTTCTCTTCAGAAATATATAATAGAAGTGCTTAACTGTTGCAGTGCTTTTCATCTGCATAAGCTTAAGGGACTTTGCTATGGACTTAAACCCCTTCTTACAACAGATATCAATTATCGAGCTGGCTGTCAATTAACAAGAAATTTTATTAGCTCTGCTGCTTTAATTAGCTTTGTCAGCTGGATGGGCTGCATTACTGGAGGTCTGAGAGTATGAGGATTTCTGCTGTTCTAAAATGACAGGTGCATTGGGATTGCTTCCCCAGAGCATCCACATTCAAATCAGAGGGGCATTTCATCTCCAAACTTTAAATGTGATCAGTGTACACAGCAGGAAAAATAGCCACATCAAGAACATCTTGTTTTCGCCACGAGCTGCCCAGGAAACTTAAACGTCCAGAAGCGTAGGAGGTCTGTCGTGCTTCATAAACAACGTTCTGCTCCCTCATTTAGAAATTGAGGTTATCTTGAGGAAAAAAGATTGGGGGTTCCTTTTGGAAAATCTTCTTCCTAAGTATTCTTGTGGCATCTCTCACTTAAGGAAAACCTCTTTTGTATTGACATGGGTTACTTTATGTTAGGGGAAACTGAAATTTGTCTGTTAAAAGCCACTGGCGATGGCCTTGGTGATTGTTTTTTTTTCTCTCCATTTGTGCACATGTTTTTCTTTAAAATGAATGATAATTTGGATTGTGGTTTGTTTGGGTTTTTTTAACTGGAAAAGTTCTGGAAACAAAGAGCATTTGCATGAGCTGTACTTTTCAAACATAATATTGCTCTCATAATGATACGAATATGGTTGAAGAGATGCTGTAGTTCGAAAGACCATGTTTAACCCTTAGATGCATTTCTCCATAAAAATTGTGCAAGAGTGAATTTGTACCATGCCCTATTTAATTTTTGGCTGAATTTACCTCAACCCCATAAATAACTCTTTTTGGTAGTGTATTTTCTGTTTTGCATTTAGTTTAAGCTATTTGAGTGGCTGGAGGATGGAAGTATATTACTATTGTGTCCTCTCAAGGCAGTTTGCGCAGAGGGGAAATAACGATGACTTATCTCTACAGGAATGGATTTACCTCCCAAATAATTCACTGTCTTAGGAGGAGGGAAATCAAGTAACTTCCCACTAAATCTAGAGATCAAGAAGATAGCTCTTGAGACCGAGTTTGAGAGAGTTTATCCCAAAACATTTTTCAAAAGCTACGGAGAGGAGGGATGGAGTGAAATCCCAGTTCAACTTTAATTAAGGCTGTAAACAGACATTGCCAAATGAAGCAGATCAGCTGTGTCTAGTTATGGCCCAGCCTGTTGTCTGTTTTCCTGCAGTGGCAGGGGCCTGATCCTGCAGGACAACACAATGCATGCCTCTGCAAACGTGGGAACCTGGGGCCCTCTTGTAGAGGCATGCCTGGGGTCTCTGATGTGGGGCATGTCTGCAAACAGGAAAAGCTGGGCTGGTGCTCCCAGGGCTTCAGGTGCCTGCTCCTGTGTGCCCTGGGAATTCCCTAGGGAATTCATCCCCTGGGGAATTCCTGGGGCATGCAGGATTGGGCCCTTGAAGCCCCAGGAGTGCTTGCCCGGAGAGGCAGGAGAGCATGGTCTGTTCCAGACTGCTCGCACTCTCCCACCTTAAAACAAAACAGACATCTGCCTCAAAATAGCAGCACAAATGAATGCTACCTTTTGTCACCACCACAAATTTGGGCGTTTGGGTGCAACGGAGGGCATGGACATCTATTTGCTTTGCTTTGTGTTGCCAAAACAATGTTTATGGAGGCAGAAATCCAACATTTGTTTGCAGTCTAAGATTCCCTATTAGCTGAGTCTGCATTCATAAGAGCTAACTTTCCTTTTTTTGCTAATGTTCTCTGAGTTAGTGTGTGCAGCTTCCTAGCTGGTAAGTGTGATCTTGTTTAAAGCACTGAATTTTAGGACTCAGTAGCTCTGGGTTCAGTCCCTATCCCTTCTTTAGACTCCATTTGGGACCACAGGTAACGCTCGGAATATCTGTAACATGGGGATAATAATCTTGTCTGGCTTCTGCTCCCCTCAGTCTATTTAGGTTGTAAGCTGCTAGAGATAGGATTTTTTTTTCCATAAGCATATGTACCAAACACACTACAGTGCAACTCCAATCTCATGTGGGCCCCTCAAAACCTCCTGTAATTCTCCTGTTTATAGCAATAAGCACATATCTACATTGCTGGATAGCCCCGTCCTGAAATGGATGCAGTTCTGTTTCGGAGCCTGATTTCAATAGAGTTTACTCCAGAATCCATAGGTATAAACAGAGTTCTTCAAGTATACACACTGTCTTACAGAGTTTGGTCCACTAACATCTGTGTCCAGATTCGGATATCTGTGTGCACAGGTGTTAACTCCTCCCAAATTTCTGCACGTGTCAACAGAAGCGGGGCACATACAGTGCATGTAGTCAGTAATCCGTTTTGTTTTTCAAACAGTATCCTATCTATTCTTATTTACCAAATTGTTCACTTACTCTTTGTCCTTCACAAAAAAATATAAAATGCTGACTGAAATGATTGCAATGCAGCATGATAGTTGAGATTTAAGCACAATTCAGCTCGTTCTATGTTTGTATTGTACCTCTCATAGATTCATAGACACTAGGGCTGAAAGGGACCTCGGAAGATCATCGAGTCCAGCCCACTGCCCCAGGGGCAGGAAGTCAGCAGGGATCAAAGGATCCCAGCAAGATAAGCATCCAAATGTCTCTTGAAGGCGATCAAAGTGGGTGCTTGAACCACCTCCAGCGGCAGTCTATTCCAAACCTTTGGGGTTCGGACAGTAAAGAATTTCTTCCTTATGTCCAGCTTCAAATGGTCATGGAGGAGTTTGTGACTGTTCGACCTTGTCATCCCTTGGGACACTCCAGGGCAGATTTGCTCTTAGGTTACCCAGTTGTTAAAGCTCTCCATATTTTAGTTGTCAAGTGTAAGTGGTGCACAAATAGCTACATAAACAGAGGAAAAATATGTCCCTTCTTTAGATCTTTCTCAAGACTTCCCCTGTTGGTCTTTCAAGCAGTCTGCACATTATGATTATAACTTAAAGGAAGTTTTTACAAGTTGATAATGCAAAAACGTCATGAATAAAATGTGCTAGAAGCCAGGTTTGTGTCTTTACTTTTGTAAGTTTGGTCTGTTCAAAATCCACCACTTTGCCTTTTATTGTGTGCTCTGATGAATTTATAATACAAGTCTCTTGGGAGAGACTAGTCTTTCAATGTTTTTATAAAATGCTGCCCTCACCTGTCACAAAGAATTGTCTAGCCTGACATGATACATAAGCAGAAGGCATAATGTCTGCATTCATCTCTATCTCTGCAGATAACATAACCAGGTTCAAAGCAGGATTAGACATTCATGGAAGACAGGTCCATTAATAGCTATTAAACAGAACAGTCAGGGCTGTCTCTTCTGAAACCCTTAAACTAGGGAGGGTCTGACAGAGGATCTGCCCAGTTCATCTGCTCTCCTACAGTCAGAGACAGGATCCTAGGCAAGATGGACCATTGGTCTGACCCAGTATGGCACTGCTGATGTTCTTATGCCTCATTTAATTAATGTTGTGACTTTATGTGGACAAGTTGGTAAAACTTACTGTGCAGTTTGATCGTTAGATGTACTGATGCAGAGAGAAAGCTGATGCACAATGGCAGTTGCAAATTTATGGAGTACTGGTGATGGAAATGAAAGGGATACAGCCATACCTATTACTGAAACAGCCTGTGGACACAGTGGAACAGTTTTCAAGCACTGGAGATAATGTTCCTTTCCATATTTTTCTTCCAGCCAGGTGTTCTCCCTGGCCTGCTAGGGTGTTAGTGTTTGATTTTTAAAACCAAAACCATTTCTTCACAAGAACATGCACTAACACAGTGGGGGCCAACCTTTTTGACAGGCATGCCATGAATTAATTCTGTGCCCTCCCTTGAGTGCCACTCCTATCCCCTTCCCCTGCCTGATCTGCTGCTCTGCTTTCTGCTCCCAGCCCTGTGCTTCCTCATCTCTGGTGCTCTGCTTTCTGCTTCCTTTCCTGTGCTCCCTGCTCAATTTGCTTTGCTTTCTGCTTGTTCTCCTATTTGCCACTGTGCTGCCTGTGCCCTCCCCAGTCTGTTACAGGCCATACAGAGAGGGTGCTGGTGCTACTTAGCACCCTTCTGATTGCAGATGCTTGCACTAACTGAATTTGTTCACTGGGGAAATGGCACATGTGACTGTCTTGTGAGTAAAAGCATGTCTGTCTTTATATAAGCTCTTAAGTAGATTTTGATCTCAATAAAGAGGTTTCTTAACAAACTTCTTAAATATGGATTTTGCAGCTTCAATTTTCTTCTGTTTCCTTTTAACTTCTTAACAGACTGTGGCCAGCTCTTAACTTCTGGACCAGCTACATTGCCGGATCAGCTGATGGCTATAAGTCAGTCAGGTCAGCCACAGAATGAGGGGCAACCACCCGTGCCAACACTACTGCCCCAGCAGATATCTGAGAATTCTCCACTACCTTCAGCGATGACAACCAATCAGAATATGGAGAAAATAGATGACTTGCTTGTGTCATTACAAAACCCGGGGAACAACATGGCTGGCTCATTTTAATTGGCCAAGTAAGAAATGGATTTGGGGTTTTATGGGTCTGCTTGCCAGTCATGCAGTGCTCAGTAAGGTTTTGTGTATACACCAAAAAGCCTCTCTTTTTAATAGATGGTATGACTTTGCAGTCCAACATTATGCATATATACATTTATTAAAATATTTCTGTTCCTCCTAAGCAAGTGTTTAACTGCAGGTAGCTAGAACTAGTAGGTGTTTGTGATCGTCAAGGAATCAGAGTCGGTAGAAAATTGTTGACCAAGCTTTGGTTTTGAACTGGCCTTTGTTGTTTTTCCTGTACCAGTATAGCCTAATTTTGTATTGGGATAAATTAGATGAATGGATTGCTGTCAGACAGGTGAGGCATCCCTGAGAACTGCCACCAAATCTGGTTTTAATTCAAAATTATTTTATGCATGTGTCAGATTTCCCTTTAATCTGGAGTCTTCCAAAGCCCCTCCTATTATGCCAAAGGAGTTTGGGAGAACTACTGTAAGTGCAGTGTTTCCTAGGCGAGGTTCTGATCGCAGATGGGCATTAAATAGGCCATGACTCTAGACTCAATTTGTTCGCCTGTCTGTATCCTGCTTCTGTAACTACGTTCAGCCTCTCTAAACCCCCCAGTGAAATTTCTGTCGGATGGTACACCCTTCACTTGATGACTTCAGACTTGTGTAATGATGTCAACAACTGGAAAAAAACCCTGTGGTGTTCCATCACACGAGATGGCTGCTTTTTGGGACTGAGTGTTTCTTTTTTTCTCTTGATTGTAGAATGCTTTCAGATGAAAGAGCTACATAAAAGTAAAATGAGACTTAACTAATTACATCTAACTCTTGTTTTTTCTCCTCCTCTCTCAGAAATCCTATGAAGGAAAAGATAACAGTTTCCAAGTTCTCTCAGACCTTGTGATTCTGGATTAAGCTGTGTGGAACCGATTTACTTCTGTCAAAGAATGGCCTGTACCCAAGCAAATATGTTAACTTCTCCCTCTTTTTCTAAAGAGCACATATGCTGCCTACTGCAGTTTCTAGCAACTGAGTCTGTAACTGTAGTATTTGAAACTCCTGAAGTCAATAATGGCTGAAAAGTTGTGCTTTGTTTTACCAGGGTGTGGAATGAGACTGTTGCCAGATTGCTAGACCCACTGGTCAGTGATGCTTTTTGAATTCAGAGCAGGACTGCTCAGCTATTATTGTTGTTAGAAAATAATACATGTTGCCATGTTTACCTTTTCTTTTCTCTTCCTTCTTCACAAAACCTCTGTCAAGTAGAAAAGCTTGTGAAGCAGGAACATTGTGCGCCCATGGCTTGAGCTGTGATTCTCAACATAGCTGTCAGTCGGTGAAAGAATTGCAGTTTTGACAATGGCGCTGAAGAGCCATGGCTGCGATGGGTTAGTTACAGCAGGTGGTGGTAAAAGATGATGCGGATAACTTGCAGGCAGATTATCTACTACATCTCGCAGAACATCCAGGAAGATGTGGGTGCTTCCCATTGGAGAATGTGATTAACAGTTTTCTGTCTCTCTGCTGGTAGGCTTACTTATGAACTGTACATAGAATAAGAATTAGGTGGCTCTACCAAAATGAAGGAGAACGTCACAGTAATGTATTCTGAAACCTTATCCTCTAAAATACCTTGAACTTAAAGGGAGCAATCTGCCTGGCTGAGGAAACATCTCCTTCATGTCTCTCACTACAGCTGCGTAAATCAGAGCTTGTCAGCTGCATTATCTTTTCTCATACCGATCTGTCCTCCTTCGTTCTTTCCATATTCTTCTTCTTTCCTTCCCTCAACTTTTACATGGTCTTTAAACACATACGGATACTATTGGCTTTAGAAACCTGAAGAAACTTTTAGGATGCCAAGGCACCTATGACTGTGGTATCCAGATGCCAAGTCTGTAGAAGTCCTTGACAGGTCAGCAGGGCTTAAGGACCGTGGAAATGCCAGTTCCTTGCCATCCCCCAAACGCAAAAACTTGCCCTGCTTCTCCAGTCGTTGCTGATTAAAACCTTACTTTTTAATTTTAAACGGGGCAAACAACACGTTTCAGTGTTCTTAAAAACTTCACTTCAGCTGGTGCATCTTTGCAGCCTTTTCAGCTCATGACAGATGAAGTGCATGGTTTGTTTGTTTTTTACTGATAGTCCCCATATCCTGCAGCTTTTCCCGGGTCATATATTCCATTAAAAAGCAGCCTCTGTTACAGTATATAAAAATAACCCACTCCAGGCCATGTGGTTGCATTGTGAGGCATGTGAGTTCTTTTGGGTGCTCCAGCTACCCCAGGAGGTATGCTGGGCTCTCACTACAACCTCATGCAGACATTTCTTCTGTCTTCTCCGTCTCCTGCACGTAGAAAGCTGTTAATGCAGTATAGAGCCAAACACGTCATGTATGGCTGTTATGCCTTGGTATAGTAAAGTTGGTATTGTGTCATTTTTAATTTGTTATTTTAAGTAAAAAAGAATAGCCTGTAAATGGTTTTTAATTTACCCTAGTCTGTTTACTGTGTGTTTTTTCTAACTTGTGTACCTAGCTGAGCTGTGTAGAAATGTTTTTTGGTTTTAATGGTTTTTCCTGTATGTCAGTCTTTCAAAATGTTTATTTGCTCTTTCTGTGTCTCTCTCTTCCTCCCTCTCTCTCTCTCTCTCTCTCTCTCTCTCTCTCTCTCTCTCTCATTGAGAGGCATTGAATTACGTTTTCAGTAGTAAGGCTTCTTGCCGATATGAAGGGAACTTTTCAGAAAGAGACCTGCTCTGGGTCATTTAATTTTGAATACAGTTTTCAATCGTTCAAGTTTTGGATGGTTTATATCTAATGTGTGTTTCATTTTTTTGGAAAGCTATATTTTGTATTTAGGAAATGGTATACTATTTTGCTATTTGTACTGAGTGAGTACATTGGCATAAATATAAAAATTTATATATATATATATATATATATCTATATATACATATATATGAAATATTCTTTTGCCACACATTTTTGTGGTAAATTTGTGAGTTTGTCTGATGTTCTACCACAACGTGGCGTCTGATAACGGTGGGGGTGGGTTTTGTTATGTCTTTACTAAGTATTTAAGTACTTTTTGCAACATAAATAACTTGTTCATCTCTGGCCATTCCATCAGGCAGTGTATTGTTCCAGTTGGCAGTGGGCAGCTTCACTGTGTTTGATGTGTCCGTCACTCAGCAGTGTGATGTAGTAAGGAAACCCATTTAGGCAACTGTAAAATTACGGGGTTTCATTCAGAATGAGCCATTCAGCTTTTATTCACTGTCATTGTCTATTTAATATTTTACTATTAGCACCTTTGTGTTGTTATTTTTAATTTATAATTACACTAACAATGTTGTTGGAAATTTTAATCACGATAAAGAAAATTTTCCCTACTTCATAATGTCCGGAGCTGCTTTTTAACCCCGAACAAGACACTTTTCTTCCTATGAATTTGTTTTCTTTTCCTCGTAAGAAAAAGTAAAATTCTTGTTATGGTTCATGGAAGAGCAGCCTCGCAACATTGCCTGCATGCTGTCCGATGAGACATAGATGGGTTCTGCGCCTCATTGGATTGAGTACAGCTTCCAGATGGCTGTGGGAGGCAATGGCCTGTAACAGTTCTTCGGAAACTAACTGGTGACTTCTGTAAGATCAACTTATTCACAGTTAGTCCCAGGACAAGGATGTTTGATGACATCCTGCTGACTGAGTGGGCCTACTGTGGACTGATGAGAGATGGGGATAATAAACTGATTTGTATGCTGCTTCATTTTGTTCCATTGTTTGGAAGTGGGAGCATCTTCATGCTGAAACGTTGGTCAGCGCCAAGTCACCAGGGACCAGTTTTCCATTGATTGGTGTCCAAAATAGAACTTATTGTCGGGACTGCTACAGCTCTGGGGCAGGGGAATGTTTGACTTGTGCGTATTTTAAGGTTGCTTATAACAAGGGCTGTGCGACCATGTTCTCACTACTAAACAGCATCTTTACTTTCTGTTGTGTCAAACTTACTGTGTCCATTTTTAGGTCAATGTTAAATGTACAACATTTTGAACATGTGATTTGGTTACAAAAAGTATTTGTCTTCTGAATTAAAACCTTGCTCAGTGGTTGACTAGTGCTTGCGCTGCTACTTGCAAACATCTTTTCAGTTGCATAAAGAGTGAAGTTCAACAATGGCTTTGGAAACAGCTTGCAAGAGTTGTTTCATGGCAGAAGAACCTAAGTATCATGCGAGTCCCCTGTCTCTACTCCTTCAGAGTCCCACCCATGTACTTTCGTGATTTCAGCAGTTGATACTGATATTTGGAGCTTACCCTGGTTTTTGGGGTGTTGTTTTTGGGTGGGAAAGGGGGGATGGTATTTTTAATTTGCTGATCTATTTATTCCATGATTCATCTGCACTGGTCTGGGCAGAAGAGTGGGGTACAAAAAGTGTTTGCCTGTCGAGTTTTTATTGAGGGGGTGGGGCCTAGCCAATCCAATCCTGTTTGGTTGGAAAGTTAGGAGTCATTTAAGGTGATGACAATATGTGTGTGTGTGTGTGTGTGTGTGTGTAATTCTTATCTTGAGTAGTCAGTAACATTTACACGATTGCCTCTTGCACACACTAAACTTAAGAGGCCCGTTTGACTCAGATTACATGCTGAAGAACTTGCTTTTTATATATTTAAGGTAAACATTTACTCTTTTGAAGTACATGTTTTTGTAGCTACCTTTACTAGATGCAAGGTGGAAAAGTATAAAGTTGTATTTTTAGCATGGATTTTCTGTATATTATTTGTCTTTCTCTACTGCCTTGGACCTTTCGTTAAAGCATCTATAGTCCAAAAACTCTATCTGAATTTAGGTGGTTTTCAGCTTTAAATCTTTTTTGCACATTAGCTTTCCAATCCCCTTTATTTGCTGTCTCAACAGCATCTCTGTTATAAGAATACCTAAATAAACCTGTCCTTTTAGCCACCACAGTCCATGCCTTTAGCCAGTCCCCTTGTGTCTGTATATATGATATCAGTACTTAAAAATGGACTGTTCTTAATTCAACATTGAAAGAATAATAGGTTATATGAATAACACTTGTGGCATAGAAAATATTAAGATAAATATTAGTTGAGCAGCTCTTGCCAGTGGAAATGTTTATCTACACTTCCCACTTTGCCAGCCAGTCTGTTTGTTGGCACAGATTGCCTTGACATGGTTTGACCCTTTCAATGGCTCATCCACGCCAAATGCTCTTCCATTATTTTCTTTGTCAACACATACAGTTGAAGGAATAGTTTCAGCCCTGATGCTCTGAAGGAGACACTTAACCACTAGGCATTTATTTTGCTAATTTTGAGCCATCAGCAGGATGAGCAGTGTCCATGGCTGGGTACTTTGGATTAGTTCTAAATCAAAATAAGAGACAAACAAGATAACGTCTGTGAATTTTAACTGTCTTAGCCCTACACTGATGGCTTTTCCAATTGCAAGTGTGCACATTTCTCTAATAGGAACAAGGCTTGACTTTTCTAGTCTTCCGCTGTGATTTCAGGATGTGTTGTCCTGAAAGAAGTAATATCTACTGCATTGGTTAGATTTTTCCATTCACAAATTGTCCTTCCAAAGCCTTCAAAAAGGAAAAACCGTTCAGAAGCTCAAGCACCCTCTTTTAATGTAGCTTAAACCTTTCCAAGCAGCAAGAAAGTCTGTTTTGTTTAAAGCTTCATCAGTGGAATAAAGAAATTTAAGTTCACCCAAACAGGCAAAGCTTTAATAAGTTATTGAAGATGAGGACATCAGCATGTTGTTTTCAGTTGCAGCTCACATGTTGCTCTGTTACTTAAAAGTTATTAGGCTACCTAGTCAAAGCATGTATAGATAGATTAGTGCAAATGGGTGCAAGCGTATAGCTGAATAATGGAAGTGAGAAGTAGGGGGAGGAATTGCATAGGGTGCTCTGAACCAGGCATTTTAGGTGGAAAGTGAGACCAGGAATATTTAAGGTGGTTGCTGAAGGGAGAAAAGCAACCTGCTTTAGAGTGGTTTCTGGGAAATAATTTTGCAGGGGGAGTGGTCGGAGGTCAGTGAAGTTTAAAAGTGAGCTAGTTGGTACTCATCCATTTTTGTCAGTATTCGTTGAGTCTTTGGGACAGGTCGTGAGAACTCCATGCTTTTAATAAGTAAGTCCAAATTCAGATGCAGTTATGGTAACTGTGTGCAAGTAGTGAGTGAAGCATAGAAAAGCAGGGACACTTCTGTACACACACTTGTCTATTTGAGGCCCATCATAGAGAACTGCTGTGCTATATGTAGTTAAATAGAAGAAAAGATGAGACATGGCAGAGGAAATATAGCAAAAAATGTACTTGTAGTTGTCTAGGTTAGTCTGCATTTTTTGAGAGGCAACTTAGAAAAGGATTTTCCCTTTTATATAATCAATGTATATATATGCAGATATGCCACACCTGTATATTCTAGACCTGTACATATGTATATAGCTGGAATCAAATATCATACATATATTATTTAGTTTATTGTATACATGCATAACATACTGTTATATCAACATTTTTATAAAGCTGACATAATTAATTTTTCCATAGTGCGAATTCACTTACCAAGCTCACCTCAGTAGCTGAGTACTAGTTATGTCTGTGTGTGTAAATATGATATATGTCTGGAACAATTAGTAGTATAACAGTAAGTGTTGTCCTAGAAACGTGTTTTGCTTTTCAGCACTTCGCTGCTGTCTGAACTGTTGCTTGCTGTTCTGGTTTTTTCCCACTATTTTATTGCCGTTTGGCAAATTTGACATTTGAAAAATGTGCGGAACCGACAGCCTGGCGATCCCGGTCCCGTGTCCTGGGTCCGTCTTGGCAAGGGCAGCAGCAGCACGTGCTTACTGCTTTCCAGACAAGCTGCTGCTTTGCCAGTTTGTCTTAGCCCTTCCAGGAGGGACCATCTGGCAGGATTCATTTTTCAGTGCTTGGCCAGTAGCACAAGAATGAATGTTGTTTTGCAGGTACAGGTCCACGAGGAACTGGACTGAGGCCAGTTATTCCTGTTCAAGAGGGGCCCCTAACCCCTGTCAGGGGGGCAAAGACTTCCAGCTGCCACTAGGCTGAGTTGCATTTGAACTAAGGACCTGCACCTACTCCTGGGTCCTCCCTCTTCCTTCCTTGTTTAATTTCTGTATAAAAAGATGCCCCCAAAACAATGTAATGTCATCATAGGATTTTGAGGTGGCTTTGTATGGAAGCAGTCTGACCAAGAAGCGTTCCCTGTGGGTGGTCTCAGACTGAGTGGGAGCACTGCTTTTGCCTGTGCTTATTTCTTACGTACTTAAGAGATTAAACTCTTAAAAGGAATATTGATTCTTAACAAAGATGCATAGCAGTGCATTTTATTTCCCAGGCCACACCAGGAACCTGAGAGCAAGATTATCACCTTGAATTTGGCATGTGCTTGATTCAAACCATCTCTACCAAACCCCCCTTTAGTGCCCAGTGCAAGTGACCTGAATTCCCTTCTCTTCCTTATCTTTCCTCCTGTCATCCCTCACTAACGCTCCCTTCTACAGAGAAACCTTTTAATAGTTTGTGCTTCTCCAGACTAAAAATTATCCCACAGTATATACAGCCCATTCAGGCAGATACGAGGGTGGTGATGCTGTACCTTCTTGCTGTGAACCCAACCACAGCTCGCTGCAAGGAGCCCCCCGACACTTGTTCTGGTGGAACCACCATGTGAGCACCGGATCTTCAGCCAGCGCAAAACGCCACAGCTTCGTAGTTTCCTAGTAGCTCGGGTCAGGAGGGACCTGAACAGACCATCTCACCTGACCCCCTGCCACAGGCAGGGGTGAATGCTGGGCTCACAAAACCCCAGACAGGTGATCGTCCAACCTCCTCTTGAATTTGCCCAAGGTAGGGGCGAGGACCACTTCCCTGGGAAGTTGGTTCCAGATTTTGGCCACCCTAGCTGTAAAATATTGCCTTCTGATCTCCAACCTAAACCTATTCTCCATCAGCTTATGACCATTGTTCCTCGTCACCCCAGGTGGTGCTGGGGAGAAAAGGGCTCTGTCTGTTTGCTGCTGATCCCCCTGATGAGTTTGTAGGGAGCCAGCAGGTTCTGCCTCAGGCTCCTCTTGCTGAGGCTGAACAGGCTCAGGTCCCCAGTCTCTCCTCTCCTTCATTCAAGCCCATGGCGGTACCCGCATCAACACCAGCTGAGGGTCTGGCCCAGGATCCAGTCCGCACAGAGGTTCCAGCAGGTAGGGAGGTTAGGACCAGGTCCTGGCTCTTGACCTTGTTTAAAAAAACAAACCAAAATGTCAAGTTCTGGATTTTGCGGGGTTGGAATAGGGACGCTCTGTCCTGCCGAACGGGCCACGACCAGTCTGAAGCCGTTTCTATACCGGCTACTACTTGTTAGGGGATTGGAGTCATGTCCTCTTATCACTGTTTGCCTTTGGGTAAGCTCCAAGCCGCCCCAGACTAGAACCTTCTACCTCTGTTAATCTCTGCATGAACTCAGCACGCTCCTGGTAATCATTCTTTCCCCCCGACTGGTTTGTCTGCCATGTTTTGACTAAAGCGCACTAATCAACCACTGAGCTGTCTTTTCCCTTGTCCTGCAATGTGAAAGTAGCACCAGATATTCTTTTGTGCATTTCTGTGTATATGGCTTTCGTAGTTGGGATTTTCCGAGCACTGATACCAGGTGTGTTCAGTTTGTTCTAAGAGGGGATATTTCATTTGCATCTATGTTTTTAGCTATCCTGTGATAACTTGTTGAATATTAAAAAAAAATATTTTGCTTCTATTGGGACATTTGTATACTCGCAACTATATTTCTGTAAACAGCTGCAGTCAAGAATAAAACATTGAAAGTTTTCACTTTGCAGTGTAAACTCCTGTCGTGTTCTTTCAGACCGCGAGAAGAGAGCAGCTGCTTTTAGTACTTGCTACAGCCGTGGTGCTGGTCATGGTAGCCTCGTGGCTTTGAGCTGAGCCAAAACAGGGGATGTGGAGCCCAGGCTGATCTCCTTTTGGCCACCTGTTTGGGATCGCCATGTAAGCGAACACTTTGTACCCTGCCTGCATCCTTTCCCGAAGGCTTTGTCCTGGAAACTGGGTCTCCCATTCCCAAATTGGTCTTGGTCTGATTTCCTCCCCCCCCACCCTTGCTGCCTAGGAAACATAAAATTGCCCCCCAGGATTTCCCTTCCTGTGAACTCTCTCCCGATCCCCCTCACCTCCCATCCCTCCAGGGCTCTGAGGGCGATGTTCTTTCAGAACGAAGAGGATCAGAAACGGGCACAGTAGTCCCATACTGACATTACACTTTCAGTATTTCTTCTTCTGTCTTTCAGGTAGAGTAGTAGCCTGGTGTCTGTTCTTGACCATCAGCATACACCGAACCAAAAGCAGTGAGCCGGCATAGTGACACGTTTCTATTTACTGTTTTTGCGCGTCGCTGACATTAATTTAAAACGCAGCGATGTATGCGAGTGGGTCAGAGCCTTCCTTCTGCATGCACATCATCGTGTCTTCGGCCACATCGGGCAGCATGAGAGCAGATGCAATTCAGCCGCTGTGCTCCAGTCTGGAATTCCTCACAGGCTTCCTGGGTCTTGACCGAGCACAATAATTCCCTCAGCTGCAAACTCTCAGGCCAAGATACCATGGCTTCAAACCGTTCTCACTGTGTATGTAAAAGATCCCCAAAGCCTCATGTTCCCCCTCACTGTTGGTCAGAGACTAAATCATTTGTTGGATGCAATTTAGGAGGAATAAGAAGAGCAAAAAATAATAATTTTTGGATTATGAGGTATAGAAGCACACAGAGACCCTAGTCCCTTGGCTGGCCTGTCAGTTGGGTCCACTCCCTGTACAGGATTCCCAGAGGTGTGTTTTCTGTTCTGGTTATTAGGAAGCAAGCAGCCTTCTTGGGTTACAATTCCTCTGGAAAACTTCCATGATTGTACCGAGGACAGTTTCAGAAAATGGCCAATATCTGTTACCTAGCTGCGTATTCAGTCGCATATTTGCAATATTTGTGGTACCATAAAACAAATCCTCTCCCAAACAAGTGATCTCAGCAATAGTTTTCTCATGCAATGAGTTGTCATTCCTAATTTTAGATTTTTAAACTAGAATACAATATTGTGACTCTCGGCTACTAAGGCACCTAGCTATGGAAGAGGGAGAACTGAGTTGTAGAAACAGGGGAGGGGGACTGTGCTAGAATACAAGTTTTAAATTAATAGCAAAAAACCCAAACCAACCAGCCATCAAATCCAGGGTTAAGTAAGTGACCCTTCTTTTTGGAGACAGGCTGGTACGCTCTCTGGCTGGTTTTCCCTTTTGAACATACCTGGTGTTGTTTTCAAAAGCAGCCCCTACAGCTGAGCCAAGAGCAGCAGGGAGGAGTTTGAGCAAGGGGCCTCAGGTAGCAAGACAAGCCTGCTGTCACGGGGCCTCGGAGGCACAATCCCAGTCCTGCGCCCAGCGCTGCGCTGGGTGTGGATGCAGGCAAGACTCTACTGCGCAAACACCTCTGAAGCGGGGCTGCGCCCCATGTTCTGACGGTGCCACTTGGTCGTGCTTGCCAAGTGCTGTGAGCCTCTTGGCCAGGCTGCCTGGGGGAAGGCAGCGCGTTCTGGGTGCAGTTACAAAGCGGTGGGGAAGTTGCACTGAAGCCCTGCGATCTCGGGCAGCGGGGGAGCAGTGGTCCAGGTGCTCCTGCTCCAGTTTTCTATTCCGGGCAGCTCAGCGCTGCAGCAGATAGTTTTGCCACGAGAGGGCAGCCACAACTGGAGACACAAGTAGCAGCTGGAGAGAAAGGTGGTTCACCCCAGCAGGGCTAACTACCTACCACTGCCTGTGATGGGGAAAGTAAAGCCTTTGCTTCTATTGCTCAAAGAAGCATGTGGTAGGTCAGGTCCCCGAGCTCACTGCGCATGCAGGGAGTTAGACTGGTGCTTTGGAAAGAGCCAAAGTAGCCTAGCCATCTGCTGTTTAAGTGCCAGCTGCCTCCAGCCCCCTCTCCTGCTGCACGGGCAGTCACCAAGATGCCTCAGCATCCCGCTGTGACAGCATTACAGCCAGTGCTGGCTAAATGGCAGCAGGCATCTCAGACGCTGAGGGCTTTGCACCTTGGTGCTCTTGATAAGTTTACCCTGAGAAACAAGAGTACTGGCATGAGTCTCCCCTGGCAGGGAAACTGCACAGACCCCTAGTAGGGGTCTGTCTCACGCTGAGCTGCTCCTGTTTGCAAAACAGCAACAGTCAGCATGGGGCCAGAAGGGAGGCAAGTCAGCACCATCCTGCAGTCGGGCAGGATCATGAGGGATGCCACGTGGCCTGAGGGCAGGGACGCTTCTGGCATGACAGGGCTCTAGCACATTTACAGCGTGTGCTCAGAACGCGGCACGGAGCAGACCGCAAAGCTGAGCGAGGAGCTTCGGTCACCGGCTTTTTGTTCGAACTTGTGCGTAGACAGGCAGAGCCTGCGAAGTGCTGAACTAGGTCTCGGCTGTGCAATCCTTACGCCCTCTCTTGCTTATCTCTGCGTCACGGCAGGACCCACATCTCTGCATTCAAATTCAGGCAGTGAATTGTGCCTGTTGCTGCTGCTGCCTTAGGCTATTGAAAGAAGGGAATGGTTTTGTCCTAAGCCGGAGCTCTCTCCAGTCTCTTTCCGTGCCATCGAGTATGAAGTGGCACATCACAATCGCAGATGAACAGGTCGGATACAAACCTGCCAAGGACCCAGGCAGGGAGTCTCTGATAAAGGCCTGCCTGTTAGGTGCTGATGCCACCCTCTCTCCCCCTCTTTATTTTGGTCAAAGGCCAGGTATTCCCCAAAGCTGTCTCCCCCACCCCACATAACCACAAGTCAAACCGAGCATAAGAACTGCTGTGGCTGGATTTTCCTGGACACACCTGTTTTATTGAGATGGGCTGAGTCTGTTGGAGCCAGGGAACAGCGCCAGATGTTGCTACTGGCATCAGAGCCCGACTCCTGCAATTTAACCAGTACCTGATTATGGGGACTTCTGTAGCCAGAGACTTTTATTTGCCTCCACGTCTCTTGCAGCAGCCACAAATGGGTCACGACTCCCACTGCTACCTCGTGTCTCCGCGCTGTGCAGACGCAGCGGTGACGGCAGCATCCGAGACACGGCTGCTCCATTGCTACGCTCCAGGATTTGTCACTGCAGCCGGCCTGTCGGACAGCCGCTGAACCACAGCAAAGGAGGGGCTCCCTCCACGGGCCCAGATAACGGTCAGCGATCCTTGCATGGGGGAAGGAAAGCGTGTCTAGCCACGGGTTCTGCTAGGCCCTTGCTTGCTTGCCAGCTAGCTGCAGCCTTACCTCGGGGGCCTTTGTCTTTCCTGTATGATACCACCCGATCCTCTGCAGATGTATCCTGCACACTTGAGATTGTTTTACAAGCTCCCCAAGTATTAGATTCATTGCTGCAATCCAGGGGCCTTAATCAGAGCAATTTCCTTCCCATGTCCCTGGCAGGGAACAGAAATCCACAGGCGAGGTGGGAAGCAAACCACCAGATCCTTTTTACTATTCTGCCTCCTGGCCCGGTGTCTTCCAACGCGAGCTCTGCGGGACAGTGGGATGGAGGGGCAGCTGCTCTGTAACGAGCGCTGCAAGCTGACCCCCTTGGCTGCAGTAGCGGGATTCCCAGAATCAGGGCCTGAAACGCGAATGGGAGCGTTGTACATGCAACACGAAGGGTTGGCTGAATCCCTAGCTGCTGGCGGAGGAGCAGATGGACTGACACAGAGACGTCCAAGTGGTCTCTGAACAGGAGTCAGCGAGACAAAAGATAATATGCAGGAATGGGGTTACTCTAATGACAGGTGCACGCGACTGCGGGGAAATGCAGACCGTGGAGCACCAACTAGCCCGTACTCTCTTGGGAGAGTAACATAAAGGTCTCTAGGCCAGGGCCCAATTTTGGACCAACGTATAGGTGTAATGGAAGGATGTGAGACCATGACGACTCTGAACTACTTACGAGAGAGCAAAAGCCTTTTATTGAGAATCGTCATGATCTATGAGCAGAGAGGGTAAGAGTACCAGCACAACTCTGTGCCACGGAGACAAGATTTCCCCCTTGCAGCACTCGCTCAAGTGCTGCAATCCAGTCACTAATTCAGGCTACCTGATGGGGATAGATGGGGCTTTGCCGTGAGTGTGGAGTAGCAATTTAGCAGAATCTGCCCCAGCCTGTAGCCCCTGCTAAGGGTTGGGGTGGGCGGGGGGGACTAGTGCAGTAGACCAGGGTTATTTTAATCTTTCCCGCAGCACCGTGCAGCAGGCACTGCAGCACTGGAGCATCTGCAGGCACTTCCTTTTACCCGTGCGGAGCCAATACATGTAATCAAAGCCAAGTGCATTCGAACAGCATGAAAATGAAGACAAAAGATACAGGAAATTGTGCGACCGGCCCCCACTCGGAGCGTAGTGCTCTGAACTGGCAGACGCCAGACGGCGTCGCTGTGGAAGCTATTTCCTCTGGGCTTTGACCTGGTTGTCGGGGGGAATGGCCTTCCCCAAGTGCTGGCCCACGGACAGCCCGTACTTCTGATCCTTCTGCTGCTCCTGAGCCTCTGCTTTCAGCTTGAAGCCCCCTTTGAAGCTCAGCTCAAAGCTGCTGCTGGGAACAAAACTGAGCGGTTTCTCCTCCCAGATGCTCCCCAGGCGCTCCTTCCAGCCCATCAGGATCTGGGAACGGACGTCTTCAGGCGTGTGGCCAATGCTGTAAGCGATTTGCGGCTCCAAGACTTGGAAGCCGCAGAAGTACAGCGTGCCGTTCTAGGTGAGAAACACGGGAGTGCCAAGGTCGGTGTCTATTTGGGAAGAAGAGACATGGCCTCTTCCATCCAAGGCAACGCCGGGTGCTGGAGGAGGCAGACCGGGGACCAGCCAGCCTGGACTGCGCTGTGGTGTGCCCTACATCCCCGGACTCCCAGACTGCAACGGAAGTGCACTTGGTCTCCTCAGCTGGGGCATGGCCCTCATCCCCCCCATGCTTCAGGAATTGGGGACTGGGTTTTAAATTCCCCAGCATCTGGGTCCTCGTGGGCTGCGCTAGTACATCCCGGCTGCTACGCAGCTGATATTGCACCCGGTGAGTTTAGGCCAAACAGAAAAACCTCTTTAAGTCGCTGGTTGGTATGGGAGTCGAGCCATCTTAGATGCGTGGGTAAGCTAAAGCAGCCAGCTCTGAAACTCGAGTTCGTTCAGCTGCCAGCGTACCGGTGTCCACCCTCCTTCCCCCAGCCCGGACACGCAGCAGTTCCCTGCACAGGCTGGACCCCAGGAGAGGGAAAGTCCCTTTTCCAGGGTCCAGCACAGGACTGTCGCCTTTGCTGTCTGTCCCCTGGGACCTTTTGAGGAGTAGACACAAATCCGCACTTTCCTCCCCTCCCAACAAGACCATCTCTAGCTTCATTCCACGCTGCCTTCGGGGGCTCGGGCACCTTCCCGAGAAGGTGCCACTACCGGTTCCCTGCCGCGCGTTGCCTCCCTGGGTGTAAATCCGGTACCTGTATTGGCCAGAGGAGGATGTTGACGTCCCCGTTGATGCCGTTGGGGGTGTACATGGAGCCCGCCCCGCCCGTGGTGAAGGAGAGCACGGCCTTCTTTTTCTGCGGGAGACAAGCCTCGGTCACATCCCGCGCGGCAGGTGCGAAGCACCAGGCTACAGCCCCGGAGCTACGCCAGAGCACGGGGAACGCCTGGCCTGGGGAGCTCAGCTCAGCTACGCCCCTGCACGTGCCCTGCCGGGCTTCCCCACCCCTTTGCCCGTTGCAGGCACGTGCAAGCGTCGCACCTAGCGGTCTCCCTCGGAGAAGGGAGAGCAGCGAGTCCGCAAAGCATATGTTCGGGTGAGACTCGAGCTGGCAGCTCCAGGCGGGTGGGAGCCCCCAGGACAGGCAGGGCAAGGGTAAAGCAAAGCGAGTACCCGTCCCCAGCGCAGCCTACCTGGAAGGGGCCCTGGTCGTACATGCTGGCATAGGAGTAGGCAAAGCCTCCTGTGAAAACCCGGTCAAACCAGCCCTTGAGGATGGCTGGCACCCCAAACCACTGGAGCGGGAACTTAGGAGGAAGGGAGAGACGGAGAGATTGCAGAAGGAGGTCAGGAGATGAGTCCTGCTTTTCTTTCCATCCGCGGTTGCTCCCTTGGCGAGGAAGGAGGTACCTGGAATATCACGAGGTCCGCAGCCTCCAGCTTCTTCTGTTCTGCCACGATGTCGCTGCTCAGCCGGCCCTCCTTCCACGCCAAGCCCATCTCCACCGCGTAGTTGAAGTTGTTGGGATCCTTCGGCTTACCTGAGAGAGGAGGCAAAACAGGACAGAGGTCGGTGCTGGGGACCGGTGCCAAGGAGCTCTGTGCTTTCGGGGGAACAGCGCTGCTCAGTACCGGTGATGTCTTCCCGGGACTGCACCGGGTTGAACTTCATGGCGTACAGGTCAGACACGGCGACGCTCCAGCCTTTCTTCTGCAGTGCGTCGACAGCAGCATCCTTCATGGCGTGGTTGAAGGAGGTCTTCTCCGCGTGCGCCAGCACGATCAGGGCTTTTTTTGCTGGAAGAGAGAGCGAGAAGCTGGAGCGCTTCCTTCACCGGAGGGAAAGGCGCCCCAAAACACCGAGTTTCCCGATTCCCGAGACGTGGGCAACGCAGAGTACGTGCCCCCTCTCCCTGCCACCCCGGCAGATGGGATCTTGATAGGATCTCAGTCTGCGTGCCTGAAATGCAGGCGAAAGGATTGGAGGGGGATGCCCCATAAAAGTCTGGCTGCCTAAAGTGCAGGGCTTCGCTCAGCTCGTCTCCCGTCCCGAACACGCAAGCAAGCAGCGAAGGACCGAGCCGTCTCGGACCCCGGTGCCCTGAGGCTCACGACAAGAATTCGAGCAGCGTCTCGGGAACGTTACACGGAAGGAGCGGGCCCAGAGGGAGGTCCAGGCCATCGGGGACAGGCCGGATGGAGTCGGTGTGCCCAGCGATCGAGCAAGGTGGCAGGAAGGAGGAAAGATGAGCGTTTTTAGCCTCACTGAGCTGAAACCCATGCTGAATTCTTAGTCTGGACCGGCTGAGGCAGGTCTGAGGAAGGGAGGCAGCAAGTCACGGGCAGAGGCAGGAATTGGATTTGTACTTGGGGATTAACTGGTGTCCGTGCCTGGCGTCGGACCAGTTGGGCTTTGCGTACAGAAGCTCGCGCCTCTACTTAACTTCCAAGGCGCCCCCTTGCCCTGCCTGGCTCCAGGCTAGCACGGCTCACCGCCCCGAGACGACTCGAGCCAACGTGCCGGAGGAGGCAGGAGCGGATCAAGGACGGGCCCTGCAGCGCTGCAAGAGGATGCTCTGCAAACAGCCCACGTGCTGCAGGGGCAATTGCAGCGCTCAGGGGTAAAGCAGGAGACGGCGTCGCGGACGGGGAAGGAGGGCAAGAAGGCACGAAGAGGGGTACGGTCGATGGCGTCAAAGGCAGCCGCCGAGTCCAGGGGGATGAGGGTGGGGGGCCAGGTCTGAGCTGCCAACGAGAGCGGCTTCAGTGGACATAAGGGACAGAGACCGGGATCAAGAGGAAACCATGCCGCAGCGCGGCCTTCATCAAACCACGAGATGAAAAGGGAGAGGAGGCAGTCGCAGGCGATGCACCCAGGGCCACGGCTGGGATCTTCACGTGGGAGCACCTTGGCACATCCGTGCTGTGAGGGGAAGGGGCGGGGGGGGCGGCAGGCGAGCGGAGGAGTCACCTGGGCAATTCGGGGGGAAGGAGGGAGGGAGCGAAGGGGGTAGACGAGCGGAGGGCCTTACGGGGAGCAACCAAAAGGAATTGCCTGTGGACGCAGACCTGGGCTGAGGAGCCAGCTGCGGCCAGGGCGGCCCCGCGAGGGTCCCCGCTCTCCGCACAGCAAGAAGACCAAGGCCCAGGCACGGCCGTAGAGGTTGGCACCTGTCGGGGGGTTACGCACCCCCACCAAGATCAGGGTGCAAAGGAGGAGCCCTCGGGACGCCGTGTTTCCCAGGGCTGAGGAGGGCTGTGCGGAGGAGCAGCGTGAGGGAAGGCAGCAAGGGCCGTCCACGGGGCAGGCGAAGCACCAACGGGAAAAGCTGGGGCATTGGGAGCTGGAGCGAGACCGGCAGGAGGAGGAGGCCGAGCCGGCGTTGCCCAAGCCCGGAGCCTCCGGCCTCCACGAGAGCATCCGAGCTGCCACGGAGGGGTCAGACCACGTCCGGCGTCGCACGGGGGCAGGGAGCAGAGGCCTTGTGAGCTGCACGAGTGTGGATCAACACTCGTGCTGGCTCGGTGTCTGGAGCGGTTGCACCCCGAGTCTACAAACCTCGGGCTGTCCCCCCGCACAGCCGTGACCCGCCACGAAAGGCCGGGCTTGGAGCCAGCGCTGTGAGGTGCCACGACCGGCTTGTCACCCCGCTGCCCCGCGGAGGGGGGTGGAGGTCCTGGGACTTCCCTGCGGGCAGCACATTTGCACCCCTTGGTGACTCCTGCCCTGGGCTGGTGTAACTTTGAGCGCTTACACCCATTTCTCCAGCTACTGAGCTGGTTTAAAAAAGAAGACGTCGCATTTCCCCCAGGAACCCTGTCTGCCCAAACCCCCGCGACGGTGCCGCTGTGCGTGCAGGAGCTCCCCGGGGCGCCCTGGAAGAAGGAGTCTCCCCTTCCCCTTCTCTCCCCTCCGCTCCGCACTTCAGGTGCAGGCAGCCCTGGGGCAGGGCATTGCCCCTTGCCCCCTGCCCCTCTCCTCCATGGGCAGAGGGGCCCAGGGGCTGCGCTGCTGGGAGCCCCGGTCCAGCCCGGGCTGGGGCACAGCACAGCCCCTGCCCCTGTCCCCCGTCTCTTACCAGCCATGGCGGGTCGGAGGCAGCCGGGCCGGTCCCAGCTTGCAGAGACACTTCCCCAAGGGCGGAGCCGGCTCCGGGAGGCGATGCCTCAGTGCTCAGCCCCACCCAGCTGCCCGCGGGGTCCTGCCGCCTCGCAGCAGCCTCCTGGGTCCCTGCGGCGCCCGGCGAGAGCCAGGGAGACAACTCCCCAGTGACTTTCCCTTCTCCCCTTTGCGTTTCGTAACCCTCCCCTTTTTGCAGCCTCTCCTGTCTGCCTCCTCCGTGTCCTAGGGAAGCCCCCTGCTCCCCTCTGCCCTCCTCGCGCTCCTGGCTGAGCCGCGGGGACCAGAGTTATCCAGATGTGGAGGCACCGAGGGGCACGTCTCCCTTCGTCCTCCCGTTTGCCTTTTGGACCGCTGTTTTTAGGGGACTGCCCCAAGGACCCCTAGCTCTGCTCCCCATATGGGAACAGCTCGCGTCGAGCCCATCCAAGCAGAGGTCACAGCCAGGTGGACCTATGTTAAATTGCCATTGAGCTGCCCCTTGGCTCGGTGCCCCGAGGCCCACCCACCGTGCTCTTACCAATTTTGAATCATTTGGCGTCATTGGCAGACTTGGCCACCTCCTTTTCCAGATCATTTATGAACACGTTACACGGCACCGGCCCCAACAGACCTGGGGGACCCACTGCTTGCTTCTTTTCATCCCCAAAACTAACCATTTGTATTTGCTCTGTTTTCTATCTTTAAGCCACAAGTGGAGGTTCCCTGCAATCCCGGTCTACCTAACCTCACGAAGAGCAGCTGATGGGGGCACAGGGCAGGAGCGATGCAGAAGTGCTGCTTCTGCACCGTGGAGCCGTGAGGATACGCAGCTGGACGGCAGACCTAGAAAGGGGCTACCGAAAAGATAAACCTGCTACAGGTACATGACCAAAAATGCCCGAGACCCCCCTCACACCAGGTCCCCGGGCCTCTCCTCCTAGGCCTTTCGTAACGCCGAGCTGGCTGCTGGCCCGTCGCGCTGGGTGACTCAGCTGAGCAAAACCTGCCCCCAGACCATATCGTGTTTGCAGCGCTCCACCTGAATTAAATTGGGCGCGGCGCTATCAAACAGTAATGAACTCAAACAAAAGATCTTGCTCTGCGGCTGTGGGTGGAGAACAGCATTGCGTGAGTCCCGCGCACCTGCAGAGCTAAGTCACGGTAGAGGTCATGGTTTTCAAAGGTGTCGACAGGCAGGGGGGTCCAGACCGGCACGCACGTTACGTGCAAGAACAGCAGCCTTTTCTATTGTTATGGCAATGGGAGAGCTTGAGCAGGGAGACTGTGCGGGCCTCAGTCGCTGCTATTGCTGTAGTCCTCCCAGGTTGACTGGGTGCTGCGCATGCCTGGGAGGGTGCACCTTGCCGATCGCTGCCTGGCCCAGGGGAGAGCGTAGCAGACCCTGCCACTTCTTTTCCTGCCCAAGACCTTTCCAAAGCTAACTGTATGCCCATTTCAGAGCCTGGCTCCAGACGTTCATCTGCGCCGACGAGCCTGCAGGTCTCCGTGACTGCACCTGACTTCGAAGCCGGCACTCGGAAGCAAAAAGGGACTTTGAATATTTGAGCTGCGGGGTCTGGCTGCAATCCTGAAATGCCCCTTGCAGAGAGGAACCTGCCACCTCTGTTCTGGCGCCTTGCGTAGCTCAGTTTGTACCTCGGGAGGGTACTGGGCTGCTTAGAAATGCACCAGAGGTGAATTAGTTACCTTTTCACTCTCCGCATTTAGCACCCTGTTCGCTAGAGAGCTGAACTAAGCAGCTCGTAAGGGCCAGCTCAAAAAGGCCAGACCCAGGGTGCAGGCCAGGGACACAGCGACGCCTAGGACCTGCTGCCCCAGTCAGCGGGTGTAGGCCAGACCATGCTCCCACACTAAGAACTGAAGGGGAGCAGGTCCATGACCTGCGGCCGGGCTCCTCTGGCCTGGGGTGCTGCCCTATTGCTTTGCAGACTGGCCTTGCTGACCCCAGCCTCTGAACGAGCGACACGGGGGGCTGGGGCCTGTACCTGACCGTACGGCAGGTCGGGATGCTGCTGCCCAGTCACAGTGGGGCCCTGGAAACACTTTGTTGACTGTGGTTGGTATCTAGAGTAATAATTAGAGAAACAAGAGGGGGCCCCTGGAGTCCCCCCCCCCATTCCCATGGTCCTTAGTCCAGCCACAGGCAGCATAAACAAGCTAATTAAGCACCAGGCGAGTGTGCACACAAATGCTCACAGCCACGTGCAAGCTTCACTCGCCGGCTGGAGGTCCCAGAGCCCTGCTCAGCCCGATCCCTCTCCTCCTCCTCCTCAGTTGGCCCCCAAGGAAATGGGCTCTCAGCTCCCAGCAAGGCAGCACTGTGCCACCAATGTGACAGGAGAGAGGTCGCTGCCTTTCCCCAGCGCCTGAAACCAGGAGTGCAGATTTCCTCCAAGCACCAGCTCAGACCCATGCACTAAAACGCAGTAAGGGAAAAACAGCGTGTGGCCTAAGGGAAGGGAAACAACGCCAAGGAATGATTTACAGCTCGCTGCCCTGGGCGGGCCGTGGACGATAAAGTTCAGCAATGCAAGCCGCCCCTGGCTCCACAAACGCCGCCCTGACATGCTGCTGGGTCCTGGCACGGCCTAGCTTTAGCAGCACTCCTCGGGCATCACGCCAACAAAGCATGACGGGCAAACTCCACTCTGCCCCACAGCTCCGCTTTCCCCCTCGGCAGGGAACTGCCCTCTTCAAAAAGCACGAGCAAAGGTCTTGCTGAAAGTGCGCAAGTTTGAGCGCAGTCCCGAAGACAGCGATGCACAGCTGTCTGCCGAGAGGGGCAGTTTCTGCATTTGAGAGGAACCCAAGAGCTGTCCCGCCCTGGGCATTGGGGTTGCAACCGTGCTGCTTTTTGTCAGAGCAGAGCAAACGCCATCAAAACTGACAGAGAAAGGAGTGTGGAGCCAAGTTATTCTCACTGAACGGTCACAGCTGGGTTAGCTCCAGGAAGGCTGATGGAGCGGAGAAAGGCAGGCAGGAAAAGGGGGTTTTGAAAACTCTGGAGATGCTTTTTTCCACTCAGTAACAAGCCACAAAGCCCAGCAGTGAGCAGCACCTCACCTGGAAGTGATGATCCAGCCCTAGAAAGGTCCTAAAGGAGGGATCAGTCCTCTCCAGCCTGTCTCTGGCCTGGAGCTCTTCTCAAAGAACCAGGGCACTTGGGGACCTGCACAAAGGGCTTTCCCATTAATAGCTGCCTTGCTCCCAGTTGGAGCACTCAATCCCAACTGGTCACCCAGTTGCCAAGCCCTTTTGTGCCTGAACGTTGGCTTAGCTTTGCTTGCAGGCCAGGGCACTGATACGCGGAAAGCCTTGCTTCTGTCCACAGCGCTCTCTAAACGGCATCTTTGTTAACCATTCCTTTCCATGCTTTCTAGCCACTGCTGCTCTGCCTCTGTGCGCCAACCTCGTACCCAGCCTAGGCCAGGAGGAGAGACTTGCTCTTCGTTTCCCTCTGCAGCCAAGCCAGCGGACAGGTAAGAAATAGCTCGATAGAGAAAGCATGGTACTGGCCAGGCCCTGGGGCTGCAGCTGCTCCCTGTCTTACAGGACACTGTACATTGCTCCAAGCTAAAGCAAAGTATTTGCTCCTGCTATAATATCAGCACTTTGTCAAGTGGAAACAAAGGACAAGTATTTGCCTCTGTATCCAGCTCCTGGTTACAGCCTGACAGTGTTGCTCCGGCAGGCAAATCAAAGGGGAGGGCTACTGCAATGCTGCACCTGCCTCTGCCCAGGTGTGGGCCCTTCCCGCACTACACGCCATCCTCGGGCTGGGCAGGCGTGTCCCTGCCGTGTGCAGAGTCCCTTGTCCATTAGATTTGCATGCAGCATGCTCCTGCCACTGGGGTGCTGTGCACCAGCAGGATGGGAGATACATCTGGGACTACAAGAAAACAGCTCAAACTGCAGCAAATTCAGCTGTGCATGTGTCCACTAATTCCAGCACTGGGCTGGACACCTTTGCACCCCAACGGGAGGGCATCCTGCATCTTATAAACAGGAACAGGGGGAACCACAGCAAGAGGTACAAGCCAAGCACAAGAGCCCGCATGCAGCAGTCAGCTGAGCAGCAGCTGCCTTTGCAGCACTGGTAGGCTGCAGTGCCTCAGGACACAGATGCTCTTTCTCCACATGCCGTCTTAGAGCATAAGAATTAACCACAGAACTCTCTCAACTGCAAGCGAAACAGCCACGGACTGCCATGACCTTATTTATTAAAAGCACTGAAGTGTCCACTGCTGCCACGCAGCTAGAAGCAAGCAAAAATATACAGCCAGATCCAGTTCGATAGATGCCTCACGTCAAAAGAGGCCTGATGCTCTATGCACCCGGGTGAGCATGGAAAGCAGTGGCACCGGGGCCTTCCCAGTGCCACCAGCTCGGGGTCTGCACAGGGGGACCCAGCGAGAAGCCTCGCTCTCGCATGCGCATCAGGCATGAAAATGTGACTTATTGCTCAGCTGACCCAAGCAGACGGCTCTTCCTCTCCCTTCACCGCTTCTTCACGAACTTCCTCGTAGCGGTGTTGGGATTCATGCGGCGCCGGCCTGCACCCAGGGCCGCATCCCGGATGCGCAGGTTGGCTGCACGGCTGTAGATGTCGTTTTCTGCAAAGGGAGAAACCCCCGCGATGTAGTCAGGGTCGAAGACGTTGGTTTTCTCCCTGGCTTTTCGGGAAAGCCGCTGCTGCGGGAACTGCTGGTCCTCCACCAGGTGAGGGTTGCTGGCGTGCTTCCCCCCTTGGGGAGCGGGCAGGGGGTACTGCAGGGACAACAAGAGCGATCAGAGTGAGAGCACAGCAGTTAGGCAGAGTCTGCTCCAGACTCAGGCCAACTGCTTCCCAATGAACTCCCAGCACACATGGCCCAAGGCCCAGGGAGCCAAGTCTATGCAGGGGAGGAGCCCAAGGCCAAAGATGTGAGAGACTTTGTTGCCTAGTAGACGTAGGTTCAGCAGTTCCAAATTGAAGCAGGACTCGGATCAGAAATGGGGAGAGGTGGCAGCAAGCGCTGGAACAAGCTGCCATGTCTAGCAACATTTAGAAGTCTGGGTGGAGGAAGAGCTACTCCAATTCGGCCACAGCTACTGGATGCGAGGCAGGAATTAGCTCCGCTCATGCTACACCGCAGGTCAGACTAGGTGACCCTGACAGTTTCCATAGGCTAGAGGTGGAAGAAAGCTGCTGCAGCAGCAGCGGGACAAGCCCTCCATTGCTTCATAGGTGCCATTTGAAACGACCCCTGCTGCCCCAAGCTCGCTGCCCAGAGGCCAGCACTCTCCCCTCTTGCTGCTGCGTCACAACAGCAGGGCAGCTCCTGTCCCGCCCCGTCCCTGTGACGAGTGCTTACCCGAAGCCCTCGTGGGTTCAGGACTTTCGGGTTGCGAGAGAAATGCATGTGCAGGCTGCCGTCATCACTCACACTCACGGCAACCTTCTTCAGAGTCTTGTTGCCACAGTGCGGACAGAAGACCTTGGTCATGTCGGATGTCGTCCTGGGAGACAAAGGGAGGGGGAACAGGTCAGCATCAGAGGCAGATCCACCCTGAAGGGATCTCCACCAACAGGATCATGCTTCCGGCCGGTCTAGATTCCAGGGCTGAGCTACGTTCGGAGAGATGGAACCGCCCCTACCATGCACAGGAGCAGGAAGAGGGTGGTGTATTCGCTTAAGTGGCCAGGAATGAAAAGCAGGTGAGTTGTTAGCTCAGAAGATAAGCCAGTTTCTTCAGTGCCAACTTAACCCAGCAGGCATTGATCCACAACCCCCTCCCCACCTGGGCCAGGTGCACGTCCCTGCTCTGGTAGCCACCCGAGCCTTTGCTGCTAGAGATGAGAAGCTTGGAAAACCTTCACGGCCCTTCCACCTCGGGAGGGGACTGCGCAGTGAGCCCGGGAGTGAAGACACGGAGCACTACAGCCCCCAGGCTCCTCCCTGCCAGGGGCACCGGGCCTCTGGTGCCAGTTCAGCGCTCGCGACACGTACTTGAAGCAGCCATGACAGCGCAGGACATAGTTTCTGGCCTGGCGGATCAGCATCCCATTCACTGCCAGCACATGGAGACCCATCTGGAGCAGAACGTTCTGCAAGGAGAAAGGAGAACCGGGGGAAATACCCTCTGCGGGGAACCTCCAGGGACTGAGAGCACCGGTACGAGGCCTGGAGAGGGAACGGAGTAAACCCCTGCCTTGTGCTGCGTGGAGAAAGACCTTCTTGGATACCGCAGAAGTAGTTAGGGAATAGCTACACGGGCAAGGCCTGGAGGGCTGATCAGGGAACGGCACTGCTGCTCCTCACCGGGACAGCCACACACGCTTCGATCGGAGCAGGCGGCCACCTAGTCAAGGGACCTCGTTGAAAGCGGCAAAAAAAGACACCCCCAACAAAAGCAAAGCACTGCGGTGCCGTCGTGGAACATCCTGCCCCAAGGAGAAGCTTGTACCCTGAAACCACTGCTCTAGTCTCTTGCCAGCGTTCACCTGATGCACTGCTTAACGCAACGGGTGGGCGCCCTAGTCACAGATGTGCTCGAGGAAGTCCTCAGCTCTTGACCTCCACCACGTGGCAGCGATTTCCACCTGTCAGTCGCGTACTTCATAACAAAGCTACGCACCTCGGTGAGGACGTGCTGCTCTGGTTTCAGAGACGGGCTCTGTGGCTTTGCATTACGGGAGGAGAACAGTGTTTGCAAGTGTTACTTCAAACAGCGCCCACGTCTCCTCTCCGTAGCTCAGCTCCTTTCTCTTGGTCGCAACGTTTGCCACGGCCTTGAGCCCCTTCAATCCTAGCTGCCTGTCTGCAGGAACAGGACACCGCAAGCCACGTCTGTGAGAATATATCAGCTTAACTTGCACTGTCACCATGGGCTTCACCAGTCACTAAGCGCTGGTGGGTTCCCTTGCTCGCAGGCTCCAGGCATTCCTCAGACAACACCAGCTCGTAGTTTTCAGGCGGTTTCTGCTTATAAAAGATACTAGAGGAATTCTGTTGTGCAGAACTAAGAGAGACCACGCCAGGGCAGAATGGGTTAAAACACCCTGGGTTCCTGCCTGAAATCTCTGGGTTTAATCCTGCGAATCACGTTTGCACACTAACGGTGCTAGCACGGCACAGCGTGCTGGGGCACCCCTGAAAGGATCCAGGCAGCCCAGGGTACCACGGGACCCTGGTTGAGAATCACTACATTAAATCGATGCCACCTGCGCCCGTTCTGCACGGGCCTTGTAGCCCCCCAGCCAGAGTCAGGGTTGCGTGAAGGGTGCGCAGGTCCTGGCTTTCCAGTGTTCAAGCTGGCAGGGCCTTAGCTCTTTGACTGCTATTTTTTAAATGCTGGAGGGTGGTGGAATTTGGCATCTTGAGCAGCACTGGGCTTCATTAGCTCTGTTTTAATGAAGCGCCAAGGCCCTTAATTAACCTCTTGCCCATTAAACTGGCTATTTTATTCCTACTTTTGGCTTGGCTTGGGTTCCTCACCTATGCTGCTTGCTCCGAGACACCCAGTTTTTTGGAAGTCCCTATCCTCAACCCCGTGAGATTCAACTTTCCTTCCCTTTGAAAAAGACCCAGTGTTTTTATCCCAAATCACACGTGCTTCGTCTGGCGCCTTCCTCGCTTACCTGCATGGCGAAGTCGGTGGTGACGCACCCGACCTGCACGTCCGCGGGGGGAGCATCGCAGCGCCCCACGTCCTCCTGGATCTGCTTGATGTTGCTGGGGGTTATCCAGTCCTTCTCGTCATCGCTGTCCTCTTCACTCTCCTCCTCGGAGGCACTTTCCTCTTCCTCCACAGCAAGGGAAACCGGATCGCCTGTCTGCGGGGGACAGAGACCCCATCAGCTGTGCCCATGCGGGCGAGATGAGCCCTCCCAGAGACGAGCAAACCCAGGCAGAAGGCAGGGACGACGGGGGCGGCGCGCCGCTGCTCACCAGCAGCTCTCGTAGGTCCTCCTCGATGCTGGGCAGGGGCTTCCTCCAGTACAGGAAGGAGCCGAACTCGGGGCTCTCGCACGGCTGACCCTCCGACGCGGACGCGAACGCAGGCGCCTCTTCCTCTGTGCGCGCGCACTGGGTTTGGACAAATTAAAGGAAGTTACCGTGCACCGCTTCCCCCGGCCCGCACGGAGCAACGCCTACGCCCGCGGGGGCGCCGAGCGTACCTTGGACGGCAGGTGAAACCCAGGGACGTGCACGGGGGCCTCCGGGTGCCGAATGCTAGAGCTCAGCTTTACCTGCAGGGCAGTGACCCGTGACCGGGCGGTCGGTTGTGCACGCTTTCACCCCGGAGTGGGACGGTGCCCTGCCCTGGGGCAGCGCTCCGCTCCGCTCCCCACCCCACCCCACCCCCCATACCTGGTGCTGGGGCTCGGCCCGCAGGTGCGCGACGCCGCCGGTCTCGGCCTGCAGCTCATAGGTGAGCGCCAGCACCTGCAGGTCGGCGGGGGACAGCGACGGGAAGTCGCCCGTCTTCTTCGAGAACTCCGTCACTGCGGGGAGGGGGGCGGGGTCAGGGCCACCCCAGGCGTCTGGGCCAGGGGGCGGGGCCAGAGCCGGGAGAGGGGCGGGGCCAGGGGGCACCCCAGGCGTCTGGGTTAGGGGCGGGGTCAGAGCCGGGAGAGGGGCGGGGTCAGGGGCACCCCAGGCGTCTGGCCCAGGGGGCGGGGTCAGGGGCACCCCCAGGTGTCTGCGTCAGAGCCGGGGGGTCGGGGGCCAGCACTCACCCAGGCGCACGTGCTCGGGCCGCGGCTGGCGGAAGAGGAGCGGGACGGGCAGGGCCGCCAGACGCCGCCGCGCCGCGCGGTCGCGGATCTCGCCCACCACCTCGCGCACCGTGTACACGCGGCGGCCGATGTCCTGCGGGGAGGCGCCGTCAGCCCCGCCCCGCCCTGCCCCGCCCCGCGCCGACCCCCCCCCCCCCCCCCCGCAGTCCCGGCCCAGCCCGGCCCGGCCCGGCCCGGCCCGGAGCTACCTGCAGCGGCGCTGCCCGCAGGAAGGCGCCCGCGTCCACCACCACGTGCTCCACCGCCGCCATCTTGACCACGCCCCGCGGCATGCCGGGAGTCGTAGTCCGGCGGGCGGCTGAGGGGGGCTGCCGCGCGGGGCACGCCGGGATCGCTATCGCTCCTCCCCCCTCCCCGCCTCCCGTTGGGTCAGGTGACCTGCCGGCGTCACATGACCGCCGCGCGCCGAGCCGGAAGTGCCGCGCCGCCGTCGCCGGTAACCGCGGAGCGGGGGGAGGGGGTGGCCGTTGGCGGTTGCCCGGGGAACGGCTCGAGCCCAGCGCGCGTTTCCCTGCCCCCGCCCCTCCCCTCCTCTCAGGCGGGCGGGGCCGCGCGGGGCGCCCCGAAGCTGGTGCGAGTCGGGCCCGGGCCCGGGCCGGGGCGGGGATGCGCTGCGGCCGTGGACACGGCGCCGGGCCTCCTTGCCTTCCCGGCCCCGCGGAGCTGCGGCCCGGAGGTGGGTGGCTGGGGCGGGGGGACCCCCTGCCGCCCCTCCCTCGCCGGCGGGCTCAGGGGCGGTCGGCGTTCGCGACAGGGAAGGCGGCTCCGCGCCGGCACAGCGGTCATTCCGGCCCTTCTCCGCTGCCAGGGTGTTTAGCGCGTGCCCCGTCCTGCCCCTCCCCCTCCCCCTCCGCAGCTCCCGGCGCCGGTCGGGCAAGCGCCAGCCCGACTTGGGTTTGCGAGCGCCGTCCCGCGCGCCCGGCTCCTGGCCGTCGCTACGCCTGCAGCCGAAGGGGCCGCCGGCCAGCGCGGCTTCCTGCGTGGGACGAGGGGCAAAGTCTGGCAGCCGAAGGCACCTGGCTCCTGATCTCGCTCCGCCCTCCCCAACGGTCGCACCTGGCCAGGCAGGGCAGCAGCGCAAAAGCTGCGTGTGAGCTGGGTCGCGATCTGCGCCCGGCCCCGCTCTGGGAAACGGGGCGCGCGAGGATAAACACGTGTGTCCGCGCGGAGGAGAGGTGACCAAGGCGTGGAGAGGCAGGACGTGATCCCGATGGGCACTGCGCTGCGGCACGGGCCCTTCCTTTCCTCCGCGTGCCACGGTTGTGCCGCGGGAGGTGCAGCCAGCGTCGCCGCCCAGCTGCCTCTGGCCCCCGAGCACGCGGGCAGCTCCTTTTCTCCAGCCAGACGGCTGCGCTGGGGCAGCGGGGCCGTGAGATCGGCTGCTGGGTCTGTGCGTTGTCCCGGGGCCCCGGTCCTTTGCGGTGCCGTCCCCGTGAGGCCCGCTGTGTGTTGCTCGCACGTGCTCAGCCTCTTGCCGGGGGCTCCTTCGTGACGCCGAGTGGGCAGGCCCGTGGGGGTCGGCCGTGGCCAGGCAGCAGCGCTGCAGCCGCTGGGCTGCTCCCGGCCTGCGGTTCAGTGCTGACTTCTGGCTGCGCCTCTGGCATCGCCAGGGTCTGCCGGCCATCTGGGAGCGACCGGTCCCAGCCCCGCCGGGGTGGTCTCATCAAACGCAGCCTTGGGCTCCCCTGGCTCCTTGTGAACCTTCGCTCATGTGTCGTGCCTGTCTTTGCTTTCCAGACCCGTGGTAATGACATGGCCTCCGCCAGCTGCAGCAGGGCCGGGGCAGGGCTGCCCTGTGAGAAATCCCAGCTCTTGCTGAAAGGTGAGTGCAGGGCAGGGCCTGGGGGAAGGAGGAGCCCTGTCCAGGCTGGAACACCTTGCTTTCCAGCCAAGGGGTAGGATGTTCCTCAGCCCTGCACTCCCTCCCGGTGCCTGGGAGGAGGTGCGATGGGGAGAAGGCTGGCTTAGCCGCGGGTGCCAGCTGCGCTCGGGGATTGCACAGCTAAGTCCTGAGAGGCACAAAGCCTTCCAGAGTCAGATTTAGCAGCTGCCTCTTGTCAGTGCCCTGATCCCAGCACCAGAGTGGGGGACGATCCCTAGCCAGGGTGGGCTTGGCCACAGGGAAGTTGGGGCCCCCGGGCTGGCCCTGGGCAGTGGCTGAGCTGTAGAAGGTGCCTCATGGGCAGGCTTGGGCAGGAGACCTAGGAAGAGCCTTTGTGCTGAGCTGGAGCTGGGGCTCTGCTCGCTCCTCGCTCCACTTGGCAAGTAGGAGGTGGAGCCGGCGCTCGCTCCCGGAGGGCCGCCAGGGGGCTCCCGACACCTCCGGCTGCTCCCCCGGCTTCTGGCCTGCCCCTGCTCTCGTCGCCCTTCTTGCACCCCATGGGCTGTAGCATGACACTGCCCCACTACCGCAGAGGAGACGCCTCCTTTCTGGGCTCCCCGACACCTCACTCTTCCCCCTGGGCTGGTGGCTGGAACCCAGGTTCCTGCAACAGGGCTGGCTTCTCGCTTTGGCCACTGCTGAGAGGCACCTGGGCCTCCTTGGGCTGGGCCCAGCTGATGCGTTGTCCTGTAAGAGGCCCAGCAGTGCTATAAGCTCAGGGCACAAAGGGGAGCCTCGTGCAGGAGCGGGGTAAGCCTGTGGAAAGGCAGCTCCGAAGGCCTGGTTTTCCTGTGCCTGGCCGTGTGGCCTGGCTGGGGAGATTGTGCTGAGAGGGACAGACCCGGACACCCTGCGCTGGGCTCCTCCTCCGCTGATGGTGCCTGTTGCACGTGGGGCTGAGGAGTGGGCTGGCGACAGACGGTGACCGCACCTCTCCTGTCGGCCTAGTGGTGTCCATGAAGCCGAAGGTGTACAGCCGCCAGTCCCGAATCAACAGCTACGTGGAAGTGACGGTGGATGGACTTTCCAGTGAGACCAAGAGGACGGGGAAGCGGACTGGGAGCTCCGAGCTGCTCTGGAACGAGACCTTCACCCTGTAAGAGCCCCTGCTGCCTCCTGGGGCTGTAGGAAGGGGTGTGGGGCAAGGGCAGGCACCTGGGGGAAAGCGTTAGAAATCTCAGTTCCCAGGGGAGGGGGTTGTGCTGGGCAGGAAGGTTTGGGGCTAGCAGGAGGGGCTCTGGCTGCCTGGTGTCCCTGTGACAGCCCTGATTTCTGGCTGTTGTGCCTGGCCTGTCTGAGGCTTCCCTGCTGGCCACAGCACTGCTCAGTACCAGCGTGCAGAGGAGACGCCGACAGATGCTGACAGCTGTACTCTTGGCTTCCCTTTCAGGAATGTCACCTCCCAGAGTCTCCTGGATCTGAAGGTCTGGAGCTGCCACGCCCTGAGGAATGAGTTGCTGGGCATGGCCTCCATCAACCTAGCCATCCTCCTGAAGAAGAGCAGCGGGAAATGTACGTACGAGCAGCCTGTTTTGCCCCGTCCGCGGCTGGAGGGGGCAGGGAGGAGGCTATTGGGGGAGGTGGGGCCTCCTTGCCCGAGCTGGGCCTGGCAGTGCGGCACCCACCTTTGAGGGGCGCTGTGCTCTTGTCAGCTGCTGCTCTGCGGTCCTGCAGGATTTCCTGCCTCAGTAGGTGTGACACGGAGGAGGACTAGCTGGCTGGAACAGCTCCCTACTGAAACTCTGGCCCCAGGAGAGAACAAGGCACCATTGTGTGCGGCTGGGCAAGCCTGTCAGGAGCGCGGGGCTGGCGTGTGATGGAAGCCATACCTTCATTAGCCAGGGTGCTGCTGCCTGTGCAGAAACACAAACCCCTCTGCTATTTGCTGCCATTTGTGGTCACTAGCGTGTGGCCCAAGGCGGCAGCCCCTGTATAAAGGCCTCCATTCAGGGCCCAGGCCTTGCTAGTGGCTGCGCAGGGCAGGAAAAGGCTTGTGCTGTCTCTTCCAAGCGAAGCTCTGCTGGTCTCGAAAGACAGACCAGGTATTGAGAGGGGAGCGGGGTCTCTGGCCTCCCAGGGGGCTGGGGACTGGTGCCTGGGGCTGGGGTGAATCGCTTCCTCTGGCTTCACCCATCGCACAGTAGGAAACAGCCGTGGTGTCCCCAGCACGCTCCTTGGGGCTCGTGGCTGTGAGCTGGGCCTGACACAGCCTCTGCCTTCTGGGCTGGGAGTAGGGCAGGGTCACAGGGGTGGTGCCGGGGGCAGATTCCTTAGTGTGTGGGGGCCTGCTCCTGCTATCCTGTTTCTCGGGGCCTTGGGGTTGACTGAGGCCCTCCTTGCTCTGACATGGGGCAGGGGTAGAGGGCTGTATGTCAGCTCTTTGGGGGAAATAGACTGCTGCCTTCCCCACTGCCTGTGGCCCTGACCCCCACGTGTGCCTTGAGCTGTATGTCCTAGCCTGGGCTGCTCTGTCTGGCTGCTCCCAGGGCTGCCTCTCTCTGGGCTCAGTGGAGGACCGCGCGTGTGCTCCCAGTGCCGCGGCCTGCTCCTGCCCTACCTGCACGCGTCCCTTTGCTGGGGCACAATCAGCCCTTTCATTAAGCTGCGTCCCTGGGGGGCCACATGAAAAATGAATGGAAAAGGCAACTGGCTGTTCTCGCCCGCGTGTTAGCATGGCCCAGAAGTGTGAGATTTTTCCCTGACATGGAGGGCGGGTTCTTAAAGTGGCAGCACAAGGCCCTGCCGGAGAGGTGCTGCCTGGGTGGGGAGCTCGCACTCCTTGCCCTGCTGGGACCTCCACCCGCTCGTCTGGCCAGCTGGTGACGTGGGCGGCTTCATCACGGCCTCATCTGCGGGTAGCATGTCTGCTGTTCTGGGAACCCTGTGATTGCTGTGGGCTTGCTGGCCTCGTGAGAGGATTGTTCCCCGGGTTTGGGTGCGGGGGGGGCAGAGGCTTGGGTCTGAGTGCACTTGCTGCTGGGACAGTGGGCAGGCTCCTCCTTGATGGGAGTTTTCCTGTGGGGCACGGCATCCCTCTGAGGCCTCCCCTGCGCACAGCATTGCCCTGGCCTGGCTGAGATAGCTGGAGGGTGAGGCCTGTGGCAGAGGTGGCAGGCACTTGCCCGGTGGCGGGGTGGGTGCAGAGCTCTGATACGGCTTCTCGCAGGTGGCCAGCATGAGCTGACAACCTCAGCCCTGCTTTCCTGTAGTCTCTGGCAGGCTGGGCAGCCTCAGCAATGGCCCTGAGAGTATCCAGGGGCTCTGCTTGCTAGGGTTGTGCAGATTTCCCACCCCCGTGCTGAGTGTGGCGTGCTGCAGCCTCCTGGGAGAAGGACTCCGGGTTTCTGAGAAGCCCGGGTTGTGAGGAAAGGGCTCCACAGTGTGTCTGCCAGGACTCGGTGCTCAGGCCAGCCCAAGTTGAGCCAGGCTGAGAGGAACGAGCTTCGGAAGCCAGTGCCTGCTCCAAGGGGCAAAGCCGCATTTTCCAGGCTCCCTTCTCTCCCCGTTCCCTTGGCAGGCTCCTCTGAACTTCCCTGCTCAGCCTCTGCTATGGCCAGGCGGAGCTCTTGGTGCTCTGGGTGGGGGTGGGGAGCTGCCTAGGAAGGCAGTGAGTTGGGTAAAAATAGGTTTAATCATGGAAAACAAGCCACAGCCTTCTGTGGAGCTGCTCCCAGGGCTCCATTAAAACAGCTAATTTACAATGGCGTAACCCCTGCCCCGGGCCCCTGCGCTGCTGCTGCCTGCCAGAGAAGGGGCTCTTTGTTCAGAAGCTGCCAGGGCAGGAGGAGGGTCCGTGTGTGGCCCTTCTGTATGCACACCGGTACTGGGCCATGCTGGTTTTGGCCGGTGCCTCCAGCATTTGTGCCACACAGAGCTATGGACAGCAAGGCAAGCACTGGAGTGGCTTGGGCTGGCCAGGCTGCAGCAAAAGCTCCTGCTTTTACAACTGGCTGCTCAGGTTGCAAGTTATATTAACAGGCTCCTGTTTCCCAAGTGGCAATGTGTGCGTGTGGGTTACAGCTCCTGCGAAGCCTGTGCTTTCCCTTGAGCCCCACCTTAGGCAGGGCAGCTGGAGCCACAGCTCTCGGGAGCTCTATCCAGAAGACAGCAGCACCCCAGATGGCGGGGAGCCCCACACCACTTAGCAAGGGCGCTGTCGGAAAGCAGAGTTGGAGCTCTGGGAAGGCACGTGTCCAGGCTGCCTGGCAAAGACTCCAAACACGCTGGCTCTGGCACTGCCAGCATCATGCTCCTACAGGCTGCTGGGCCAGACCAGCAGGTCACAGCGGAGGCTGGGCTGAGCCAGCTCTGTGCTGCCCTTCGAAGGTCACTGTGCTGTGGGAGTGCTGCGGAGCTGACAGCTCTTGGGACTAGGCCGTTAGGGCAGGACTAGATGCCTGCCTTTGGCTGCATCCACTCGGTAGAGCACGGGAGCAAGGAGGCTTCCTTTTCTCTGCTTCAGGGCCCAGTCCTTTGGTCCCTCCCATGACTGTTCTCCAGTCCCCTGGGGCCAGCTGGCATCTACTTGAAACCTGTGGGCTTGCCGCCCCAGCAGTGGGTCAGTGCACAGAGGCATGGGGAGGGGAGAGGAGCTACGCAGCCCCTTGCACTTGCACTTGCTGATCAGCAGTTGAGGTGAGGGAGCAGGTGCCACCTGTGACTTCTCCAGCAGGACTCACCCAGCACGGCCTGAAATGCTTTCCCACTCCTGCCTGCTCAGCCTTTCTGGCCCTTGGGCTGAAGGACGGAGGCTGGAGCAGCCCTGGCATTGGAGGCTGGTGACACAGCTTGCCGCTGGCCCTGAGAATGAAGGCTCTCCCTCTCTCGGGTCACTTTGCGGTGAGAGTCCAGCTTCCCACCCTCTGCCCAGCACTGCAGAGCCCCCTGTCCCCCTTTCTTCCAGACAGTTATAGGGTCTGAGCTGCCCTGGCTTCCACCCTCCAAGCAGGGGGCAGCGCACTCCGTGGCCAGGCTGCTGGCTGGGCAGCGAAGCCCATTGGGTGATGGCTGCCAGCCACTGCCACGGCTGTGTCTGAGCTGACTCTGACCTTGCGTCCAGTGCAAATGCAGAGGGCAGGACCCCCTGCACGGGAGGGCCGTGTCTGAAGCTCCCTCTGTCAGCATGTGAGCTGGCGTGAGCCATCCCTCTGCAGAGAAGAGGTCCTTGGTTGGAGCTGCTCCCCCCGCTTTTAAGTGGAAGGTGTTGCCAAGGAGCCGTGTCAGACGCGTGCTGTTACCAGTGCTCCCTCTGGCTCCTGACTCAGCCCAGAGCCTCTGTTGTGGCTTCTGCTACCAGCCCTGCTCCGGGGACCTGTAAATCCACTTAATGGACTGGATGGGAATTCCAGACGGCCTGTGCTAAATGAGAGTAGTGATGTCGCATGCAGGGCACCCGCAGCCACCGAACTGAGGCCATATTCAGGCCCGAGTAGCCCCCAGCCCCTTCCCAGAGTAGCAACCCCATGCGGCTCTGGCTCTGGCTGCTTGCTGGGACACAGGCAGGCTTTGTGCACGGCCGGTCGGGGGACTCTCTGTTGGCGTAGCAGCAAGGTCCCTTCGTGCGTCCCGTGTGCCGGGAGGGGACGCTGAATGGAAGGTTCTGCCAGTATTTAGTTTCCTTAAGCAACCGATTTGGAGATGCTTTGCCTTGGCTACCGAGCCATCTTCAGCAGCTTTGCAGTGTGGGCCTGTGCAGCCCCCTCAGGGAGCGGCTGCCTGCAGCCGAGGGGACAGAGCCTCAGTGTTTGGTGGGACAGGGCTTCCTGAGGGCTGGCAGAGGCAGGAGAAGCCAGGGACAAGCAGACTTCTGCTCGCCGCAGCATCCTGTGAGCTTCAGAGCATGGGGAGGTGCATTGGGGTTTGCCCCTTTGTGCTGATCGAGATGGTGAGGCCGAACACATCACTTGCCTGGAGTCCCACAGGGGATGGGGGCCAGTGACAGGGCCTGGGGGGAGCTTGAAATCTCTTGACAATGGCTGAACAGCACGTCACGTGTGGGAGACTGCTGTGGAGCGGACTTCTGTTGGGCCTGGTGGTCTCCAGTCCCCTGGGGCCAGCTGCGCAGTAAGCAGGGTCTTGTTTCTCCCTACCCTGAGCATCCCAGAGTTGGACCTGGTATGGGGGGCAGGAGAAACTGGCTGCCAGCCGAAGACCAGGATGCCCAGCTCTGCACAGCTGTGGCTTTCCTGCCCGACAGTGACATGCTCTCCAGCTGGGAGCAGATGCTGGCCTCACTGGAAGCAGATGTGCCTGGAGAGCCCAGGGCCATCCATACTTCCCCCTGCCAGTGGGATACTGCTGTTCAGGGCAGGTGAAACTGGGCAGAGAGCTCCCAGGTCAAAGGAACCGAGCTGCCCTAGCTCCCATGGGAGCCCTGGCCCAGGCTGCGCCATGCCTCTGAGGCTAGGGTCAGCTCACCCCCGGGGTTGCCCCAGCTGGTGCCAGTGATGGGCCTGATCGTCCTGTCATTGGACAACTGGGAGACTGGCAAACCTGCTGCAGCCCCAGGCTGTTCCTATCTAGGGCTTATTGCCTCTCCTGAGTGCTGGGCTGAGCTCTGTCGCTTCCCCCTTGCCCCCTTCCCCTCCCTTGCTTCCAGTCTGGTGTTGCCTGCAGGTTTTATGGGGACCTCGGCTGTCCCCAGAACGCCTCAAAGCAGCTGCTCCGTGGCCAAGGTGCGGGCAGATCCAGGTGGCGCAGGAGAGGGCAAATGCTGCTGCCGTTATTACCACATCCGGCACCGTGGAGTGCCATACAGGGCAGCGCTTGCCCTCAAGTGTGACACTGGCTGGCAGAGCCATGAGTGGTCCCTTGCTGACAGGGAGGCAGCGTAGATTGGCTGCAGGGGTCCTGAGCACAGCATCTGCAGTGGGGAGCATGGCAGGGGTGCAGGGAGTGTCCACCCTGGGAGCAGAAAGCCAAGGACGTGAGCAAGCCAGGAGAAGGGGAGCTACAAGTATGCCTGGGTGTGCCAGCCAGCCTGCTTCTGGCCCCCATCACAGCGCTGCAGCCTCAGCTGCATGCGTGTGTGTGTATGTGGGTGCCCCACCACGCCTAGTGAGCCCTGGCCTAACCCCAGCCTGGTGGCTGCTGCAGGGGGGGAGGCTGGCTGCTAGAGCAGAGCAGGCACGTCATTGAGTCATGCGTGCGCAGTACAAATATTATCTGAGTGAACTCGTCGGGAAGTGTCTGGGCCAGAGTCCCAGGCCAGGTCAGCCACATCCCTCCAGCTGAATCAAGGCAGTTGTGTTCACGTTTCACCATTGCGGGCGCTTGGCAATGGGCAGTTGTCTTGCCTGGGGTTAGGGATGCTGGTCCGGCTCCTGGCCAGCTTCGTGGTTTGGCCAGGGCCATGCAAGAGACTGGGCAGGCAGCAAGAGGGCCTCAGGCTGGGCAGTGCACAGCCACTGCTCCACCCCATGTTCGCGCAAGAATTGTGCTGCTCTCTGCTGTGTGGGTGCTGCAGCAAGCTGGCTCATGGCCTGGAGGGCACTGGGGGAGGCTGCAGGTCTCTTGTCTGCTCTTGTCATGGAGCGGTTCTCAGAGATGCCCAGCAGCTGCGCAGCCTCACCACGCTGACGGCTGACACTCGCCTTCCCAGGCCCACCCAGTGCTACTCTGGCTGTACAGGGGAGAAGAGTAGAGCTGTGTTCATGGGACAAAGCCGAGGTGGCCATGTTATGCAAGCCTCAAGCTGCTGAGAGCCACGAGAGCCAGTACAGAGGGTGTGGAGGCAGTGTGGAGCCCCTCACATGCCGGGCACATTCTGCCGGGCACATTCTGCCGGCCTGCCCTTGGGTCTGGTTCCTGGCTGGGCCCAACTCAGCAGATCCTATTGGTGCCTGGCACAGGGCTCTCTTGCTGCTTGCCTTCCTCATCCAGGGTATCTGCCTTGTGCTGGTGCAGCACAGGTCATGTCATGGCTCCACGTAGACTGTGCACCTCGAATGGGGGGTCAGTTCCCTGCTGCTCTCTGGAGAGGACGAGTCTCCCAGGTTTCCAAGAGCAGGGTGGGCGGTTGTCTGTCCAGGATGGGCCAGGAGCATCCTGTGTCTGTGCAGGGGTTGGGCTGGATGTCTGCAAGGCCCCTTCCAGCCTGCAGCAGTTCTGTGAAGAAGCCGGGGTCAGTGGGAGCGGCTTCCTGGGTAGGTTGGGCGCGCTGGCTGGGGCCATATGGCATGGCAGGCTGTGCTGCTGCTGCTGCTCCTGGCGCTGCAGATGCCCGGGGAGGTGACTTCCTCCTTGAGCTGTGCAGGGAGAGGCCACAGGCCAAGGGTGGGGACTGGAACCCCTTGGCGGAGGTTGTGCCCCCTGAGTGACAAGCTACCTCCAATGGCAAGTCCAGCTCAGTCTCTTCCTCTGTGTCCCTCTGTCTCCCACAGTAGAGAACACGCAGCTGATCCTGAACCTGCAGACGGAGAACAAAGGCAGCGTTGTCTCTGGTGGAGAGCTGACGATTTTCCTGGACGGGCCGACTGTTGATCTGGGAAGCCTGCCTAATGGCAGTGCCGTGACAGAGGGTGAGTACCGCCCATCTCCACCAGCAGGCTGCAGCTTGGAGCGTGAGGTGGCAAATGCCAGGGGACAAGGCTGCCAGGCTGAGATGGCAGCTTGGAGGACCTGCCAGCACATCTCCAAGTGCAGGAGCTGTATCCTCTTCCAGAGAAGGCTCCTGTCCCAGCCTGCGTGCCCACAGGACTCAGCCCAGCTGCTGGGAAGTCTTCCAAGGTCTCCTGGGGAGGGCAGCTCCAGGCCTACTATGGATGTGAGGGCATAGGTGTCCTTGGGGCCCTTTGCCCACAGCAAGTCATGACCTGGGGACTCCCTGTGCTAGAAAGGTGCAGAGCGAGGACAGGTGGAGGGACGCTGGCTGAGAAGCCTTGCAAGGGGACAAGTGGAAGGCATCTGGGACAGTGTTCCTGGCCTGGGATGAGAAGGTTAGGGGCAGACTCCCCATGCCCTGACTTGGAGGGTGTTTGCCTGTTACTTGTGCTGGGTTCAGATCCATAGCAAGTTGTGGGTGCCAGCATGCCCACGGGCCCAGCATCCTCAGTGCATGGAAGGGTTCTGCAGGCCCCGAGTGGAGCCACATGTATGGGCAGCCCAGAACTAGTCCGGGTCACAGGAGCTGTCCTGGCATGAGTTCCTTGGGGCCTGGCAGAGCTGCGTGGTGGAATGTAGCCCAATGCACACCCATGCTCTTGTAGGCCCTGTGCCCTTTGGCAGGTCTTGTCCTCGAGTTCCCTGTGCAGATGCCCCAGGAGAGCAGGGGACACTTGCCTGTCAGTGCTTTCCCTTGGACAGGCAGCAGCTGTCACACCTGCCATGGGTCCTTACCTGCTGGCCTGTCTACATCGACATAGCGCTTGTCTGCTTTCTCATCTCTTTCCCCTTTAATTGCCCAGGGTCTCAGCTGCCCAGACAGGAATCCAGCAGCACTGCGGCAGCTGCAGAAAGCCGCCACCAGCCTCCCAGCACCAAATGCTTTGGCAGCAAGTCCAGGTAAGGACCTGGGTGATGCCTGCTACTAAGCCATGGATGGGGCAGGTGGGGGTGTCCTGCAGGAGTTTGCAGTGGAGATGTTGGAAGGCTTGGGGCAGGGGCCCGTCTGGTGGGGACGGCTGCCCTGAGGCGAGGGATGGGCTTCATGTACCTGGCCTCTCAGGAGGCACAGGCAGGACTGAGTCAGCCTTTCCCAAGCACAGCGCAGGCACCTCCCGGCAGCACTGAGGCACGTGGAACCCCCAGCACACGTCTGTCTTTGCCCCAGCTGGCCAAACACCCGAGGGCCTTGGGCAGCCCTTGCGTGTTGGTTGTGTGCTTGGCATTCGGGCCTAGGGCAGAGGTGATGTGTGATTCCACTGCGATCCTGACCGCTTGTTAGCAGCCCGGGCCTGGGTCGTTCTGGGCCTCATTCTGCAGGCGTCACAAACCAAGTGTGCCAGGCCCTGGGCAGTGTTTGGCTAGAAGGCCTCTGCCGTGGCTGCAGCCACCTTGGCTGGTGGAACGCTGCCTGCAGGGCGCTGGGGCTGGCTGTGCTGTGGCTTGTGGCAGAGGGTCCAGTGACTCATGTCAGGCACTAGAGATCCCACAGCACTTCTTGCTGGGTGGGCATGCATCTGCCTGCATCCAAGTTTGGGTATCTATGTTCTGTCATCTCTGAAATTCAGTCTTCACTGAGCATAGGTGGACTTCCACGTGGTGTGAAACAGCTGCTGTGGCTGCCATTTTGGTGGCTAGAGCGAGCCCTGCACACGCATGAGGGAAGTTTGGGAAAGGCTCCATTTCTTTGTAGAGTGGGATTTATTTCCATAGGCTCGCTGAGGACTGCAGACCTCCCTGAAAGGCTGGATGGAAAGAAAAGGGTTACTTGTCCCCCCACCAGCTCTTTCTGCCTGACCTTCTCGAGGGAAATTGCTGGGTCGTTTTCTTCCCAGCACAAGCGGTGCCTTGGGAGCTGCTGGTAAACTTGGGCTTGGGGCGTGAAATTCCACAGTCAACTGTGCAAAGAGAAAATAAAGAGGCAGTCATTTGCGCTGGGGGGATGGCTGCGAGAGGGGGCGTAGTGTGAGGGGGGCTGTGCTGACTGTGGGGCGGGTCCTGTCCTTAGTCTTGCTCCCTGCAGCTGGCCGGCGTGCAGCACCTGGGTCTGGGTGCGGGCACGCAGGGTTTCACTCCCTCACCCTGGTGCTTGGGGGAGCAGCACAGGTTTAGTGTTGCTGCTTTGCTGGGGCTGGGGCTGAGGCCTCGCTTCCTGGCTAGCGATGGCTTCTGGGGACACTTAGAGCCAGCACCACTAGGTCGCTCTTCTCCCTGCCTCTGGTTGTCCTGCGTAGCCCTGGACATGCCCCCAGCACTTCGCATGTGGCTCTGCAGCCCTCCCAGCCCCAGAGGCTGGCAGTGAGGCAGCAGACAAAGCCTGCCAGACCTCTGGGTCACAGGCGTGTGGCCCAGGGGCAGCGGGAGACGATAGCAGCAGCATGTGCTCCTTAGCAGAGCTCCTGGTGTCTGGAGAGTGCTCTGAGGAAGGCAGTGATGAGCACAGCTGGGAGGCTGAGAGACTGCAGGCTGGTGCAGGACCAGGGTGTCCAGCAGCCTGCTCGTACTGGTGAAGCGCCCATGTCCCCAGCACGTGGCTGTCTTTTAGGAAAGGGTCCCTGGCACTGCCCCACGAACACCTGCTCTGCCCAAGGGCGGTGGGAGGCTGGCGCTGCTCCATGCCCAAGGCTCTGTGCTGCTGCTCCCTGTCCTGCGAGCAGGGGCCAGCGCTGGGCACAGAGCGCTTGGCCTTGCTGCCTCGCATGGACCAGAGGAATTTCTCAGCTCCATGTTCCTGGCTGGGAGATGTGACGCTGGGGCTGTGCCTCCTGTGCTCCGCTGCTGCCCTGGCGTGGGCTCCCTAGCACTGCTCCTGCCTGCCCAGAGCCGGGTCTGCCATCTGCCCTTACTCTTCCCAGCTGCCCTGGGCGGCCTCTGGACTGGGTGAGGGCCACGGCCCCTGCCCCGACGCCATGGAGCAGCCCCCTCTGTCTGGCTCTGAGCACAGAGAGGATTAGGTTATGCAGGACCCCAAGGAATGGGGGTTTGGGACTGGGCCTCAAGACCTGCCAGGTGGATGAGGCTGGGGTTCTTCTTCCGGCTTGTCCTCCTCTGTGGGGAGAATGGGCTGGTGGGTGCACCTTGTGAAGCCAGGGGCTGGCACCTGCCATGGCTCCCAGCACCGGTGGGCTGCCCGAAAGCACTGTGGCTTCTGCCAGCCTTGGCCCCACTTCCGCCCCATGGGTGGCTAGCAGGGCTCCGAGAGCCCGTTCCCAGCACTGCTCAGCCTTGTTTTTTCCCTGCTCCTATTTTAAGCGCTCGTTCCCAGCCCAGTCCTTGTCACGTGGCTCCACTGGGTGTATTTCCACGCTGCTATTAAAAGACAATGCCCAGATGGGAGCGTCTGTAGGAGGGCCAGGCTGGCAGCCTGGCTAATTTGGGCCTGGTGACCCTGTGCGGCCGGCTGGCAGCCGGAAAACATCCTGTTTTGGTTTCTAAAAACTCTCCAGGCAGCTTTTAGCTGCTCCCCGTGGAGCAGGGCGTAGATAAGGGCCCATCGTGTGCCTGAGCATCTCTACTCTGGGGGGGAGGGTGCGGGTTGCCCATCTGGGGTCAGAGCTCTGTCCTAGCGGGCTCTGCTCAGTGAGGCTGAGCCTCAGAGGTGTCCAGTGGCCTTTGCTCCAGCAGGCCCGAGCTGCCTTGGCCTGCTGAGCTGTCCTGCCAGCCCTTTGCAGGCTGTGGGGAGCTGAGAAGTTGGGGGCGAGGTGCGTGGGGGTGAGGACTGACCGCTGGGGCCAGGGAGGGGCAGAGTCCTGGCTCCCCTGCCCTCAGGGCCAGGCCACCCCCAGCCCCACGCACAGCTGCTGAGAGCAGAGCGCCCGGCTGTCCCCAAGGGCTTGTCCCAGCTCTGCGGGTGTGGCACGATTGATGCTCTGGCCCCGTTGCTGCCAAGCTGCCGCCCTGCTTGGCTGAGCCCGGAGACCTCCGGACACATGGAGAGTTTTGCCCTTTTAAGGGGAATTGCTTGGCTAGAATAAACTGGCCCTTTATTGCTCCTCTGCCCTTCCCCCCTCCCTGCCCTCTGCTGCCAGCATCTCTGGCCTGAGCCAGCTGAGCTGCCCCATAGCACTGGTCCAAGGGCTGGGGCTGAGGCCTGGTTGCTCTGTCCCATGCCAGTACAGAGCAACGGTAACAACAGAGTCTACTGGAAACTGCTCTGAATGCAAGTCCGTGTGCGCAGGCCGGCATCCCCGCCCCTTCCCCAGCCCCAGGGACGGACCTGCCTGTGCAGCCTTCAGGCTTCTGGCGGCACTTCTCGTCCCTGGCTCAGCTTCTGCCAGCCACAGGTCCACCCCGCTGCCCACCCTGTTTGTGCTTGTGCTCCCTCCAGCAAGGACAGCTGGGCTCCGTGGAGGCCTTGGGGGTCTAGTCAGCTGCAGGGAAAGGAGGTGACGGTCTTGTCCACCCTGCAGCCCAGGGCCAGTGTGTCAGCGGTTACAGGCACAGCTGCCTCTCAGCTTGTAGTCAGCACAGCCCTGGGCTGAGACTGGCAGCTGTGGTGTTTCGTAAGCCAGTGTCCCACTCTTGCCAGAGGCCATTACTGGTACATGGTTATCTCCCCAGAGCTAGCTCAGTCCAGACAGGGCCTCTAATCATGTTTGTGTAACCAGGGGCCAGGCCGGCCCTCTTCCCTCCAGTGACGCATCCCAGACATCCCCAGTTGGTGACTGGTAGGTGAAGACTGGGAAACCCCTGGACCATGCCCCAAGGTGTCTCTTCCTCCAGGAAGGGCTGGTGTCAGGGGGGCCGTGCAGGCATACGTCACTGCAGGGCAGCGGGTCTGTCAGAGGGCGGGGGGTTGAGTTGCTTCACAAAGGGGACGGTCGGCAGTTAGGATCTGCCAGATCAGAGGGGTTGGCAGGGTGCATCTGGGGGAAAAAGCCCAGGAACTAAGCCCAGCCCCTGGGCAGGAGGGGTGAGGAGCTGCCATCCCAGGCCAGGTGCCCCTCTCACCCACTGCCCTGCATGTCTCTACCCACATACAGGACGCACAGACACACAGCGGGAGCAGCCAGGCAGAATGCGGGGAACAGCGAGGCCAGCCCCAGCACCAGGACACGGCACCAGCAGCTAGCCAAGAGCCAGAGTCAGGGCAGCACAGTGAATGGCACAGGTGAGGTGTCCTGAGCAGAGGGCAGCCGGCAAGTGGTGCTTGGGCCACCAGTGAGTGTAGAGGCACTCGCTGCATCCAGCTTTCTCTGCACCGTGCAGTGCGGCCCATGGCTGCCCTTGTTTCATAAGGGGTGTTCCACGAAGACCACCATTCCCAGCTTGAAATGCTGCTTCTGCATCCAAATAACCAGCCTGCAGCCCATGCTGGAACCTGTGCTCCCCCCAGGCTGCTCTGTCACTTCAGGTGGCAGAGCTCCTCTCCCCACCAGCACCTTGCTGGCTCGTGTGCCACGTGGGCACAGCCTGTCCCTGCAAGTGCCAAGGTTGTGGACCAGCCAGGCTTGCTGCCACAGAATGGGCCCTGGATCCCTGGTGACACCCAGCATCTGGCCTCTGGGCTGAGACTTCATGGAGACATGGTGGGAGCCTCCTTCCTTCCATTGTGCATGTGAGCGCCACCCTCCTGCCCAGAGGCAGAGCCCAGGCTGGTAGAGGCTCACAGGGCTGCAACATTCCTGTGTTGAAAAGGGGCCTGAGGCTGTACGTGGGTAGGAGCAGGCAGGCAACATCCTGCTGGTGCCGCCTCTCTCCTCCCTTCAGCTGCCCCTCTTGGTCCCTGTGGCCTCCGTGCACTGTTCAGTGGAGTCCAGCACCAGCTGGCTGTATCAGGGCTGGGCAGTGTGCTGAGCTGGCCCTTCTCAGGTCCATGGCACCTCCTGATGTGTGCCAGCACATTTTTGAGATCTCTGCCCTTTGCCTGAATTCACCTAGGCTGTGGGGGTGCTGGAGAGGGAGTGCCATCATCCCTCTACAGCCCCACTCCAGGGACGTGTCCATCCCACCCGGCCTGCGGAGATGGGGTGCAGGCAGCAGCAGCAGGTCCTGGCTTGAGATTTTCCCCACCCCTGTGGCACTGGTGTCTCTCCCTTTGCAGAGGGCTGCAAGCTCCCTGAACATGGGGCTGTGAGGGTCCCAGCTTGGAGCTGGGGTTTCAGTAGCAGCAAGCTACCCCTTCCCTCTATGCTGATTTCTGCCCTCTGCCTTTCTAGTGAATGGTGACTCTGCAGGGGCCACCGACACTGAGGAGGAGCGGTCTGCAGTGGGCACAGCCTCCCCACCAGCAGTGGCATTGAGTGCGACTAGCAGCTCCACAGCAGCTGCCCTGCCTGCCGCAGCTGTGCCTGGGGAAGCAGAGGAGCCAGCCTCTGGCTCAGGCACGCAGCAGCCCCAGGAGGCCACGCAGGTCCTGGATGCGCTCCCACCTGGGTAAGTGGCTCTGTTGCAGGCCTTGGGCTCTTTTTCAGGGCAGCTGTGTCCTACTTTGCTTTGCAGGGTGATGGTGCTAGAGACCCTCAGCTCACTCAGGAAGGTGCTTTGGGCAAGGTGGCCTGTGGGCCTCTCTCTGGAAAAGCCAGCTCTTGAGAGGCTCGTGAGGCGGGAGTCTGCGTCCGGCTCTTGGCAGCTTCCCAGAGCCAGCTCGGAGCAGTGCAGCGTGACAGCTGGGCCCTGCCATTCCGAGGAGAGTTGTTTGGGGTAGCACATCCTGCCTCTGTGCCAGGGCTAAATGAGACGACCCCTGAGGGCCCTCCAGTCACGGAGCATGGAGAGGGTCTGAGAGCTGCTCCTTCCTTGCAGCTGCAGAGAACTGCACACAAACATGTTAGGTGCTAGGGGGGCGAGAGTGGAAAGCAACCGAGGCTGCTGGCTCCTGCTGCTGCTTTCAGGAGGAGCTGTTGGTTTTGGTCCATTCCCACATGACGCTGCCCCTGCTTCAGTGGCACGAAACAGCCCTGTCCCGCTGAGCCATGTGGCTGAAGAATGGTTGTACCATGGGGAGCAGGGACACAAATCCCTTTCAGGCTCTCAGGGGGTGTCACAAAGGTGAGTTTGGTGGGGTCAGGAGAGGAGCGTGGAGCCCTGACAGACCCAGGGCAGGGTGGAGACGTGATACAGAGCAACGGGGCTCTCTAGACACCCCAGGACAGGAGGCTGGAAAAGCCATAAAGGAGCCCTTGCAGATGGGGGACGCCTCACTGCCCCGCTGGTGTAGAGCAGGGATGTCTGCACTAAGCTGGCCACCCTGGGCAGCAGAGGGGACCAGGGAGAGGCCTCCCTAGGATGCCTCGGCAGCACAAGGCCTGGCCAGAGTGCCAGGCAGCTGCTGGAGGCAGCGTCACCAGCTTCGCCGCATTGCTGTACCAGAGAGCACGTCAGAATTGGCTCTTCCCCCACGCGGAGTCCTCTGCTCCAGCTGGCTTGGAGTCCTGATCCCAGGCTGCCTCCCTCCCTCCCTCCCTCCCTCCCTCCAGGTGCTGGTAAGGGCCCCGACTCCAAGCAGGGAACATGTAGGCCCCAGGACAGGAACGCGGCTTTCTCACACCCTGTCCTGCCACGGTGGCTTTGCAGGGGCATCTGGGGGCAGGGCTGAGGAGAGGAGACATGTTGCTGCGTGTGCTGTCCCCTGGTTAAAGCTGCATGACCGTCTCTGAGACTGGCCCTGCTCAGTGCCTGCCCCATGCAGCACTTCTCCTCCTGGACTCCAAACACCGCCGTTACTTTGGGGCATGAAGGCAAAGCAGCCAGAGGGGGTTGAAAGGGAAAATGGCCTCCCGCATTTCCTATGGAGCGAGCTGTTTATTTTCCTTTCGCAAAGCCAATGCCTGGAAGGTCAGGGCCTCCCTCGTGTGTCAGTCACAGGTAATTAGGGTTAACGGCTCAGTGCGCCTTTATGCGGGGTGTGTGAGGGTTACTGTTCTCGGGGCTCGGGCACTTCCTGTTTCCAGGCAGCTGGAAAAGTCCAGCACTCTGAAAAGGTCTTTATTCCAGCTGGAGTGTGTGCCTCCCGCCGGACGGCCTCGTTCTCCTCCTGCCCCCGCCGGTCCCAGGTGGCAGCGGGTGTTGTCGCTCCCGGCACGCGGGGGTGGCGCACGCCTCACAAATGGGATCTGTGGAGGCCTCTGCAAGGGGCAGGGGGATGCTGCACCCTCGCGCCAACAGGCTGTCCAGCCGCCCGCCCCCCACAGCACTGTGGAACTGGGCCAAGGATGGGATTGTCAGCCAACCAGGCCCAGCGGTGGACCCCTCTCGGGGCAGAGGTGCACGCCCAGCTGTGCTACGGGAGGCAGCAAAGGCTCAGCTTCTCCGTTTCTCCCCTTGGTCTGAGGGGCTGTAGAGGCAGCTGTGCTGCTTCTGGGGCTTTCCCCGTCCCCCACCAGCTAGAGGAGCAGCCGGGGTAGGAGATCGAAGCACTCACTTGCACCCGTTACTCAAAACTCGCGTTGGGTTGGAGTGAGTCACCTGCCCTGTGCTCTTGAGCATGGAGCCTGGCATGTGACCTCCTGGTGCAGACTCTGGGTCAAGAGAGGCTGGCCTGGGTTTTGGGGGCGCTGGTGGCCTGTTTCAGCTCCAGAGAAGAAGTAGAGCTACCCCAGACTAAACCCAGCCTGATGCCTGGAGCCTCAGGCGTACGTCAGGACAGCCGGGGGGGGGGTCCAGCAGTTCCTGCTCTGCTGGTAAGGCCCTGTGCACCACTGCTAATGGCCCCAAAGCCCAGGGGTTTGAGTGCCCATTGGAGGAGGCCTCCCCAGGTTTCCTTGGAGAGGTGCAATAAGTCTGGCTCTCCTCAGCGGCCCTGAGATGTCTCAGCTCTTCTCAGGCGTACCCTGGCACATGCCCGAAGCCTGCCACACGCATCGCACAGGGAGGCTGGGTTCACATGGGGATGCAGAGCTATTTATTCTTCCCAGATCGCTGTCTCCAAACATCTGCTCCAGATGTGGGGAGCACAAAGGAGTCTCACATTGGCCTGCGAGCTTGCTGGAGGATACTGGAAGGTGATCTGACCCATTCACTGTCCAGCAGAGCCCAGAATCCCCCCTCCCCCCCATCCACCTGGGCTGGCATGCAGACGTGTTTTCTTGAGACCCAAGTAAGCGGAGCTAGAGCACGTGTGCGTGTGGGCCGAGAGCTGGGAGGTGGCCATGCTGGAAGGCGGTGGGGCAGGGACTCCGTCTCGACATGCGGGTTCCCAGTCAGCTGATAGGGGCAGGGAAGGCAGCCGAAGTCACTGGCTTCTGCATCTGGTTCCTATCAGTGATGATCCCGCGCTGGGGACAGAGCACTCATTAACGCGGTGTGTGTACACGGCTCTGTCTCGCGCACACAAAGAGGCGCATTATGCTGTCTGGCAGGAGGCGTGGGGCTGTGGTTTCTTACATAAGGCAGGGCGTTTTGTTTGGACGTCAGGGTTACCTCTGTGCTGCCGTTTCACACCGGCCAGTGCTCCCTGCAGCCGCGGCCGCCTGCAACCGTTTCCTGCTGCCAGAGCAGGGCTAGAGCTGGGGGCAGGCCTGGCACACCCCTCAGCCTCCTAGTGCTGAAGGGACCAGGAACAACCGCTGCTGCGACCGGCTGCTGCAGCCCAGGTGCACAGCGGAGCGCTGCCCGGTGCATGGGGTGTCCACATCCCTCGTGGGATGTGACTGAAGGCTGCACCCCCGGGCCTGAGCAGAACCCAGACGCTAGGCTCTTTGCAGCCGGGCTGTGACGCTGCGGCACAGCGCTTTGTTAGCTCCTCTTTCCCCTTTGCCACGTTATTAACAGCTCGTGCCAGAGCGGGGTGAAGCCAGTCACATCCCCACTTCCCCGGTGCTGAGGTGGAGAAATAGCTGCATCCTGTGGGACAAGGAGCCTTCAGTTGGCCAAAGCCCAGCCTAGAAGTCGGTGTTGAGAGATGAATGGGGCCTAGCTGCTTGGAGCAGGCAGATCTCAGGCTGAACCCAGGCTTGCCTTGGGCCATGCTCTGTTGAGGCCCTGGCATCTTGTGGCTTCCTGGCATCCTTTGCTTGCCGACCTGGGCACAAGGAGCACTCGTCTAGGAGATGCACTGAATCGCGTCAGGCTCCAGGGAGGGCGTCCCTTGCTGAGCCCGGCCTGGGGGGCCTCGGGGACCAGCCCTGGAGGCTGAAGCTCTGGAGTGCCTGATGAGGTGACCTAGGCAGGGACGCGTGTGACCCAAGGGCATGGCCTCTAGGACTCTCTCCTTGGCCCTGCAGCGGATCGGACGGGACACGGGGAACGGTTGCTAGTGGTTCCAGCCCAGCTGCTGCGATTTGTGACTCATGACGGCAAGCCAAGGAGCTGATTGCGGGTGGAGCAGCACGCCGCTTCTCAGCTTACCACGGCGCTGCCCAGCTGCACAGCACGTGTCTGGGATGGGAGGCCCCGAACCCGTCTCTAGCACAAGCATCTGAGTGGAGGGAAGACCCTTTCTGCGGGGGAAATCCACCTTCACTCATCGCCGGGGGCTGTGCTGTCGAGAGGACGTGTCTGGGTCGGCCAGGCCTCGTGCCAGGGGTCCCAATACCCAGAGCTTGCTTGGCTCTGGTCCCCGGGTCCCCCTGGAATTAAGACCAGCCTGGGGGCTCCAGCTCGGGTGCCTTTCCCAGGGGCAGTGTCTGAGCACCTCTGGTGCGAGGCATTCGGCGTTTCCGGAGCAGGAGGCTGGTCGGTGTCGTTGGTGCGTTCCCTGTGGGGCTGAGCCCTTCTGTGCTCCCGGAGGTGCTGGCGAGGACCCACCGCTGCCCACGCATCCCACGGCATGGGCATGCCTGCCAGCCCCGACCCGGCCCACAGGCAGCGACCTTTGCCGGCCGGGCCTGTGGGGCTCTCCCCTCACCTACCGCAAGCCTGGCCAGATCCTGAGAGGCTTCACCAAGGCGTTGCGTGGCACTGAGCATGACCTGGCCAGCTGGGCATGAAGCTTTCCTGTTCCCATCGGATCCTTTCAGGTCTCGGTTGCCAAGGAGAGGCCAAGAGCAGAAAACAAACTCGGCAGCCTTGCTGCTCATCCAGGATCTCCGTGCCGCAGGTGCAGTCAGTCCAGCTGGGCCCCTCTCCACCAAAGAGAATGGCTGATGTCTCCTGTCCCGCTCCAGGGAGGAGCCAGGCCCAGCACTCGCCACGATCCTTCTTCCTGGACCAGGGTCAGGAGCTTCCGTTTGCTTCTCTCCCCATGCGCTGAGGTGGCAGGTCTCCGAAGCCGGCTCTGTGATCCCAGTCCTGCTCCTCTTCGCAAGGGCTGCTCCCAAGTGAGCAGAGGTCCTGTCTCAGGGATGAGGCATCTCCGCACTGCTCCCAAGTTTCTGGGGCTGCCAGCTTGGCTTCCGCTTGGTCGGGATATCGGAGGAAGGGCGTTCTTTTGGGGTTCAAAAGATCCTAGTGGGATCCTGTTGAGAAACTGTGGCCAGACAGACCTGCAGGTCAGAAGGGAGTAGCTGTGAGGGCTGTTAATGGGGGGTGGTCTGTCACATTTGAGGTGGTTACAATGGCCCCCGTGTCGTCTGGGGCCTCTGGCTGCTGTCGCAGCTTTCTGCCCCGCAGCCGGACAGCAGCCCCCTTTGCTCTGCGGTGTTGAACTCCAAGTGCTGTTGATGCTGAGTGGGGCTGGGGGCTGCCTTGCAGTGCCTGGGCTGGGCTGGGCTGTGCTGTGGGTGCATGTGTGCCCTCCCCAACTGTTGCCTTGGGTGTGTTGTTTTCAGCTCTCCTCAGCCGCATGCCTGGGACCTCTGCTTAGCCTGGTCCCTGCTCTGTATCCTGGGACGATGCCATTTGGGGCCGTACTTTTGGTGCTGCTCCACTCATGTGAGCAGTGGGGCCTTGGAGGGAAACCCCAGATCCCCCGAGACCTTCGATGGGCAGGGGCAGGCTGTGCTGCTGCCGTGGGAGCTGGGAAGCTGCTCTTTCACCTCTGACTGCTGCACAGCTTCCAGTCCTCTGGGCTCAGGGCCCGCAGGGGAGAAGCCGGCTCTAGACCGCAGAGACCGGAGCTCATCTTCCTTTCTGCTGCATTGATCAAGCTGGTGGCTGACTTGCTACACGGCACGGTGCTGTTTCTGGTCCCACACCCCTTCTCGGCACTGGGATCAAGGACAGTGGTTGGGATGAGCGGGTAGCTCAGCGATGGGATGTGTGCAGCAGGACACCGAATGGGGGGCAGTGGCCAGGCCGTGGTGCCTAGCTGGTGTTGCTGCATGCAGCTGCAGCGGTGGCCACGTGTGCTTGGGGCTCTGGGAGCAGAGGGCCTGGACCACTGGGGCTCTTAACTCTTCATCCCTTGCTGCTAAGTCCTGGCAGCAAGAAGGCCCGTGCACGCTGCCTTGACGGGCCGGGTAACGTAATACCTCCTTTGCAAGGCACTGCTGGCTTCTCCCTCTGAATCAGCTTTCTGTGTGCTGGGGCTTGTGCCAGCCCTGCTGTCTGCGCAGCCACCCTGGGCATCACAACAGCGCTCTTGTGTACTCCTTTCCCGGGGCATTTTTGGTGATGAATGGGGAGGGGGAGATGGGCCTGAAGTGCTGCAGGAGAACGCTTTATCCATCAGCATCTGCACCGGCGTCCTCCTCGGGGGTGGGATGGAGGCTGGCGGACGGGCCCGTAGCGGCTTTCTGTGCACCAGCATTTGTGAATGAGTGACAGCAAAGAGCGCTCCTCGGTGCGACGTTGGAGTCTGCTCTCTGCACACAGTCTCCCCAAGGTCTCCTCCAGACACAGGGTTGGAAGAGTTGTCAGTGATGGGCTGGGGAACGAGGGAAAGTTTCTGCTGCGGCCCAGACACCGAGGCTTTTCCCTTAGGTTCGTGGAGAGAAACTGAGCAGAAACATCAAGAACCCTTTGGGCACAAAGCTGGCATGGTGTGAAATCCCACCCGGCCTGGCTTTCTACTGTGGGAGGAAAGGGGGGATCTGTGCTCTGTCCTGCACCCAGGCCAGAACACAGCCCTGCTCGCGGTGCTGACACCAGGTCCTCCATCGGACCATGCCTCCAGCAGCCCCTGCCCTACCCTCTGCCATTGCCCGGCTGTTGGCACATAGTTTCCTCATTGCACTTCAACCTCAGCTCCCTTTATCCCTGGAAAGACTGGTCCAGGGGCTGAGAGCAGGCCGGGAGCCAGGGGGTCCTGGGGTCTGGTCCCCATTGGCTCCTCTGGGTCAGTCGTAAGTGGAACGAGGAGTGCAGCTGCCTCCCCAGAGCACTGCAGGGGCTGGTCAGGGTTCGCGCCGTGCCCATGGGAGCTAAACACCGAGGAATTGCCCTGCTCTGGGTCCCGCTGAATGGACCGCAAGGGGCCAGCCGCCGGTCATCCTCCGCTGTTGGAAGCCACTCAGCTGCAAAGATGGAGGCCACGCCAGCCTTTGGAGGTTGCTGGATCCATGTCTCCTGCCTCCCAGCTGCGTCGGTCAAAAGCTGCTGGCTGCACCGTCCTGCCTGCGTTCGGCTTCAGTCAAACGGAGGCATTCTCTTCCCCGAGTGGGGTTGGAGCCAGCTGTGCTGCCAACCTCCCAGCGGACAGTGGATAAATGCCCTGGGGGATCCTCCTATGGAAGGGCCCTTCTGCCCGCAGCGGGCTGCAGAGCACAACGTGGGGCTTGGGTTTGGCCTTTGTCAGAATTGCATATTCAAGGGGCCAACGGGCTGCCAGCAGCCCCGAAAGCTGGTGCAGGTCAGGAGTCATCGCAGCTGGTGACTGGGTTGGTGTAGACTCGTGCTTCCTGCCCTGTGGAGGCTGCCTCCTCTGAGAGAGTCACCAGAGCCCTCGTGAAGCCCGGCTCTGTCCGTGCATCTCCAGGAGGGCCGTCTCTGATGCCAGGCTCATGTCCTCGCCCTGGGAGCCGGTCAGGAGCACGTGCTGCCAGACAGCGTGGGAGGCAGGTGTCTGGCTGCTGTGGGCTGTGGCAGGGAGGCAGGGGCTGTTTCTTCCTGCCTGTCGTGGGTTCAAATCCAGTCACCCAAACCTGGGCTGCCCGGTGTCCGTGACATCAGTGTGGGCAGGGCAGGAGGGTCTCCCTCCGGTTCCCCTGACTCACATAGCTGCGTCCCATTGGCAGCAAGCGGTGGGATGCAGCAGCCTCCCATGGAGGGCCTGGGTGTCGTGGGAGGGAGGGCTACAGGGCTCCCAGCTGTGCTTGCTCCGAGCCCTGTCTGTGCCGAATTTAACAGGTCCGATTCCCTCTCCTGCCTGCCTGGGAGGCAGACTCGATGGGTCGCATCCTTTTCGCTCTTCCGATAGCACTGCGGCTGCCTCTTGGCCTCCTCCATCCACCCACCTCTGCCTTTCTCTTTCAGGTGGGAGCAGCGAGAGCTGCCTAATGGCCGGGTCTATTATGTGGACCATAACACCAAGACGACCACCTGGGAGAGACCTCTTCCCCCAGGGTAAGGTGCTGGGCCTCCTGGGCCCCCAGACTGGAGCTGCCAGTGGGAGGAGAGGGCGGAGGCATGTCTCCCTGCCTAGACAGGGTGCGGGACCCACCTGCATCCCCGTCCAGGCTTGGCTCTCCTGGCCCATTCCTGCCTGGTGGACATTGGCTTCTCCTGCTTTGTTTTCCCCTGGGAGGAGAGCCCTTCCCATCTCCGCAGCCACGGAGAGCAAAGGCAGCTTAGCCAGAGCACAGTCACTTCTGGGCAGAACAAAGAGGCTTTCAAGAAATGAGGTGAAAATCCTGCACAGGATCCCCTGTTCTGCTGCTGCAGCTGCAGGGCTGTGAGCTGGCCTGGTGCCATCTGTGGCCTGGGCTTTGAGTGGTACGGAGATTGCGAGCTCCTGCGGGTCAGGAGCAGGCCCTGCTCGTCGGGGCCTGTATGGTCCCTGCAGCCTCGCGGGGATGCGAGGGGAACTGTGCCTGACTGCGGCTGGGGCTGCTGGCTCTGCAGTGACCAGTGCCCTGCTCCATGCCGCAGGCTCGGCTGCAGAAGAGCAGACCTGCCAATAAGGGGTCACGTTTTTGGCTGAAGAAGGAAGTTCCCTTAGGCCATACCCGTATCCCTCCAAGCCCTCTTGCTCCTTCCTTGATCACGGGAATGGGGCTCTGGGCCGGCTCTCCTGCCCCCTGCTTGGTCTCTGACCTCTGTCCTTCGCACCTTGGCCCGACAGCTGAGGGAACCTGCCACTTTCACCCTCGGCACCATCCAAGATGCTGCAGGGACCCCTTGCTGAGCACCTGGATGTGCTCTGTCTTTCCCTGCCCGGGCTCTGCTGCCAGCTCGGGAGCAGACCAGCCCCGAGGTGATTCCCTGGCAAGTCATCGTGCTCTGCTTCTCAGCCTCCTCGCTGCTGCGCAGGCCCAGCCTGGCTCCAGCCTCTTGCCATGCAGGGGTAGAGCTGATCCAGATGGACATTCTGGGCACGTGGTGCATGCCAGGCTCCTCCAGTGGCCTTGGGAAGGCTGCGCCCCAGCCCTGATGCCTTGGGCCAGCCACAGCAGATGACTCCAGGGCCTCTGCCGGGAGGGGTCTCACAAGCCCTGTCCTCGCTGGGCGGTGGCCCATCCAGCCAGTGACAGGGCGACCAGCAGAGCGGAAAAACCTCCTTGGGGCCAGAACACCCAAGGCCCTGTCGGTGCCCTCTGCCTTGTCCTGGTGCCTCAGGCCGAGCCCCCTCCTGTCCTACAGGTGACAGAGAAGCTTCAGAGGAAGCCGGCGCGGCCGTGACCCATCAGAGCCTTTTTCTAGCCCCTCAACTGTCCCAAAGCAGGAAGCAGGGAGACCCCCGGTGTAAGGCTCACACCTACCCACTCAGCACAGAGGTGCTGCTGCAGCCCCCCCCAAGCTGGCTGCAGTGCCTCTTGGATTCATCCTGCCCCTCTGCCCGGTGCTGTGAACTCGCAGAAGGGCCTGGGTGGGTGGGGGGCACACTCCTGAGCTCCCTGGGCAACGGGTTGGTCCAGGCTGAGTCCTGGTGTCTGGAGTCTCCAGGCCAGCCCGTGCACGTGTGTGGCTGGAGCCATCACCCAAGGCACCGGAGGTGGTGCAGACGGGCTTGCGGGGGCGCTGGGGAGGGGGCCCGTCCACCTGCCCGGGCGCAGCTGCTGACACGGGCCCCTCTGCGGTGTTGCAGGTGGGAGAAGCGGGTGGACCCCCGCGGCAGGTACTACTACGTGGACCACAACACCCGCACCACCACCTGGCAGCGCCCCACGGCCGAGTACGTGCGCAACTACGAGCAGTGGCAGTCGCAGCGGAGCCAGCTCCAGGGCGCCATGCAGCAGTTCAGCCAGCGGTTCCTCTACCAGGTGAGGGCGACCGACTTCTGCCCCGACCCAGGGAATCGGGCTCCCACCCCGCCACCAGGCTAGTCTGGCATAGCACCGTGCCTGCTCCATTGGCTGTAACGAGCCGGGCTTCCCATTCCTCCTGTACCTGGCCTGCTGCATGTTTGAGGGGGTGGGGGCCAGATCCCTGCCATGTGCCCCACAGAGCCCATGTGCCCAGCCTGCCTGGGCTTTGTGATGAGCCCGTGGGCTTGTGGCTGGGCTCAGGGCACTGCCTGGTGTAGCTTGGCCCCCAGCGACAACCCAAGGGGCTGTGTAGGAGAGGGCTCCCCCACCCCGAGGCCTGGGCCAGGGGCTGGTGCCTCCAGGGCCAAAGAGCACCGGCAAGTTCAGGGGTGGGGGAGCACGACTCAGCTCCCCCTGCCCCCTCCTTTTCCTGTGCCCTCGCTGCACTGCTCGGTGGGGTCGCTGAACGCTCACCCTCTGGGGCGGTGGCGTCTCTGGCCAGGGCCCTGCAGAGAGGGTGACCGAGGAAGGGTGCGGGCCTTCTCCCATTCCTGGTCCCGAGCCCCGAGACATGGAGGTGCCTGCCCACAGCTGGCAGCAGCTCCTCTGCCGCTCCTGCTTGGCACTCGAGTGAGGAGGAGGGCTGGCCCCTGGACCCAGAGGTTCTGGGATGCCCGTGGGAGAAGGGGAGCCTGGAGCCAAGCCCTCCCGCCCCAGGGGATCCCTTGCTAGGGCAGAGCAGGAGCTGTCACAGCCGCAGGAACAAGCACCGTCTGTCCCCGCCTGCGCGCAGCATCTCTGCTGCAGCATGTGCCCGGCGCGCCTCCAGCCCCTTGGCCCCTCTTGCGCTCTCCCTCCCCTGCTCAGCCCGGTCCGTGGGGGTTCACGGGCTCTGCCACTCTTGAGCTGGGCTGCCGCAGGCTTTGCTTCCTCCCACGTGCCTGCCCCCTCCCGCCCAGCCGGGAACAGGATCTGGGAGGGAAGCGCCGGCCCCAAGTGATTTATAGGCAGGGGAATCCTCCAGCGCTGAGCTGGGTTATGAGCTTGTCACTCCCTGCGATGGCTCCTGAAGTGCTCGCCCGGCCGCTCCCGTGGCTCCTAGTGGCGCTCCCGGCGGACACTGCACAGCATGGAGCAGGGGACTCTCGTTCCAAGCTGAGCCCAGTGAAACCCCGCGCTACCTGCCGTCCCGCAGAGGTCTTGGCCCTCTGCTCCCAGCCCCAGGCTCTGGGTCACAGGGGCGGAGGGGGCAGGAGAGGCAGCCCAGCCGTGCCGGCTTCCACAACATGGGGTTTCTCCAGCTGCCGTTCTGGGGCCAGGGGGGCAGGGCCCTACCCCGGAGGCAGTCCCCTTGTGTCTGCCACCCAGCCCCGACCAGGGGATTTCTCCAAGTCTCCTGCCCCTTGGCCGCTCTGAGTGTGGGCTGTGCACTGTTTTCCCATGGGGGCGGGGGAGCTAGGCAAGTTCCCCAGGCCTGAAGGGGGTGGGATACCTGGGATTGGGAGCCCAAAGCTTAGTCACTCCTGCACCCAGGGGACCTGCTGCGGGGAGTCGGGTCCTGCCACTGTCAGCAGCATCACGGCTGGCTGGTCTCACCATTGCTCTGCCCGCTACGGCCAGCCTGGGCCCCTTCCATCCTGCCATCCCCGCTCCCCTATCCTGCCAGGGCGCTGGCCAGCCTGTCTGGCACCCCAGCTCCCGTGGTCACGCATGAGGAAGTGCCACCCATGGGCTTTGGGCAGCCCCATGGCGCACCTGGCAGCTCTAGAGCCTGCTTCCCGGTCCCCGTGCAGCACTGCTGCCACTTCGCCACCCCGCAGAGGTCGGGACCGGGCTCCCGCTCGCGAGGCAGGCTGGTGCCTTCCCTGGCTCAGGTGGGCCGGGGCCGGCTGCGGACCACGGCCCCCAGCTCCAGCCGCGCGGCTCTCGGAGGCGCAATGAAAAGGCCTTTCTCGGTAACAATGCATTTCTTATGCGGCTGTGGAAACGTCCGCGGGCCCCCCGCTCCCTGAATCCCCGACTGTTCCGTCTGGCCGCCCATCCCCAGGAGACCTCCCAGCAGTGCCGGGAGGGGGGCTAATCTAAACAGGCCCCCCGCCCGGGAGCCGCTCTCCCTCCCCCGGCCCAGGCCGGGCCGGGCGCAGGCCGCCGTGCCGCTCTCCCCAAGTGAGAATAAAGGTGCTTTGTGCAGCGCGGTCCAACCTGGCGGGGCGGGGGAGGCCCGGGGGGCCGGGGGAGACGCCTGTCTGCGCAGGCATGAATGTTCCCTCAGTCCCCGCGCCTCGCACACTGCCGCTCGCTTTCACGGCCGGCCGAGGAAGGGGGAGGGGGCCGCCGGGCGAGCCAGGAAGCGCTGGGCGTGGACAGGGCTTGTGGGAATGATTTCATTGGAAAGGCCTGCGATATTTTTTCCCCTCTTGTGTGTGGTTCTTGGAGAAAGTTGGAGGTGTAACCGTGGTGGCAATCTCAGTCGCGCCGGCCGGCGGGAGCTGAGCAGCTGCACACGCCCAGACCTCTCCTACCGACCCCTGCCTACCGCTGCCGCGGCGTAGCCTGTGCGTGGGGCTTGGGTTGGCCTTTTCCCCCGCCCTGCGCGTGCAGGGGTTTTGGTTGGTTTTATTTTTAGTGCCTCGGGAGCAGGGTCCCGGTCCCTGCCCTGGCAGCAGGGCTGGGGGAGGCGAGTGGAGAGCGGAGGGCAGGGAGCCCCCCGTGTGCCCCTGCTCTCCGTAACCGCCTGCACCTCGTTTTTCACTCTGTGCTTCTGCCCTCTCTGTTGTCTCTAGTCGTCCAGCGCCGCATCCGACAATGACCCTCTCGGCTCCCTTCCTCCCGGCTGGGGTAAGTACGAGGCCGCCTCGCCTGCGCTCGCACCTTGCTGCTCACCTGGCAGCCCCCGCCCCCCCATCTCATCTCTGGGACTGGGGCACTGCTGCCTCCAGCTGCTGTCCATGGGGAAGGGGCTGCACTGTACACCACTGTGCATGCTGGGAAGGGGATGCCCCCCACATCCACGCTGCCCGGGGCACTGGCTCGGCTACGCCCAGCACACGCTCTGATCTCCCACCCTGCCCGTGTGCCCAGAGGCTCCCAGTGCCATGCACTCGCTCCTAGGGCTGCAGGAAGGGGCAGAGGTCCCAGCTTCTCCCGCTCCTGCCTGGGGCCGGGGCTGGGGTGGCATGGGGAGGGGCAGGAGTGCTCACGAGGGGGCCCAGCGGGATCGGGGTGCCCTGGGCCCCACCATGCATCCCGCTTCCCATGTCGTGTCTCAGACGAGTGGTGCTGGACCAGAGCGGGTGGCGGGCTCTGGCGGGGGGGGGCAGGGAACAGCTGTGTATGAACAGGCAGGTCTGGAGAGCCTTGGGGGGGCTGTGGGAGCAATGGGTGCCAGGACATGCCCCAAGGGCCATTGCACTGGGTTGTGGGGCCGGGAGCATCCCACGCGTGCTGGGAAGCATCCTGTCAGCGCTGCAGGAGGAGCTGCCTGGTATCGGGGGTGTTACACCCGGTATTGGGGCAGCCTTCAGCCTCGCTTTCCCTGCGGAAAGGGCTCTCCAGCCCTGAGCAGGGCAGGGGGCAGAGAGCCGGGGGCTGCGGGCTTGCTGGTAGCTGCAAGCAGGGTAATGGCACGCGGCTATAGCTGAGGGAGCTGCTCCCCCGGCGAGGAGAGAGGATTTGGGGGTGCAGGGATGCAGGCCAAGCTGAGGGGCTGGCGGGGTCGAGGTCAGTGGTTGCTGTGAGCGCCTGGCCAGGGGTGAGCTTGGAGCGCGCGAGTCCCGTGTTGACCCCAGGGACAGCAAGACGGGCTCGGCATGGCGGCCCCCCTCCCCCGTGTCCAGGATTCCTCTTGGCCAGCTCACGTCGCTGCTGAGATGGGGTGTCCCGCGGGCCGTGTCCGTCGTGCAGGCAGGCAGGGCAGGGCGCTGGCTCCGGGGCCGTGTGCCAAGCAACACAGGGCCTGGGCGCTGGCTCCAGAGTGCCCGCCAGCGCAGGCAGCACGTCACAGATGCAGGGGGAGAGCTGCCCGAGCAGCTATCCGCTGCCGTCCGATGGGCCCACGTGGCCAGCCGTGCATGCTGGGCTCCAGGTACGCACAGGCCTCGTGTGGGCAAGGCCGCAGGCTGGGTCCCAAGGAGCGGGCACTAGCTGGCATCCCTCAAGGGGCTTCAGTGACTCGCGGCTTCCCGCTTTCCTCCTCGGAGCAGCTGCAGACGCCGGGCCAGGGCAGGGCAGGGCAAGGGGTGGGTACCAGCGCCAGGTGCTCCAAGCCCCCACGCAGCCAGCTGTCCAGCCCCGGCTCATTTCTAGTGACCTCGGGGTCTCAGAACAGAGAGCCTGGCATGTCCTGCGACGGAGCACGGCCTGGCCAGCACCGTGGCGGGACATGGCAGAGGTGCTGTCGGGAGCTGCCTTCGCTTGCCCGCCAGAGGGGGAAGGGAGGGCTGCTTCCAATTAGCGCAGCAGGCTGCGCGGCCCTCCCGAGCCGGGACAGCCGCCCCCGAGCTTCCACCCTGCGGCTTCTGCCGCAGCAGAGCAACACCAGGGAGGGCGGGAGCTTTGCAGGCTGAGAAGGAGGGAGAAGGGGGGCAGGGGCCATAAACCTGCCGGCCATGCTGGAGTGCCGGGAGCTGGGCCTCTCCAGGAGGCAGGAGGGCAGCCGCTGCCTTGCTGGGCTCTTTCCTCAGAGCTGAGGAAACCCGGCTCCTTTCCGCAGCCTGGGCCCGTGCAGGGCCTCCAGGGCAAGGATGCGCAAACGATGGGTACAGTCAGGGTGCATGGGGGTGTGCCTGGGGCCCGGTGTGCGAGCAGGGGTGGAGGATGCATTGCACAGGGAGGGCCAGGCATGCCCACAGGGAGCTGGCAAGTACGGGTGCGTGTGCCACAGGGGCTTGGTCTGAACCGAGCGTACTGGGCATGAGGAGCAGCGGTGCATTGGGAGGGCAGAGGGGTTGCGAGAGGAGGGGTCGTGTGTATCTGAGGAGAGGCGGTTGCCTAGGGTAGGCGAGTGTGTGTACTGGGTGGTTTGCGTACAGGCGTAGGTGGGCAGTGCGGGCACAGAGGTCTGCACTGGTTGTGCACACGTAGCTCTTCACTGGGAACGTGGGGTTTGCGAATGGCAGTGGAGTGCGCATGGTAGGTGGTGCGTGTACCATGTGTCTAGCTGCACAGTGGGTGTGTCAGGGAAGCGTGTGCATAGAGCAGGCGTCTGTGCATGGTGCGCTCACTGGGCATTCGTGGGTGTGAGATGTGTACGGGTATGCGTACAGATAATGGGCGTAGGAGGGGCACAAGTGTCTGTGTGTCTAATGTACCTGGTGCTCATTGGAAAGAGACGCATCTGCCTGGGTGGTACACTGAGTGTACAAGGGATGTCTGTTGTGTGCAGGAGAGGCTTGGGAAAGATTCATGTGGTTGTATATGGGCACGATGTGTGTTGTGCGTTCAGCAGGAGTGCCTGGGAGAGGCATGGGCACACGCACTGCATGTTTACAGGGGTGTTTGGCAGAGCTGTGTGTGTGCTGGACATACAGCTCGTGTGTACAGGAGAGCTGTGCGGGTGTGTGCACATAGTGGATGTGTATAGGAGAGGTGTGTGCACTGTACAGACACGGTGTGTGCAGGCGGCTCTGTGTGCCACAGACAGTGTATGTGTAGGGGGTGGCTGTATGTGTGCTGTACAGACAGTGGGTGTGTATGGGAAAGGTGTGTGTGTGTGCTGCACATACAGTTTGTTGTATGCAGGTGAGCTGCGCATGTGCTGCACAGACGGGGTGTGCAGGGGAGCTGTGTGTATGTTGTGCAGGCAAAGACGCGCTGTGTGTGCAGTGAGCCTGTCCAGGATGTCACGCCTCTGGGCAGCAGTGCGGGGGGGCTGCGCTGCCATGCGTGGGGTCAATGCCCGTCCCAGACGCTGCCCATCCAGCTCCCTGTGCCGTCGCGTGCCCGGAGCCAGGGCTGCACGTGGAGCGCAGTGGGGGATGGCCACACTTCCGTCCTAGGCTTGAGCCACTGAGGCTGGGGGCAAGGGGAGTGCAAAGAGCCTGAGTCCCTGGATCAGCTCCATGGGAGCTGGGATGGAGGGGGCCTCCTGTGGAAGTGTCTGGGGCAGGCTAACATGCTGTCCTCTTCTTCCTCCTCCAGAAAAGAGACAGGACAATGGGCGAATGTATTACGTGAACCACAACACGCGGACCACGCAGTGGGAAGACCCTCGCACACAGGGGTAGGGCTCTAGGGCGCTGCCGTCTGCCCCATGTGGCTGCTTCTGTGTCATTGGCTCCAAATGTGACAGCAGCTTTGGGCTCGTAGCTCCCAGCCCAACCATAAATCAAGCTACCCCAGGCCTGGCACGTCGTGCTCCCAGCGTACGTGCACCTCAGGACAGGGGATGCAGGAAGGAAGGAGCCCGCAAAGGTCCAGATGCAGCAGCCTTCCCCCTTCGGGGACACAGCCGTCTTGTCTGAGACCTGGGGGTGGAGTACTGTTGTGCAGGCCGTGGTGCTAGGGTCAGCTGTCACACGTGTCCCCATGCGTGGGCCCCAGGGCGAGGGACAGCCATCACACATCTCCCTGTGCATAGGCCTCGGGCTCAGGACAGCTATCACACATGTCCCCCTGCACAGGCTCCAGTGCTAGGGACAGCTGTCACCCATGTCCACAGATCCTGGAGCTAGGGACAGCCATCACGTGTCCGCACGTGAGGGGTGGTTGCTGTGTAGCCCTGCTTGTGCTGGGGCGACTCTGTGCCAGTGCAGGACTCAGAAAGGGGCGCTCCTCTGGTCCCACTTGAGGGGGATCCCACCTCACCCCCATGCAGCCCTGTGGAGCTCAGGACTGGGGAGCTCCCTGCCAGTGCAGCGCCACGCCATGGGCCACGCAGAGCTCTTGTCCCAGGGCTCAGCCAGGTGTCCTGGCGTCTTGGCTTCCTGTGAGCCAGTCCAGAGCTACAGGGCAAGGAAATACCTGCGCGTTAAGAAGGCTGCAGGAACAGCGAGGGGCTGGGGGCTTTGGGCAGGCCTGGGCCCCAGCCCCAGCTGAGTGGGTGGGAGAGCCGGCCACGCAGGCGAGACGGGTCCCTCTCCCTGGGCACGGCCCGTGCGCACTAACCTCTCCCCGGTGCGGGCAGGATGATGATGCAGGAGCTGGCCCTGCCCCTGGGCTGGGAGATGAAGTACACCAGCGAAGGCGTGCGCTACTTTGTGGATCACAACACCCGCACCACCACGTTCAAGGACCCGCGCCCCGGGTTCGAGTCCGGGTGAGTTCCTCCCTCCTGGCTGGGGCGCCGGGTCTCCCCCCCCAGCCCTGGCTGGCAGGCAGGCCGGGCCCAGGCAGGGCTGGGAGCAAGGCCACGGGTGGGCTGGGGCGTGTGCTGGTGGGGCGGCACCTGAGTGAAGGCCCCTGCGCTCGCCATTGCAGGAGCAAGCAGGGGGGCTCGCCGGGGGCTTACGACCGCAGCTTTCGCTGGAAGTACCACCAGTTCCGCTTCCTGTGTCACGTGAGTGCGGGCAACGGGGTGGGTCTGCGGTGGCCATGCACAGCGCTGGGCCAGGGGCCGGGATGTCCCCAGGGTGGGAATTGGCATGGCCACCCGCCAGCGTGAGCCAGCACTGCTGGTGACCCGGGGGAGCAGCCCTGCTGGCCCTGGCTGAGCCCGCTCCCGCGTTTTCCTCCAGTCGAACGCGCTGCCCAGCCATGTGAAGATCAGCGTTTCCCGGCAGACGCTCTTTGAGGACTCCTTCCAGCAGGTGGGAACCTCCATGCCCTCCCCCTCACACCCTCGTCCGGGGAGACCTGCGGGAGCGGCCCCTGCGCGGGCACTCCTGTGGGTGACGACTTGCTTCCCTCGTGCCCCAGATCATGAACATGAAGGCCTACGACCTGCGGCGCCGGCTGTACATCATCATGCGCGGTGAGGAGGGGCTGGACTACGGCGGCATCGCCCGGTGAGTCCCGGGGGCCTCTGGCTCCCTCCGCGGGGCCCGGGGGGTGCTGGCGGGGCTGGGCTCAGGCTTGGACCCCTGTTCCTGCCCTCTGGGATAGAGGAGGCTTAAGACGTGCCCTGCCACGGCAGAGCGGGAGCTGGCCTGAATCCTGGGTGCGCCCCAGCAGCTGAGTCAATCTGGAGGCCCCAGGCCGGGCTCTGCCTCCTCCTGGGAGCCCCTGCTCTCCTGGGGTCCTGCCATCTCAGGGAGCCCAGCTGTGGCTGCCACCCACCACCCAGAAACTGGGGAGACCTGTGTGGATGTTCCCACTGGCCCGGGGTCCTTGGAAAGGCTCTGGGGCCCAGACTGGCTGCGACCGAGGGAAGGACCAGGCCGGGTGGAGGGGCTGTGCCGTCGCTGAGGAAAGGCTTGCTGAAGCAGCGCTGGGGGCTGGGTCTCTGCTGGGCAGGGGAGGGTCCCTGGTCCCCGACAGCTGCAGCTTGGCCATGCCTGGGTGTTCAGCTTGGTGCTGGGTAACTCTTCTTCCTGCCTCCCCCCTCCCGCGCCTGCCATGCCCTGGACCGCTCCTCCGTGGTGACCCTGCTCCCAGCCCCTGGTGCGTGGGCTTCTGCTCTCTCTCTGTGTCCTGCCAGTGGTTTTACCCTATGGTAGGTTACGTCATGCTGTTCTACCACAGGGTAGAACCACGGACGGGATACCGGGGCGCGCGCTGCGTCGGAGGACTCCTCGTCTCCCCGAGCCGCCAGGGAGGAGCCACGCCAGGACCGGGCGCCTCTCCCGGGCTGGGAAGGGGCAGCGTTCCCTGCAGAGGGGGAGGGGGCCGCATGCAAAGAGGCTCATGGAGCGCGTGTGCGGGGGTAGGGGACAGCGAGGTGCCTGTCAGGAAGGGCGCGTGTGCTTGGGCCAGCTGCAGAGGTCTCTGAGCAAACGCGAGGGCACGCAGGTGCCCAGCAGGGGTGCACTTGCCCACGTCCTGGCAGGGGTGTGTGTGCAAGTGAACACGGGCATTTCTGGGGTCCCTGGCGCTCCCCAGGTCAGGCCCTGCTCTCTCGCTGGCCTCTGGGAGCCCAGTGGGCAGAAGGGGCGTGGGGCAGGCTCTGCCTGGCGCCGGGTGGGCAGCTGGCCTGCAGTCCCTTCACCGTTCCCTGTCCTCCTGTCTCCCCCAGGGAGTGGTTCTTCCTCCTGTCCCACGAGGTGCTCAACCCCATGTACTGCCTCTTCGAGTACGCTGGGAAGAACAACTACTGCCTGCAGATCAACCCTGCCTCCTCCATCAACCCCGACCACCTCACCTACTTCCGCTTCATCGGCCGCTTCATCGCCATGGTACGAGCGCAGGCCCGGCCTGGCTTGCCTATGGATGGGGCAGCAGTGCAGGGACGGCCCCGGGCAGCTGGCACCTGCCTTGTGTGCAGGGGGAAGATGGTGGAAGAGCCCTGGAGGGGAGGCAGCCCTGGCCCTGGAGGAGCCTGGGTATCCGGCCAGCATCCAGGACACAGGGCCGTGGGCTGGGGAACAGGGCCTTTGCCTCCATGAGTTGTGCTCAGGGACTGAGGTGGGATGGACTCCCTGCTCCTGCCAGGGCCAGGCCCCCTCGGTTGTCCTGGAGGAGGCAGAGGGGGAGTGGGAGCCCTGGGTCTGCACCGTTGGGCCAGGCGCTCAACCTGGGCCATGGCCGTATCCCACCACGGCAGCATCCTCCCACATCCTCCGCCTCGGGGACCGCTTCTCAGGGCTTGCTGCAGCTGTCGGGCCTCGCGTGGCCGGGTCTGCGGGCAGGGAGCGGGCTGTATGTCTGGAGGGGCAGGGAGGGGGTTTCTGCAGGGCCAGAGGTGCGCGGGGGCCCATTTCCAGGCCTGGCTCCCTGGCTGCTGCCTCATTGTCCTGTGAGACAGGCAGCTCCGGGAGCTATTTTTAGCCAGCCTGTGTGGCTGTTTCCAGCTGCCCACACCTTGGTCACCCCTGCTGCCCGGCTCCGCTGCTCGCGGAGCACCCCAGGGCCCCGGGGCCCAGCCAGGAGTCCCCGTGCATGGGAGGGGGCTGCTCCCAGGGCTCCGGACCCTGCCCCTTGGTGCCAAGTGCAGGAGGCTGCAGCGCTGTCCTGGCCTGCCCAGGCCGCCCGAGCAACGCAGGAGCCCAATAAAACCCCAGACTATTACTCACTGCTGGGCCGTTCCAGACAAGCGTCTGCATTATTCTTGGCTGCCTCTGCCTCGGGGCTCCTGGAAGCCAGGGACTCAGGGAAGCCGCAGCACAGCTCTGTTTAAACAAGTGCTGTTAATAGAGCTGCAAGGGGGGCAGACGGCGCCACACAATCCGGGGCAGGGAGGGGAGCAGGGTGCCCGTGCACCCAGCTCTGGAGGCAGGAGCCCGTTCCCCCGGGAGAGGTGCTGGCCTCGGTGTCTGGGCCTGGGCCGCGGTGCCAGGAGGGCGCCAGGCCTTCCTTCTGCACGCACAGTCTTACCTAGCCAAGGAGGAATTCGGCCCAGGCCTGTGGAACCTCCTCCTGCCAGCTGCGTTCCTTGGGACCTCCTTGCTCACAGCTGTTCCCAGGGTTTTCAGGACGCAGCCCCCAGCTCCCGGTCCCATGGGCATGACCCCCGCATGCTCTCCCCCCCAGGCTCTGTACCATGGGAAGTTCATCGACACCGGCTTCACGCTGCCTTTCTACAAGCGCATGCTGAACAAGCGGCCCACGCTGAAGGACCTGGAGTCCATCGACCCTGAGTTCTACAACTCCATCGTCTGGATCAAGTCAGTGCCCAAGCACAGCTTGCACCCCACCTCATCCCTGGGCCTGGCTTCTCCTTGCGGGGGGGAAAGGATGAGGCGCCCACAGTGAATGGGCTCTGGCTCAGCCTGACACACCAGGCAGCTCTCAGGCCCTTGGCACTGACAGCTCCAGGCAGCTGCTGCAGAAACGGGCTGCAGCTTCAGAGAAACCTTCCCTACGAGGCAATCAGATTGGCCATAGGATGCTCCTGCCAGCCATCACTGAGACCCCAGGGTGCCACCAGTGGGGCCCTAGCCCCCAGTCCTCCCTCCCCACTCCCTTCGCACCAAGGCCTGGTCCCCAGGAGGGATAACGCTCCCCGTGTCTCTGCCCACAGGGAGAACAGCCTGGAGGAGTGCGGCCTGGAGCTCTACTTCATCCAGGACATGGAGATCCTGGGCAAGGTGACGACCCATGAGCTGAAGGAGGGCGGCGAGAGCATCCGGGTGACAGAGGAGAACAAGGAAGAGTACATCATGTGAGTGCCGGCCCCGGGCTGGCTGCAGCACTGCGTGGGGCACGGCCGCTGGCAGCAGGGGACAGCCGGGACATGACCCTGGGAGCTGGTGCCAGCACCTGCAGGAGGCAGAATCGCAGCCGGGGAGGGATGTGGCAGCAGGACCCAGCTTGCCTTTCAGCCGCCCATCCTGCCTGCCCAGCACTGCCAGTTCAGTGCCGAGCTGGTTGGGATCCCGTGGGAGCTGGTGGGTGCGAGTCAGTGCTTCCCTGCTGCTCCTTGGGGACTGGCTGCCTGCACCTCGCCGGTCCCCACATGCCTCTGCAGGCTGACCTGTCAAGGGGCACTGCTCTTGGCGTCGGGAGGCAAGGTTGCTGCCCAGCAGAGCCAGGCCAGGATCTGCCAGGCTCTCCTGCATCCCCAGCTGCTTCTGCTCCTCTCCACTTACCTGCTGCTCCCTGACTGCTCGTCCCTCCCCGCTCTGGAGGGGCAGTGGGCAGAGTCACCAGGAACCTGCCAGGCTCTGGGGATGGGGGCTGCTGCAGCCAGCGCTGCACCCTGCTGAGCGGTCGGTTTGTCCTCCCAGGCTGCTGACAGACTGGAGGTTCACGCGGGGCGTGGAGGAGCAGACCAAGGCCTTCCTGGATGGCTTCAACGAGGTGGTGCCACTGGAGTGGCTGCGGTACTTTGACGAGAAGGAGCTGGAGGTGAGTTGGGCATCGGGGCAGTGCCTGGCAGTCCCGGCACCTGCTGGACGAGCCACCTCGGGGCCTACCCTTTGTCAGCAGAGCTGCCGGGTCTGAATCCTGCCTGGGGCACGAGGGCAGCAGCGACCCTCCCACGGCCTGGGAGGAATATTGCTAGCCCGTAATCCTGCCCCTGATTTGGCTCCACTGGGGGAAAAGGAAGGGAACGCATCGGCTGGACACAAGTGAGGCTGCGGGGATGCCCATCCCCCAGGGGGTCACTGCCAGGCTTGTAGAGGAGCTGACCTCCTGCTGGGCCCATGGCTGGGAGGTCCTGCTGCCCGTGCCCCGTTGCACTGACCCTGGAGAAGCCAGCGTGTCTGCTGTGCCGGGCGCCGTCCCTTTCCAAAGCTGGGGGCTGAATGGTGCCTGCGGCTGCCCGCTGACCTGCCCCGTGGTTCCCCAGCTGATGCTGTGCGGCATGCAGGAGATCGACATGAACGACTGGCAGAAGAACACGATCTACCGGCACTACACCAAGAACAGCAAGCAGATCCAATGGTTCTGGCAGGTGAGCTGGGCACCGGCAGCAGCCTTGGAGCCCTCCAGGCTGCAGCAAGCACGTGTCCCGTGAAGAGGCCTTCGGCTGGAGCTGGCAGAGGCGCCGGGGCAGCACTTGGTGGTCAGCCTGTTTCCAGCAGGAGCGGCTGCTCGGGGGGCAGGACAGGAGGTGACTGAATAAAGCAGCGCCCGCTCAGTGGCCAAGAGAGAAGGGGAGGGAAAAGCAGCCCTTGGCCTGGCAGCCCGCAGGGCAGAGCTCATGTCACTGCATCACTGTGGGGGAAGCTGCTCCTTCCAGGGTTTCAGGCCAAGTCTGGATTCAGCTCTGCCCCAAGCCCGTGGACCAGAGCCCATCCGGCGTGAAGGGCCGAGAGGCAGGTGGTGCATTAGGCCTGCTCTGTGCCCTGGGTTGTTGGCTGCCCCGGCGTCGGGGGGACGCTCCGCCTGGGGTTTAGTGGGTCTCTGAGGTTCCTGATGCACCTGGGCGGAGGAGGGTGTCGCCAAACCGAGCTGGGCTGGAGAGGCACGCTTTCCGTTGCCCCTCCCCAAAGCGATGACTGGACCCCCACCTTGTAGGTTGTCAAGGAGATGGACAACGAGAAGAGGATCCGGCTGCTGCAGTTTGTGACGGGGACCTGCCGCCTGCCGGTCGGAGGATTCATGGAGCTCATCGGTATTTATGCCCCGGGTCTTTGGGAAGAGAGTGGGGGTAGAGGAGGAGAGTTGTGACAGTGTCCGAGCCCCGTGGTGCTGGAGAGGGGCAGGTGGGGGCAGGGGCAGCTTTCCAGCTCTCGGGTCAGCCGTTGTGCTGCAGATGGAGGCTCGGGCCATCTCGGCGATGCTTACTAAACGTTGGCACCTTCACCTCTGTCCTGGCTTCTGGAGCTTTTCCACGGTTCCAAGACGGGTTAAATCTGAACATCACAGCGTCCGAATCTGAGTCAGCCGGTTCCTTTAAAACTTTGATGGAAATCCTGAATGTTTTTTAAAACTGGTTTAGGGCTCGGAGTTCCTGTTTCAACATCCTGCTTAGCTGGACTAGAAGGTGTTTTGTTACCATGCAGACTTTGACTGGTGCCTTTCAGGGTTTACTGAACATTTCGGCTTCCTCTGAATCATCGTCGACAACTTTCTTCTCAGCATTGAATCAGAGCGCGGGGGCTGAAGGGACCTCGGGAGGTCCCGTCTAGTCCAGCCCCTGCCCAAAGCAGGACCAGCCCCAGCCCCAGCTAGATCAGCATCTACTGCTAAGATTGCTTCTGCTCCTGATTTATTTCTGAGTTACTTCTTGTAATCCTTTTGCCTCCAGACCACAGACTTCTTCACTGATCACTTCAGCTCCCTTATCAGTAATTCTGATTGTGGTTGGCTTAATCCCTGGAGTTTGAGCAGTAGGATGCCTTACCAAGTACACAGTTTGTTTTAATTCCTGCAGTTAGGGAGGATCTTATTATCCATATCGATCCCCACTGAGCTTTTGGCTTCAATGAAGTCCCGCGGCAGTGAGTTCCCGGGGTTAGCAGCGTTGCCTGAAGGGCCCTTTCTTAGCCTCGGTGTGTCCCGTTTCGTGCTGGAATGAGACGTGTTCTGCTTGCGCCCAACAGGCAGCAACGGGCCGCAGAAGTTCTGCATCGATAAGGTTGGCAAGGAGACGTGGCTGCCGCGGAGCCACACCTGGTAAGGCCTGTTCCCTGTGCGATGTGTGCGAGCGCCGGGGCTTGCCCGTGTTGTCTCGCACCACCCCACAGTGGGTGTGCGGGGACGTGGGCACCACTGCTCAGCAGCGTCCAGTTTGCGCAGCTGCAGAGGAGGTCCCTGCCGTGGGACCTGCGGGGCGGGGAGGACGGGGCGGGCGCTGCATTGACGGCCTGCGTTGTCTTGCCAGCTTTAACCGCCTGGACCTTCCCCCCTACAAGAGCTACGAGCAGCTGAAGGAGAAGCTGCTTTATGCCATCGAGGAGACAGAGGGCTTTGGCCAGGAGTGAGGGAGCTGGCCTTTCCCTGCCCGACCAGGCTGCCTGAGTGCCCAGCAGGTGCCAGGAACAGGCTGCGTGCTGTGAGCGCCTGCTTGGGGTGGAGGCAGGAGGAGCCCATGCCAGTTCCTCTCTCCTTCCTCCCCAGAGGCAGCTGCAGCCAGCGGTAGCCTCTTGTCATTTGTGCCAGCGCCGCGCGAGGGGGACAGGCCTGTGCTCCCTCCCAGAGCAGTGCGAGCTGCTCTGGGAGGCAGGGGCAGGGAGGGCACCAGCACCTTGCGGAGTGGGGCAGGGGCATCTGGCCCCCTGGGGAGGGGTCTCTGGCTACGTTCATGCTAAACTGTCCCTAGCCCAGTGCCTGAGCTGCTGATCCTGGGGTCTGAGGCCCAGGCACAGCGGGGACTCCTGCCCCCTCTCCCACAAACGCCTCTCTATCCCCACCCATGCCCGGGGCAGAGCCACCTCACCAAAGACGCGGGCGCGATCGTTACCTCTCCCCGGCACGGGGTGTTGCGGGAGCCAGGCAGCGGATTCAGAGCACGCCCGGTTCCTCCTCTGTGCCGCGTATTCGTGCTCCTCGCATCCCGGAGCTGCTGGGCCACGTCCCTGCAGCCCTTTGGAGTGAGGCTTCTGCCCGGAGCCGCGGGCGGCCAGAGCCCAGGCTTTGCCGAGGGCACTTGCTACGCTCCAGAGCCGGGACGGGGCTCTGTATAACGAGCTGCAGTTAAAAAGGGGAGGAGGGGGGCACTGGTTTTCACGGGGAGCTCTTCCCATGTTTTCCCTGCCTCTTGGGGCGTCCTGCTGCACGGGGCAAAATGGGAAGTCAGCTCTGGCTTTGGCAGCCACGGAGTCTTACACACGTGAGCCCTTGGCAGAGGCAAGGCCAAAACTCCCATTGGCTTTCCTGGGAAGGGGTCAGGCCCCAGGCCGGGGAGCCACCCTCCCCGACTGCCCTTTTCCTCACGCCGCAGCTCGTGGGCTCGCCGGGGCCATGCACAGAGCGAGTGGGCTTGTGAATTTGGCCCCCAGAAGCTGGGGCTGGGGGCGGGGAGGACTCCGGGGCAGGCTGGCCTGGCTGGGGCCCAGGCCCCGAAGCTGGGGGCTGTGCTGCTTGCTGTGTGTTTCGGTTTGCGAGTGCGTGGCCCGCGTGCTCTTTATTTAATGATACGAGCGGGAGGCAGCGCTTGGCCGTGGTGCTCCTCGGTCCGCGCCGCGCAGCTCTGTCCCGGTGCGGGCACACAGCACCCCGTTCTCACTCCGGGCCTGCAGCCGCGGAACGGGCACCCCCATCTCGAACCAGCCACCTTAACTTCTTGAAGCAACGACCTTTCCCGCCGCGCCCCGTGGCCGGCAGCTGAGCACCCTCGCGGGGCCTGGGCCTGGTCTCCGGGCTTAAGCGCAGACTCGGGGCCTGATGCTCCGGATTCACCGCCCCGGTGCGAGTCAGACGCCCAGAACTGAGGCAGAAGCAGGCCCTCCGCCAGGGCCGTGCTGCCCCTTCCTTCCTCGGCAGCTTCTGCTGGTCTGAGCCGCGGCCCCGGAGCCCTTCCTGGCAGGCTGGCGAGCAGCAGCGGCCTGGGTGTGTGCGTGTGAGCGTGCGTGTGTGTGAGCATCCGTGTACATATCTGTACAGAAACGAAGTCTATGGATACAAAAAAAAAAAGGCAATAGCTTTTGATGGGTAACCTGGATAGTTTTGTACTGCACCATCCTGCCTCAGTGACGCCGATTTCTTGTGCAATAAACAATAAGCAGCTGCTTGTGCGCTTTGTGCGTGAGTCTGTGACGGCGCGGGGCTGGCGCCCGCCGGGGCAAGGACCCCGGGGAGGCAGCCTGGTCCCCGTCTCTGCCCCTCCGCAATGTCACCGGTCCCGGCCCGGGCACCGGCTCCGCGTGCGCTCCAGCCCTCCTTGCTCTTCGCCCTCGCCTGCGTGCTCCCTTGCGGCCTTGAGGCAGGCAGCGGCTCCGGGCGCTGCGCTGAATTTGGAGCTGGCTTTGCCCGTGGCCTTGCTGGCTGACCTGTCGTGGAGGCAGGGGAGGGCCGAGACTACGGTCTCAGCCCCGGCCCTCCGGGTCGAAGGGAACACCCCAGCACAGGTCAGTCCGGAGAGGGCTGGTGCCGGAGCCCTGCCTGGCAGCCGGGCTCGGAGCCGAGTCAGGGAGCTGGGTGCGGCGTCCCCTGCGCCAGGAAGCCCCTGGCCCCTTGCCCGGAGCCGTACACGAGGCTACGGCTGCAGCAGCCTCTTCCCTGCCAAGCCAGCCCAGGCCGCTGCAGCTAAAGGGAAGCAAGGCCTGGAAATGTGCTTGCTGCCCTTGCAGCCCGGGGACGGCAATGGAGACCACACGGCTTCGCACCTGCCATCCCGCACCGGGCACAGCCGGGTACCGCAGCCTGGGCACTGGGAGGCACGGGCAGCTAAGGTAGGGCGACCGCAAGGAGCCGAGTCAGGCAGTCCGGGCGCAGCGTGCGGGGCGGATGTAACGGGGCCAGCGGCTCTGACCGCAGTCGGGCTGGAGGACAGCAGAGCTGGGCCTGCTGGAGAGCACGCGGCCTCCTCCCCAGCCCCGTGAGCTTCCCTCCCGCTGCCCCGGACCGTGCCAAGAGGGCTGGCGCGTGGCCACGCTCCACGTGCCCATGTTTGGTGCGCGAATGGCCAGGGGCTGCGTCCGGCCCACAGGCCAGCGCCAGTCGCTCCTGCCGCCGGGGTGGGAGGTGAGGCCGATGCTGCCTGGAAGGGGCTCCCCCGCCACCGCCGCGTGTTCCAGGAAGACGAGCGGTTTTACTTGTGAATTCGCCTCCGGGGGCCGGCAGGGCCGAGCGCCAGCCTGGCCACTGCGCTCGGGGCCCGGGCCTCCCGCCGCTTTGCCAAGCAAGTCGAGGACACGGGGACAGCCTGGGCTTGCTGTGGCCCCCAGGCTTGTCCTGCCAGCTCGGCGCAGGCCGCAGGAGCCCCCTTCTGCTCCAGAACGAGCTGCTAAAGTTGACCCCTGCTCGCAGGGTCCCTGCAGGCACGAGGGAAGCCCTTTAAAGCCACAATTCCTCTACCGAGCCCACGTAGCGCAGAGGCAGCGGGAGCCTCTCGCCAGCGCACGGCACGGCCTGCGGCAGGCTCCGAAAACGCCACTTCCGTGCTAGGGGAGGATGCTTGCGAGCAACCGCAACCCCGCTGGGCCAACCGCTGCGCTCAGTGCCGCACCAGGGGTCCGGCGGGCAGGGTGGTGTAGCACCCAGGGGTGGGCCAGGGCATCGCGGGCAATGCAAGCCACATGGCTCCCTGCCCCCGGGGAAGGGCCCTGCCAGCTGGATGCATTTGACAAACGAGGGGGAAGAGGCTGCTAATTGCAAGCACAGGACGAAGCACTGACCAGAGCTGGCAGCTGCTGCCCTTGTGGGTTCAGGCGCTGGTGGGCGCAGGCAGGGCCGCAGGGGGAAGCGTTTAGGGGCAGTCTGGACGAGGCGAGGGTGGACACATGCACGGGGCGTCTGACGCTGCCTCTCCAGCACAACGCGGGCTGTGGAGGAAGGGCCATGAACAGGGGCCAAACACCAGGAGTTGCAAATCATTCAATCAGCAATGGTGCTGGAGCACCAGGACCCTTCATGGCCAACAGCTGTGAGTGCCGCCACACCCCGCCCTGCCCATCCTGCCCCAGCAGTGCTCCCGCAGCACAGCCACGCTTGTACCAGCTGCCTGCTGGGCACAGCCCTTGTATCCCGCTCCTGGCCCCGAGCGGCCTGGCAAGCCACACCTTTCTCCTGACTGGTGAGTGCCCGATGTTTTCTTTCTGTTCCCCACTATTGCTTGGCCTCCGTTAAGAGTAAGCTGTGTTTTGAGCATGGGGGTAGGAAGCCTGAGTGGTCAAACCAGAAGTCAGGCCAGGAGTTGCAAGGTTGGAGGCAGCTAGAGAGGCCAGGAATACAGAGGCAAGACCTAAAGCACTCTGGCTCCCTTGGGCTGGGGGGGAGCCCGGGGGTCCCCAGCCCTGACCTCGAGCAATGCTGAGGGGCGTGCGCAGCGGCAGGGAGCAGCAGCGGGGCTAACGCAGCACTCGGCCTCGTGAGATGCAGGCGGTGACGTACCGAAGCAGGGGCTAGAGCAAGCTTCTTGTGCCGAAGCGGTCTCAATTCTCTGCCATTCGTGGCCGATGTTATGACTTGAACATTCACGTGAATGGGGCACGAGCGGCCAGCCTGTCCGATGAGAGCATTCAAACCACCTTCCTGCTCCTTTTCGGAGAAGGAGTAGAGTTTAAACCGAGGAGCAAATGCTCCTGCCCTACGTCTGCCTCCCTTGACCCAACCTGTAACCAAGTGGCTTGTGGATGGGTCCAAAAGGCCGTGCCCGAGGCTGCCGAGTCGCGCTGGTTCTGCTCCGGCGGCGCTCGGAGGGAAGACGACCTGGAGTCCGTGCGACTCCTCCTCACGGTCCCAGCACAAGGCGTGATGGCGTTCACACCGGCCGCTGCTGGTCCGAGGCTGGGCTGGCAGCTCGCCCCGCTGCGGAAAGCCTTGTCTGGATATCGTTAGCATTTGACTGTCCCCCACCAAACCCCCTTGGAAAGCGCGGAGGCCGATCACTAGCAGGCTTTCTCCGAGCTATTTCCTCTGTAATTACAGGGCCCGGAGTCGGGGGCTGAAGGTTTAGTCGCAGATGTCACTAAGCCGAAGTAAACAGCAGAGCTGGGCTCCTACGGCCTCGGGAGGCAGGTGGGCGGGCAGCCCCCACGAACCTTGGCCAAGTCGGCGCCGCAGGTGCGGCGTTCCCGGCTCCCCCCAGCTCCAGCAAGGCTTTTGCCTAGGGAGGTTCGTGCTGCCCACTCGCACCTCTCTGCTGCCCTGGGAGCACGTCGCAGGCAGGTGTGCACGGTTAGCCGGCCGTTACTAGAGCGCCAGCACAAACACCGAGAGCAAAGGCTCCTTCCCGGGAGGCCTTTGGGAACAGGCTGGTTCGAACGCGAGCGCTGGGCGCCCCCTCCCGTGGCTCTTCTGGACTACAACATCCAGCCCGCACGGGATGGCTCTGCACAGCTGTAGGCCACTGCCCTGGTAGGAGGAAAAGGCCCCGAACGGCCATGTGGTGGGGACAGCTCTTGGCTTGGTTTTAGTCTTTAAAAGGGAACCTTGCAGACCCATTAGAAGTCCGTGTCTGTCTCGTGCATTGCAGAAGCTCGGTACCTGCTGTGTTCGCTTCGGGGTTTCTCGGAGCGAGCCCAGCTCTGGTTCCTGCCCTGGCTGGGCTGCGTACACAGAGCAGCTCTCTGATCCCTGCGCTTAAGCCGTCCCTCGAGGCTGAGGGAGTGCAATATCGTCCGTGGTATGATGGGCCGTGCCGGGTCTCCAGAACAGGGGCATCAAACTCGTCTGGCTCCCGCTCCATGGGCCACATGAGTGGTGAAGGGCCAGCTCCAGGGGCGGGATCAGGCCCACAGACCCCCCACCAACAAACCAGACCCAGCACACGCTGTGGCCGATCCAGGACTGCTGCGCGTGGTGCCTGCCCCAAACCAACTGAAGCAGGTGCCGTGGGTGGCTCCCATCCCCACCCATGGTGTCCCGGGCCAGCCAGAGCGGGTGCAGGGTTTGGCATGCTGGGGCCCCTGGACCAGCCCCATGCCAATGCTACGTGCAGCGTGGGTCCCGTGCCATGTCTGGCGCACACCCCACGTGGGTCAACCGGAGACTGTGTGCTGGATTTGGCCCGCAGGCTGGATCTTGAACTCCCCTGCTCTAGAGGATGCAGAGCTGTGGGGCCAGTGAATGTTTCTGGTGTTGGGTGGAAGGAGAGTTGTTTTTTGCAGTAGGGTGTGGCTTCCCTCAGTCCTTCAATGAGTGCTTCAGACCTCAGCTCTAGCGTGAGCTGCTTTCAATTCTAATATTGCCCCTGGCGAATGCCCCGGGGGGGGCTTTGGTCTCATGTCTGCGGAGGTTGGTACGGGGCTCTGGTGCTGAGGGAGTTTTTGCGACTAGTTTGAAGCTGTTATAACCTGGCCTGCTACGGAAACCCAGTGTCGTCTCCAAGTCACTTTAGTGCCAAGATGGGGCAGCTGTCTTGCACAGAGATGGCTAGCCAGGATGCTGGATACCAGTGGCGTTTCTGTACCTTAGCCATGTGCTCTTTGCCCTACCATTAGCTGCGTCTGTGCTCTGCACACTGGTCACTGCTGTTGCTGGTCTTTTAAGGGATATTAAAAAAAAAAGAAAGACTCAGGCCTGTGCTCTGAAAAGAGTGTATGAAAAATTATGAATCGCGGGGGGGCTTTGCAAATAGCTTTAGGGGAAAGAATAGGGCATGCTGGTTGCCTGGAAGGCACTTCTTGCACCTAGGAGTAGGTGCTGTTGGGACTTTCTACAGGTTTGACACAAACATTTTGAGATGGAGATGAGTTATCTCGCAGCGCTTTTACCTTGGTGCTACTAGAATGACTTGAAAAGGAGCTAAAAAAGCAGCACTTGTCTGGTCAGGTCTGTGGTAGGGGTTCAAAACCAAACTGAGGCTACAGCTCAAAGATGCATGCAACTTCAGGTCACACTTCCAGCATTTCCACCAGATTAGTGCTTCCCATGCGACTCCCTCCGTGTCTTGCTGAAGCGGAGCTGCATGCTGAGACTGCTAAGGGTCATGATGTTCTCTGTACAGGTCATGAACATAGACTAATCCACAGGGAACAGGCTGCAATGTCAGTCCCCCAAGCCAGCTCCCTCCCTCCCGCACGCCTTGCATCGGGAGCATTACAACGTATAAATATATGACTTCTAAATGGAGATTCCTTTCAGCTGATGGTACAGCTCTGAACTTCTTGCTCCTCCTCAACAAAGGAGTTAGTAGGGGTGGGGAGACCCTTCAGAGAGGATACTGGTGGGGTTTGGAAAGGCTAGCACTCTGCAGACGTGCATTCACTTCCTGCTTTACCACAGGGCAAATGACTAATGTCCAAATCCACAAAGGGGTTTAGGTTCCTGTTTAACCCTAGAGGCTCCTAAAGTCCTTCAGCATCTTGGTGTCTATTTAGTAGTAGGCAACCGTCAGTCCTTCTGGCTCATGCACGAGAGGTCACCCAGACCTTCAACACGTATGCCTAGGCAGGAGTGGAGGCTGCCCAGACCTTCCACTGCCCCTTCAGACCATGGAGACAGAATCGAGTCCAGATGCCCAGTGCCACGATGGCTGTTGTTCTGCCTGTCCCGTGGGCTCATGCATAGGCACGCATGCACGTCCAGACACTGCTGGGCTGCAGCTCACACCTGCCTACAGCAGGATGCTCTCTCTAAATGTTCCCTTGTCTGTGTTGCTCGCAGTGTGATGCAGTAAACGTGTCCTGAGAGTGCCTATTGCATTGGTCTTGTACAAATGAGTCCCGGGGACATGTTGGCTGGCTTGACATTCTCAGAAGCTGACATTCCTAAGGTGCCTAATTTTCCTCACTCGTTATGGTGAGATAATTGGTCAGCTGCCTTGGGACTGAGGTGCTGTGCTGCTTAGGGGAATCCTGACTGTTAAGTGTCTGTGTCTGTTCCAATCCTACCATGATCGTGGGATAACAGCGCTGTCTTGCTGGGCAGTGTCCTGGTGTGAAGGGCTGGGGAACTGAAGAAACACCTGAAGTAGACTTAATTGGACCTGGCTTAGATGGAACTTTCTTGCATTAAATAAAACCCAACTAGTCCTCATTCATAACTGAACTGTGCCTGACAAATGCCACAGCTGCTCTGTGCTGCGCTCTGTTCCTCTTGAAGGTCAGCTATGTGGAGGTAGTCTCATTCCAGTGTAAATGTCATGAGAATTAATCAAAAACAGTGTGCTTTATTTGCACACACTGCCTTAGTCCAGGCTAACTTTAAGCACAGGCCGGCCCTCAATCCTGTCCTTGCTTCACATTTTATTATGTTCCTCCCCAAAATGACCTGTAATTGAAGGGACCTCACTGCAGTACACACAGCAAGTGAAATATGTAGCACTAGCTGGAAGCTATAACAATTACCAGCTCATGTACAGTCCATAAGAGAACTGTGAAGCTGCTTGACAGGCTGCCCAGAGAAACAATGGCTGAATTTACTATAACCATAAAAGAGAAACAATTGCTCTTGTCTAGCATCCCCTGCCATGCACCCTGTCTCAAGGGAGCCCATTTAGGTACTGCTTTATGTCGAAATTAGCCACACTCCAAGTTTTAATTGCATAACCGGAGACTTAACCTGCTTGTCTTTCAAGTAGCCTCCTTTCCCCCACTCGCAGGAGTTCCTAAGACCATCCCCAGTGTGTCTGTGCACTGCCGGGTGCTTGTCAAGGTGGAGTTATTGGTGCTGTGCACGCACTCAAACCCCTTGACTTAACTGAGGCCCCAATGTACCAGGTACTGCACAAACAAGAGCTTAATTTCTTTCGTACTAGGCAGTCATTCAGCTCTGCCTGAGTTTTTCCACAGCCTCATCTCTTCTCCCCTTATTGGACATGCCAGAGACTAAGGCATTCATCTTCATGGGCACATCTGTATTCTCTGCTTCCGTTCCTGTTAACACTTCTTCCATCTTGGAACTATGTTCTTCTCTCTGGGATTCCTCACACTCCAGCAAGTTTGCCTTGAAATCACCTGCCACTTGCTTCCAGGATTAAAAATGACTAGAAGTCCAAGAGTTACAAACCAAACCATTTAATCATCTCTTTGAAAATAAACAATATAGAAGGCCCAACCTCAAGGTCTCCTGAGCAACAGATGGGGCAGGTAAATTCGTCCTCTGCGCAGAGCCCTTGGAGCAGGATCAAGTGCCAGAAGAACGTTAAGATGGCAAGCAGTGGCAGCACAGGTGCAGGCGTCATGCATTCAGTTTAGCAGTTTTACAGACCATATAGTATAAACCTCAAATAACTTTTAGACCAAAGCCATGCGAAACGGAGACAGAAGAGCATCATGGGATGCAGGCTTTTTCCATTGGTAAAGAATGGAAAAAGCGGCAGTTGGTGATCTCACCTTTGCCTCCCCCCGTCCTTCCCTCCAGTGCTAAGGACTGAACAGACAGGCCCTCCTAAGAGTAAGGCTGCCTGCTTCTTGCTGTAGCTGCCAGTCTGTGTAGAGCAAGTTCCCTCTCCCCACTCTATTCGGCTATATGCCTGTCGGATGCAGAAGCAAGGGAAGTGCATATGAGAGTGCCTCCCAGAACAGGCAAGAATAGAGAACTGCCCAGTCACTTCAACAGGTGAAAAGAACCCTCTAGCAGCACAGTGATTTTAGTTTACAAGATTTTAATTTACAAATAAAAAACTACACATTTCATTTTTTCTCCTTTTTCTCCTCTTTCTTGGCATCGCTCTTCTCCTTGTCTTTCTCCTTCTCATCTTTCCTCTCCTTTTTGCTTTCCTCTTTCTCCTGCCCTTCTTTCTTTTCTGCATCCCGGTTGGCAATCTTGTTGTTAATGAGGTTGTGCAGGGCAACCACAGACCGGATAAGAGAAGCCAAGTAGACTACCACCATCTGGTCATTGGTCTTCAGGTAAAAGGCCTTGACGAACTCTTGCAGGTTGACATCTGGCAGCAGGTTAAAGACATCCTGAAGGTGGTAGATGATCTGGTGATTGATGGGTAGTTTGCCCATGGCCACTTTCTCTAGGTAGCTCCTGATGTCCAGAAGCTTGGAGTTCAGTCCCTTCAAACCATGGACCTGGTTTGTGATGCGCTGGGACAGAGTGCCCACTGTTGTGTCCTTAATATCTCTGAAACGTCCACAACAGGAAGGAGAAGCATTAGTACACTGCTTTACTGCAGTCATTTATAGGTCTTTCTAGCTTGGAAATGAAGTGTTGCTTAGAAGGGCAGCTGAATTACAACCAAGTTCAGTTACTTAGCAAAGCGATTCAAGTCAAAGATCAAGAAAAAAAACTGGCTGACACTGGGTGCATTAAAAATAGATCTCTAAGTTGCTTTTCATGTGCAAGGGTGTTCTCTTTCTAAATCAGCTTTTCCTAGTTATCCTGGTTTGAGGGACAGAAGACAAGACTCGGGTCCTAAATCCTTTGTCAATGCCTCACTGCGTGGATCTGGGCAAGTTGATCTTCTACAGATTGTACACCTATATAGTAGGTGTAAAAGCTCCATTTTACAGCAGGCTTGTGAGACTTCAATTTTCACTGAAGGATCTGAAATCTGCTTTATAAAAAGCAAAGGCAAAACAATCCAAGTTCTTCTTAAGGAAAACAATGCCCATATGGTTTTTAAGAGCCTCAAAGGGTAGAAAGGCTATAAAGTCTGCTTTGGCTGACTCTGTGTTCCTGATTTCAAAAGTAGCAGTTTCCACTATCAATTCAAACAACAAAAAGGCTTCCACTTTGCACTCATCTATAAAGTAAAGTCCTAAAAATGTCTCAAGCTAACTTCCAGCATTCAAGGAACAAGATGAAATTAAAGCTTTTGACATTTTTAGGAAGCAGTCACACTTTACTAGGAAGGAGCTCAGTAGATGACATACAAATCAATACCTTCCCCTCATCCCCCAGCAAGCAGCCGGCACTCTCCTAAATGCTGTAGCACGCCATATGACCCTTGAAGGAGTTTTTCGTTAGAAAAAGTTACCGTAACAAGTGTTCAACACCAACTTCCTCCGCCTCCTCGGCTCCAATTTCACTGGTCACATGTTCAAATGTCTTGGAGGTTGGAGTGCCATCCTTTGAGGTGCAAGAATGGAAGGTGAACAGGGTTACAACTAAAACAGAGTGCAGTGTGCGCACACCCTCAAGTAGCCAGTTTTGTGCCTTCTGCATTTGGAAAAGCAGAAAGCCTCATACAGACCAACACGTTCACAAAACTAGAAATACTCTTATAGTTCTAATAGCAGGGTCCCCAAGAGTAAATAGTTGCTTTTCTCCACAATGGGCCTCAGACACGCTGACAGAACCAATTTTTAAAAATCTGCCTGGAATCTAGCAAAAGGCAAAGTTGCATGGAAATCTGCCACTGACCTACTACTGCACACATCTACGTACAGTGGATTATGAGTGATTACTAGAGATAAAAGGCAAGAAACATTTAAAACTGATGATGAAGATGCAAATTAGTATCTAATTACTTGAACTATTGCTGTGTCAGCTGCCATTTATCAGTGGTATCTTTAAAGCATGCCCCACTGCTACTTTTTGCATGGGTGCAGGCATGTCAGAAATAGAAGAGCAGTGTTCTAAATCTAAACAGTTTGCCCTACATCCATGCTTCTGGAAAGCAACAGAGTTTCTTAGGATAAGTAGGGGAAGCAGTCCTTTTTTCAAGAGGATGAAGGATGGAAATTCTTGGTTCAACAAACGTAAGTTTACAACTGGGGTTTAAGCTCTAGCTTCAGCAAATAACGCAAAGGCACAGGACCAATTAATGCAACATCCCCTACTGGACCGCAAAAGACAAATTGATACACACCAAGCAATATGTTTTAACTTCTCTATTACTCAAAATATGCCCTCTTTCAGGAAAAACTAAATGAACTGGAAAATAGCACGTACTGAACTGCTGAACACTTACATCGTGAACTTCTTCAACTGAAATATAAGCTTCTGTGGGCAGCCCGAGGTCCTTTGGCTTTACATCAATAATTACCAATACCTAGAAGAAAAAAAAAACATGTTTCAGTAAGATAAAGTCACCCGAAGGACTAGATGAAGGATCTCAGTCAACTATTGGTTCTTCAGATGTTATAAGCCTCTTTCGTTTTAACTGTAAGCGAAGGAAAGATCTGTCTCTATGGTAGGAGTTAGATCTGCACTCTCTACTGACTTCATAGCTGTCAAGCTGCATCTTATTGTGTCACGACAGCAAACTGGAGATTGGGCTGGTAGGAACTGCAGACTGCCAGAAGTTCCATAAGCAGAGTTGCAAGAGCGGTACTTACAGAGTTAGGACAGTATCTTTTCATCAGTTCATTGATGGCAATATCATTCTTATGTAGTTTGGGGCCTGTGTGGTACCATCCAACTATTCTTTCCCTAGCTGGGGAAAAAAACAACCAAAGATTAGAGCCAGAATGACAGGGAAGCATTTCATACAGAGGGATACTAAAGCTCAAATATAACTACTACCTAACCCCAAATTCTGCCCAAGCTTTGAAAGAAAAAAAATGGTTAACTCCACTTCTGTTCTGGATACACATCTGTAAAAACCTGAAAATACTGAAATGGAATTAAATTGTTTCTATATTTGCACACTTTGCCCTATATCCATGCTTCTGGAAAGCAGTTTAGGAATAGAAAGTTGAATCGGTGATGGATGAGGCTGAGAGCAGGCTAGGACCTTAATATTCTTAGCTGCAAGGTTGTTTGGTAAATATGGAAGAATGGGTTTCAAGGGGAAGTACTTGCTAAATAAATAAATACATACTGAATGATTTTTGTACCCAAACAGTTTGAGAAATTGGTGCATATTGTATAAATGAAATGCAGGGCTCTGCTAATGAACAGCACACTCACTTCCTTTGTGCACTCCCCTGAATTAACTCCACAGCACTCCATCAGGAGAAGCTTTAGTAATAACATGCATCTTGGTCAGTGAACTCAGGCTCTGGAACACCTTCCAGAGAGAGCAACCTTTATTTAAGTTGGCAAAAGGTGGACTTTGGCAGAAGGGCGTCACCTGAACTCAGTATCCTGACAGCATGTACAGAAGTAGCCACTTCTATGACAGTGATGGTCCAAATCATGATGGTGTCTTGTTACAATCAACACCTTGACATTCCTTTCTTAATCACATGAGCAGTCACATTCTGCTCTTGTCAAAGCTTCTGAGCTGTCTCAAAGGACAGTCTCCCAGAGAAAAGTGTGTCATGTTTTTGGCTGGTTTATTGCCAAGGCATAGACTCTACATTCACCCTTATATATCAGCTCTAGAAATGTAGGGCTGGAAGCGACCTCCCTGCCAGTGAGTCCAGTTCCACATTACCTATACTGTAGCCTCTCCATATTTAACTAGCCCTGATAATCTCATAAAGCAGGGATGGCCAACCAATGGCACTGGCACACAACAGATAGAGGAGATGGCAGGTAGCACAGCGGCAGACTGGGTAGGGAGCAGAAAACAGAGCAGCAGATTGGGCAGGGGAAGGGATTGGAGTGGCATGTAGGAAGGGTGCAGGGCTTAATGTTGGCATGCCTGCCAAAAAGTTTGGCCCCCAGTGTCGTAAGAAAAGAATGAGCCTCTTTGTAAGATCAATTAGCATAAATGGCTTATCAATTCAAATCTGAATTTGTAATTCAAATGTCCCCTCATAAGAAGGAAAAGAGACCGTAGCACACCAGTATGGAAGGGGTCACAACATAGTTATGAATTTCTGTGATAGCTGTTTAATCCCCAGGAAGCGTTAGCTCTTTATTTCCAAGACCTATGACATATCAGAAGACTTAGGATTTGCCTATATGTGGAAGTGGGTAAGAAGTAGTGTGAATTTAAAAGGAATACTTTTCTGCATTAATTCTCTATATGAACGTTCTGCACAGAGGGCTGAGTGTGGTTTAGGTTAATCCCGGAAAGGCACTCACAGTACAGAATAACGTGTCCGCATGAGGAAGTAGTGTGGAATAGCGTATTGTGTCTTTATCTGCACCACAACTTATCCTGCACTAACTTATCCATGACAGGTTTTAGGAAAATAGCCACTCCCGTGAAAAGCTGCACTTACCATTGACTTTTTTAAACATTCCATACATGTTCTCCAGGTAATCATGGTCTAGAAACCAAACACTGTCATCTTTATCATCCTCATCAAAGGGAACTGGAAACAAAACAGAGCTCAATATTTAGTAGTTCAAATTTTAGTCTGAATGCTTCCATAGAAAAAAAGTAAAATTTGTTTCACAAGTCCTTACATGCCAACGGGGAAAAATAATTTATTTTGAATTGACAGAGTTCAACCACTCTGCTCTATTGGGCTGCACAAACTGCTATAAAACTGAACGGCAACGTTAACAGATTCTCTCACAGAAAGGTTTTCTGATAATTACAGAATCACTTGATGACACAAGTAAAAGCAAGGCAACAGAAAAAAAAAAAAGCAAGGCAACAAGATGACGCAAGTAAAAGCAAGGCAACTTGTCAGTTTCTTTGGGTGGGCAACAAAGTGTTTGGTAGTAAATGAAACAATTCATATTGGAGTAACTGACTCAATATTGGTGGGAAAGGACTTCTGATAAAGCAAATTCAAGATCTTAACAGAACATGATAGCTCGCTGGATCAGAAGTTTGTATAATGTAAAAGGTAGTCTTCTGTATAAGGTGAATTAAGATGAACAAGCTAGACTCCTATGAAGTCTATTAAACATAGAAATCGGAGAAGTACGGCTGGGAGGGACCTCAAGAGGTCATCGAGTCCAACCCCCTGCCTGAAGTAAGACAGGTCTTGTGTCCCACAGGGGGACTGAACCTGTGACTGGCATTATTAGCACCACCTAACCAACTGAGCTAATCAACCACTCATCATTCTTGCTCTTAAATTGTAGCTTTTAAATACAGCTACAATTTAAACAAAATGTAACAGTATCCTTACAGGCCAAATGTAATTAGCTTGTTGAACTCTCACTGGGCACTGCTTGAGGAAAAGAGCTGAACTTTAAACACAATATTGGATCTTCCTATAAATATATAGCATCTCATCTAAAATAGCACCTGCTGGGGTACAACTCAAGTTACAAAATAAACACTTGTTTAGGGTAAAAAAGAAACCTCCAGCACGAACGTGAAGTAGAGCTGCTTCTGAAGTGTTGTGCACTGGATACTGCTGGGGAAAAGATGTAGAACCAGACTAACTGGAAAAGGGACTGTTTTGTAAGCAGGTAATTAGTATTCTTTGTGGCAAGGTAAATACCAGCTTTTTGACTTGATAAATGGCAAGAAGTCTTGTGGTCCACCTCAAACCAGCATCTAAGAGTCGGTATAGCCGGTAGACTGATGGGCTGTGAACAGGACAGGTCACACACTCACCTGCAAAACTGTTGGACACGTCTAATATTTTCTTCTGCCAAGAGCCCAGCAACACACCGACAACTCGCTTCTGATTCCCAACCTTTCCTATTCTAAAAAGAAAAGGCTGTCAGTTTGAATTATGGAGAACGTCTCAAACGCAAAAGAAACACCAGTGGACCAAACTAATTCATTCCACCATCTCAGTTTTAAAATTGGAAAAAACAGCACGGGTGTGGAGAGACCGGAAGTCGAGAAGGAAATACTTGTTCTGCATTGCTTACACCTAAAGAAGTCATTACCATGAGCTTTAAACCAAAGCTCTAATCTTATAATGTAATCACTCATGGATCAAACGCACGGACGCGTCCGCGCAGCTAATGGATGCAAGTGGTGGAAGTGAATAGAAGGCAACTACTGCATCTCTCCAGAACAGCAGATTGTAAAAACTGAGTCAACTTTCAAATTATTCAGTATCATCCATCATATATTTTTATAACGGTATGTTTTTCTGTTGCTGTATGTTGCCTTGAAGGGGAGAGAGGGGTGTTTTTTGGGTTTTTTTAACATCAGAAGTACTTGTCAGTTGGTGCAATTAAGTTAATTTAGGCACACTGAGCACAAATTGCACTAGACGTTTAGAGGAATATAATTTTATTCTCTGCCGTGCAAATTGTAGCTTTAAGCATAAAATTTGTATAGACCAGACAGATGAAAAGTGCCACATTTTCAATATGCTGAAAAACGATTCTTTTAAAGTCAGTCAGTTGTACCTAATAAAACGGTATTTATAACTCGTTAGCAATTTCACAATATTTGAACATTATTTTAACTCTTCCTGTTCGAGAAGAACAAATCGAATCTATTTGACAATAGCTTTTGCTTTCACACGAGCAAGAACCGTTGTGGTTGTAACTCGCTCGATTCCCAGCGTCGCACCCTGTAACAAACCATGTAAGCAGTCCCTGCTACGCCGCGCTGGCACCGCTGACTCCACGTCCACCATCCCATTTAACGGACTGGCTGTCCCAGCCCTTCGTCTACCGTGAAGACTATTACAGCTGCGTCTTACTTTGCCATAAGAAACTACCCCGCTAGTCTTGAGCTAAACGGGACGCCCGTGCACGCGGTTCCTACCGCAGGGACCGTGTGCTAAGGTGATATTTGGTCCCAAATCTGCACTCGCACAAAACGCAAAGTCATCTGCGTGCATAATCCGGGACCAAAACCGCACGTATGGGCGGCCACTGCCCAGCGGTTTCCACCCTGTGCGCCGCAGGGACCCGCAGGTTACGTCTACGGGGGTCGGCGAATGAAGACCACGATCAATTAAAAGCACGTGAATACCCACGCTTACAATTCAAGGGGGGCTGCGCCTCCGTGGGAACTTTTTTAGGGGTCTGCAAATGAAGAAAGGCTGAAAAACCCTCAAAGTTAGACCACTTATTTTTCATGAAAGCAACCGATCGGGGAAATCCAGCGTGGCGAGCCTGGCGCGGAGTTTCTACGCGCACCTACGGGGCCGAGCGCTCGGGTATGAGGCGCACGGAGCCTCAGACGTGGTTGTCCGTGCGAGGAGCAGCGAGACGAGGGTCGTGTCCAAGTGTCCAGGGGGGGGTTGGAGCCCTGCGCCGGGTCCGGGCGCACACCGATGCGGCGCTCCGTGGGGCCCAGCGCCCTTGGGCACCCTCTTGTGGCCGGGCGAGCGCAGGGGCTGCAGCACCCCACGAGGGCAGCACCCCACCCCGGCTGCCCTCAGGCCCGGCCTGCCTGGGCCCGCGGAGGGAGCAGGCCGGGCCCGTGACTCAGCGGCCGCGCCGGGGCCCGGCCTCACCTGTTGAAGTGATCCACCACGCTGAGCAGCACCAGCGGGTGTACCACCACCCGGTCCACGGCCAGCTCCGGCATCGCGCCCCCTGCTCGGCCCGCTCCGCCGCGTCTGTCCGCCCGCCCGTCGGTGCCCGCGCAAGGCTAGGCCCAGCTCCCCTCAGCACACTCCCAGCCTGCACCGCGCCGGGGCGGAGACAGCGCGACGCCATCTTGGGGAGGCGGGGTGGGAACGGGGAAGAGGGCGCCATCTTGGAGAGGTCAAAAGAAGGGAGGAGTTGAAGCGCCATGTTGGGGAGGGCGAATGGACGCCATGCTGGGGAGGGAGGAAAGGCGAGCCGGCGCCATGTTGGAGAGGTCAAAGAAAGGATGGAAGCGAGGCGCCATCTTGGGAAGGGCACAACAGCCGTTGCGAGGGAGCCCCGCCGCCATCTTGTAAGTCGGCGCCGTGGAGCCTCGGCCTGCGCCGCCATCTTGAGAAGGTCAGTGAGGCCTGTGAGCCTCGCCCCTCCTGAGGTGGCGGGGGGAGCCCGGAGGTGTCCCGCCTCCCCCGACCCGACCAGGTGTGAGGAAATACTGCCATAACACGAGGCTAATTACCCTGTACTTACCTAGCAAGTGTGATGCTGCGACGACGATTTTGGCTGAGGCGGTTTCACCGAGGTGGGAGGGGAGATGCCCTCGAATGCCGTCGGGTCCCCTTCAGGTGTCTGTGGTGCCTCTCACGCGAGGTCTCGCCTTTGCGGGGACGGGGGATTACTCCTGGGCTTTCCTCACCTGAAGACTAACGCCTCCGCGCTCGGGGCTGGCGTGTCGGATGCCCGCCGCGGGTTTGGGAGTCCGCGACGCCCCAGGCGGAAGCGTCCGGGGGGGTTGGCCATCGTAGAGGACAGTCCTGTCGCCGTCTGCTGATACCAAACCGGATGCCTTTAGGTCTGCTATTTTTCTCCTGAAGCCGTGGGTTATTCTCTTGAAACTCTGCCATTCTGCTGGGGAAAACCCACCCAACTGGACGCCTTTACGCCCGCTATTTTTCTCTTGAAGAGAAGACTAGAGGACAGAAAGGCATCTGGTTTCGTATCGGTAGAGGACAGGGCAGCAGGAAACGGGACTGTCCTCTGCGATGGCTGCTGGCCCGGGAGGTGGGAGGCTTGCCCGCTCGACGACTGACCTCTGCTCAGCTGACACACAGAATTTAAAACTCATCTGGCCGGTTTGGCCCAGGACACAAAATGAAAAAAAACCCCGTGTTTATACAGTCGTGAGCAATTGACAACTATTATATTAACGATCGATTACCTCATGCAGCATTATACACTTTCGAAGTGCTGTATTAGAGTTAAGTAATCACTCAGGGTAGATTTCGTAGCTGTCGGGGCTGAAAGGGGCCTCGTGAGAGCGCCGGGTCTAGCCCTTTGCCCGAGGCGTAGGAAGTCAGCTGGGGTCAGATCGCCCCAGCAAGATGAGCATTCAAGTGTTGCACTGATGTACCAATAACGATTTTCTTGGCTGATACCGACGGCCGATTATTAACCAGCTGTGCCAGCCGATACCGATCCAATAGCTGATTTACAGGAATGCAGCGGGCAGCTTGCACAGCAGTGCTCTGCCAGGGAGGCCGGGGGGGAGGGGAAGGGGCAGATTGCAGCGAAGGAGGGAGTGGGGCAGGGGCAGGGGCAGGCGCTGCACAGCCAGGGCGGTGAATGGGACCCCGGGGCAGGGCATGGGCCACTCATCCAGGAGGATGGGGAGGGGGGCAGTTCCCCACCACTTCATGCAGCCCCAGGGTAGGTATGGGGGCATGTGCCCCCCCCCACCCCTGGATTTGTGTGTGGGGTGGGAGCGGGCTGCCCGCTGCTGTTTGGGCCAGGGTCTGTGCCAGTCTCTTCCCAGCGGGGGGCTTTGGCTGCACAGGGTTGGGGGGGTTCAGCTGCATGGGGTGGGCGGTGGTGGTGCTGGGAGGGGTGGCTATGGGGGGGGGTTATGTTGGGAGGGGAGGCTTTGGGATGGCCGTAGACCCCAAGCCTCCTCCAGGGCCGCCCCTCCCAGTGCTGCTGCCTGCCCCATGCAGCTGAGCCCTCCCCACCTCTGCCGCCCCCAGTGCAGCCCCGGCTATCTTCTCCCCCTCCCCTCACTGGGAAGAGGTCAGTGTAGCCCCTGGCCCTGAGCCCACAGTGGGCAGCCTGCCCTTGTCCAGTGCACAAATCCAGCGGGCACGTGCCCTCCATGCCTACTCTGGGGGTGCACACAGAGGTGGAGAGCTGCCCCCCCAGTGCCCCCTCGACTAGTGTCCCACGCCCTGTCCCATTCCCTCCCTGCCCCACACCCCATCCTCCCACAGACTTATTGGCTGGATGCTGCACACAGCATTTAGCGGTGACATTATTGGCCAAAAAAACCTGATTGCCCATAATGTTAATTTTCCTGTTATCGGTGCCGATCCACTATGCGACTGATGTATTGGTGCACCTGTACTAATTACTCTTAGGAAGTGGTGAAGTCATGTATTGAATTTCATCAATTGAAATAAACACATAAGCTCAATACTGAAACAGGAGATTTAGGTTGGCTCTTAGGATAAACTTTACTATTATGGGGGAGTTAAGCACTGGAATAGATAACCTCTAGAGAGAGTGGATTTTCTGCCATTGGAAGTTTTCAAGAGCAGTCTTTTATTGGAATAATCTAGAAAGGGAAGATTTTTACTTGAGCAAAGATTGGCTATGGGGCCCTTTTGAGGTCCTTTCCAGCCCTTTTTCCCCTGAGATTGTATTACTTAATATTTTTATTAATTTTTACTTTCACCTGCGGTTGGTCTTTCCAGTGACTGCTCTCAGCTTAGGTCACAGGGAAAGTGTCTATATTTGCACAAGCTCCTGTGTTATTGTCCTTCCTATGCTTTTTTATCATGAATGAAATGCTATAGCTGTAAAGTCACAGAACAAACAGGGCTGTACATGTTAGACATCATTTGACAGTTGCATATTTTCTATCTGATGCTTAATGAAAATTATTCATATTCCTTTTGTAGACATCGCCTATGAATGGCTGGAGAGGCTTTTTTCTGGTGACATAATAATAAAATTATAATTACTAATAATATTTGGTGCTGACAGTATTCTGGTTAAGAGTCTCAAGGCCATCTAAGATATTTGTTAATTAAACCACATGGCCCCACTGCAAGGTAAATTAGTATTCTTATTCCCATTTTATAAAAGGGGAAAGCTGAGGTATAGAGACGTTATTTGCCCAAGGTCATACAGGAAATCTGTAGCAGAACTGGAAATAAAATCCAGATTTCTTCCATCCCTGTGTTTTAATCACCAAGATTTACTTTGCTGTCCAGCTTCTCATAAGAAAAAAAAATCTATTATATTTTTTCTTCTTTAGAAATTAACTGTCAAGCAAAATCTACCTACACTAGTTCTAATACCCTTAACAAAATGAATTTGCAGCCTGTCCTTAATTCAGGCTATTGATAATCAAACTGAAGAATAACATTCTAAAGCCAAGTCTCTCTTCCCTGAAAATAAAATAAAATAAAATAACCCCACTGCTTAGCAGCCTCTTCTGCTCCACCAGTCTCAGCTGTGGCTGTTGCTTTCCCACGGCCAACCAGCTGTTCCCATCAGTCACAGATGTTCCCATCTCGACTAGTGCTGTGGTTTTCTGCATCCTAAAGACACCGAGGTTCATGCTTCCTCCTCGTCTTCTAATGGTCTTGAACAGAAGGATGGTTTTGCGAGGAACACATCAGACTGGAACTTGGCAGATCTGAATTTAGTTTCTGCCATCGATTCCTTGTGTGTCCTTGGCCATGTCAGAAAATCCCTCTCTGCCTCAGTTCCTCATACATAAAACAGGGGCAAATAACACTTTCTCTCGTTGTTTGTCCGTCTGACTCATCTAGGCAGTAAGGCTTTCAAAGCAGATGTGTTCTCTATGTATGTATTGCACCTAGCACAGATCTTGCTAAGGACTTATCAGGGCTCAGGGAAGATACATAATAGTAATGTAATGCCAGTGACAGAGACCTGGAGATCACGTCAGTACACATCTCTGTACAACTTTAGCATTTGAATTCAGCTGACGTGTCTGGTTCCAAGTCTTTAGGTAACCTTAGCAGCCTCAGCATTGGCACGATGAGGTAAAACAGCAGCTTGATGTCACAGTCAGGATTGTTAATTCTCTTCAGTGGGGCCATTTTTAGGTTAGCTTGCTTTGCTCAAGTTCCTTGTATTGCATGGGAGAAAGCAGCCTCGCTCTAGGCCATGCCTTTTTCGATATGACTTCCAAGATGCACTTTCATTGACATGAGGAAAAAATGGAGCTGAACGAAAACTCTACATCCTGGGTATTTAGAATTAGCCAAGACCAGAAATTCCAAGTTTGCCATCTCTTTTAAGAGAGCCTTATCATCCTAATACAACAGCACCTGATCCAATCACTCCAAAACACTGCCATGGTAAGAGATTCATCTGATGATTTTTGACTCTTTCAAGACAACATCTATTACTTTCAGACATTGTCTTACAACAACAGACCCTGAAAAACTTCTAGTTCTGGGCTAAAGCACTGTGTAACCTCCCCTTGTAAGCGCTACTGACATTTTTCTAGTTGTATGCATTATGCATACAAGGAGGGACCTCTTGTGGAGTTTGTCGAAGTTACAGCTTTTAAAATGGTGTTTTAACATCTTTTTATTTTTTTGAAGAATGCGTGTTTCTTTCCAGCAGAGGGAGTTGTTTGACCACGAAATTAAACTGTTAACAGCAGGATTCTGCAGCCTGTTTTATCAATATACATATAAAACTCAATGTTCAAATTAACTAGTTCAATAAGTAATTTAGCTCATTGATTTTTGGGCATATCCTAAGTGCCATTACAAGCTACGGATATTTTAAATGCCATTACCTAATAGAAGGAATGTTTTAAGCACCTTTTATTGATTTTATTACTGCTTTATTTTGCTGTCTTGGTTTAAAATCATTTTAACCACTCTGTAATCAAGAAGAAATATATCGTTGGTGAAATACAGTCAATTTCCTAAAAACCTTTGACATCGTTAAATAAGGAATTACAGTTGTTAAATCATGTCAGGCAATAACTGAGGGACAGAAATGATATAAAATTTGGAGCAGTGGGCCAGCATACCAGTAAGCTGTGTTGACCTTTGGCATTCAGACTCTGTATGTGACAATCACACTTCAATTCTCTTCTTGGTTCTTACATTAGTAAGAAGAGATTTAAAATCTCAGCATGCCAGGAAGGTTGTTGAAGGATAGCAGAGTATGATCTAGAGACAATTAAAGGGCATTTGAATGACCTGCTGTGACTTTTTGTTAAAATTACTCTCTAACTTAGCAAATTTGAAGTTTTTATTTGCCAGATTGTATTGCTAGTACTGTAGTATATTGATATTCTTCACAAAAGGAGTAAATTGAGTCTGCTTAAAGGGATTTCAGCTACTTCCTTTCCCAGCTTGTTTGACTTGAGAAGATTATCAGTATTATTGAGCTAATCACTTGGTAGATGTAGACCGGGAATACAGGCTATACATTGCTTAATCAAAGAATTGAAAAGTATGTAGTGAATGTTGGAGCTCAATAAAAACTAGCTAATGAGTTGATTGTATTGATGTTTGATGTAATTTAACTGTAGAGTGGCAAACATCAATACCTGGATATGATTTGGTAAATGGCTGTTGTGCAGAGATTCCAAGTTTAGAGAGAACTGCAGTAAGAGAGCACCTGGCAACCACCTAAGACAGGAGCTGCTAGGAGCTGGATTTTGCCCATTAAATGGAATAGGTCTATAAAATCAAATGGTTCAATCATTAATTTTTTTTTTCTTTTTAGACAGTTACACCCAGCTCTCTCCAGAATTTAAAAACAAAAATAAATATTCTCTCTAGGTCTAAAAAATTAGAAGATATAAGAAAAATAAGCTGGCATTATATCAAAATGAATAAGTTATACATCAAATGCATTATAATGTTTTGCCTGCTTATAAATATTGTGAATACCATATGTAATGTATACTCACTAAAGATTTGCTACTCATAATTTAATATTGACATAAACACAAGAAGAGAAGTCAAGAGCAAAGGAGCATTATGCTATATGTGATCTGCTGTTTGTTGTGCTAGATATCCCATGCATTTAGCCCCAGTTTCAACTTGTCATATAAAAACATCTCAAATCAATTTTATTATTGAAAAACAACACATTCATTTGCCCCAGATACTACAAGCTGTAATTTAATTCTGATTTTCCATTCTTTCCTCAGTCACTTTGTGCTTGATTTTATTTCTTAGGTAGTGTCAACTTTTTGTGCCCTTTGGTGCAGTTAATGTTGGTAATATGCAGTGACATCTCTGTAGGACTTTCTGAACCAGAGCTGTGCCAGTGTCAACCACTGTGTCAGCAGCAGGCGGCAGGCTATCAGTGCCTCGTGGCTGAACGGTTCTTTTGTTTGATATGTCAAGCTCTGTCCTCTTCCTGTCATACTGGAAGTCAGGTACTGCAGAAGTGTGGGGCCATCTGTCAGTAATTAGAATCTGTCTTCAAATGCTAAAGCATTTGGATGATTTAGCAGTTTGTTTTTTATTTCTTTCTATAGCATCTGACATTACATTTGCAGCTTCATCCTCATTAGGGCTTGAACCAGGCTCATCGCAACGGTACTGAAACAGTTATCAATCATTGTTCTAGGAAAACTGTGCTTGCCAGCTGTTTTCCATTTTGACTCTTGCTAGTACAATTCTGTCCAAGGTAGCAAAAGGCATTTTTAGAAGCTATGCCAGATAAAATCATGTTAGAGACCATGCGTGTCAAACATGTAAGGAGAAGGCTAAATTCTATTTTGTAATTTTGTTCAAGGGCAGGAGTATAAAATATAGGGTTACATATTGGCCCTGATCCACAGTGAATCTAACTTTATTTTTAATTGAGAGTTAGATGCTGCACAAACTGAATGGGCAACGTGGGTCACAAAAATACATCAAGCAGTCTGCTTGAACAGAATTTGGTCCGTGGATTGGATGTTTGGCAACTCAGCATAGACTGAAGCCCAGAGCAATCTCTTGTGTGGTTTCTCTGTGCAACACCAGATCTGTACTCCCTTGAAGTAAGTGAATCACCCACATTTTCTGTGGAGGGGTGTGCCATATCTGTGGCACTGTCTGTCCCTCCCTGATGTAGAGCAGCCCTCTCTGCACAGTTTGGGGTCTTAACTGCAGCAGGGAGATGGGACTGGGTGAGCAAGGAGGAGGAGTTGATAAACAGGGACACAAATTATCCTTTTACTGACTCCATGAATCTTAAGTAAGAAAGCTTCAGTCTGTTTTATTTTTTCTGTGTAGCCTTCAGGTGGCTGCTGTGGATAGGTAGCATCCTTGCCTCTAGATTTGGAAGGGGGAAGGGTATGGCCCCAATACAGAAGGTACCTTTTTCCTTTTCTTACTATGAATAATAGAAGCAGGCCTTTTTAAAACCAAACCAGTTTGACAGAGGATTTTAAAGACAACGCATCCTTTAACATTCTGTTCCATTTAAGTACTTTCTGAAGTACGCTGAAAACCCACTAAGAACTTGAGCTGCCTTTAGATCTGTTACTAGATTGTCACATAATACCTTGGTGCTACTAGTTTGGACAGGAAGTACATTTACTTCTTTATAAATAAGTTTAGTTCTGTCCAAATAGCTATGGTTTCCTGTTAGATATTTTTGGCCAGGACATGTGATGAACTGTTTTGGAAGGAATGGTATTATCTCGAATCGGGCTTGGGTAATGCAAACCATAGAAGGAAAACAGAAAGCTACCACAACATTAGTCTTAATTTGTCTCAGTTAAATTGTAATTCAGTGTAATGCTAATACTATATACTGAATTTATAATGCTCTGAGTGTGCTTTAATACTAACTGTAAAAACTTAAAAATTAGATTACATATCATTTTGCTTTTGGGGGCCTTGTAAATGTATGAGCAGTGATCATTTTTTCCCAATTGGATTGCTTTAAAGTCCAATGTTTATTTAATCTAAAATGCCTACTTTCAAGTAAAGTTTTGTCTGTCGGTAACTATAAACGGGTTCATTTGCTCCTGTCATTGAACCTGTATGTACTCTTTCTGCTGTAAGTACTTATTCCTGTTGCTCAGAGGAGAATTGTCCCTTTACTGAAAAGTAGAGGTGTAAGATCAACTCAAAATACGTACTGTTGTAGGGCCTTTATGAGTACTGCTGTATTTCCTGTCATCTGATTTCAGAATTTCCTTTCCATACCTGTGGGTGATCTGGCAACAAACGTAATCCTGTCCATCCTCTAATAGTATCATAGTGGAATTTAGACTGATCATTTCTGGATGCAGAAATAGCATTTTCTTTGGCTAGAACAGAGACGGCAGACAAATATGGTCAAATGTCTAACAATAAATCTATAAATACCAACCCCTTTAATATTGCATACTTTGAATTTGAAGTTCTTTTCCAAATCATAGGGTTAGAAATGCCAGATAGATTTTTAATGACTATGCCAATGACTCTATTGAAATGTGTAATGCAAAAAAATTAAATTGTTTATTTTTACTATTGTTTTTGCCACAAAACAAGTTTTGAGACTAGAAAAGGGAACAAACAGTTAAAAAAGACAGGTTCCACTCCTCCTCATTTTTCCACACCTTGAGGACTAGCAAATTCTTTAATATGAGACTTTATTTGTACAAAGCAAAACTTCAAAACCACTCAAAAGCTTTCTTATTAACTGCTGTCAGTCCTTTGATTTACAAGGGCAATAAAGATCTAGAGGGGGCACATTTATCATGGAGTTCAGCACACCAGGAGCCATTTTCTCAAGTGGTAAAGCCAAGTGATAAAACGAGTTCTTTTGTTCTATAACCAAGACACATTCCCAATTTTAAAAACTTGTGTGCGTTAGACTTCTTGGCTTGTAGTTTGGCTGTGTTCCTGTAATACTCTATCTACAAGCAATGATGAATCACTAAGGTGTAGATGCTGATGATGCACCTGGAACAAGCAGATTGAATGATGCAAATCTAGCTTCAACTCTGTTAGTTGCCAACATAATTTTTTTCCTCTATTGTTAATTTTTATCTAATTTTCATAGCACTCTTTAAAATTGGATGGAAAGAGTTGTTATTATTCTTTTTCTTAGAAAAACAAAAGCAATCTGGCTTAGTAGTAAATAAAACCATTCTGATGACAACAAAGAAACATTGTTCTAAGATGTCATGCTAGCAAACAAAATACAGTTGCTTTTTCTCCTTTGTAAAATGACACTGTGTAGCTGATTTTGAATGTTGTTCTTCAGTGTTGGCAGGTAAATATATTTATTTTAACAGAATTAAATAGTCAAACATTTGTTACCTGCATGGACATTTCATTAAAGGCTAGAATGTGTGAAAGGATCTGCACATATGACAACTCTTACTCATATTTATGAAGGGGCTCACAGTTTGGCTCTCAGGTGAACTTTATATTTATCTGGACATGAATAATAGAGGAAAAAAATGTTTAAAGACTGTATCAGCATGCTGCCATCACCAATCATCCTCCCTTTTATCAGCAAAAGTTCTGAAAAACCCATGTGGTACCAGGACAGTGAGCCAGGGCTACTTTTTGGACATTGAAAAATTATTTCATAGAAAAATAGACTTAACTGCTGCACTAGAAGCTGCTTCTCTTATCAACCTTTTGGACTCGAGGCACCCCTCTGTAACTTGTGAATTGAGTGGCACACAATTAAAAAAACTAATTTGTTTATTCCGGTGCATACGTCCTTGTAGAGGGACTAGGCAGTAGTGGTGGGGGATCCTTCAGGCCTGAAACTGCATTTATCTGCTTAGGTTACCTGCTTATCTCCTCGCACCTTATTTATCTCCTCATAACTCTTGGCACCCTTGAAATGATCTGGCAACACCTTGGTTGAGAATCACTGTGCTAGCATATCTCTGAATGTTTTCATCTTTAATCCTTAAAATCTTGGGAAGATTTGCTTCCAGTATTTCTGTTGGGCCATCATTATAAAGCGGGGTTGGGTGAGAGTCTGGAAAAAGAAGGCATTAAATCCTACCCATATGGCATCAGAACCAAACTATGGTAGCTATGTAATTATAATGGGAAACATAACAATAACCATTACTACAATGGTAATAATTTATCCCCAAATGGATGCAAGGCACAGTGACAGCTGTTTAACAGGGATTTTTGATCATGGATGCAGCTACCATGGCATGGTTGCAGTGTCCTATGTAGAGAAGATATTTGAAAAAACTCTGCCAGTGGATACAGCGCTGGATAGACTACATTCCCAGCCAGATTTTCATATGGTTTCTCAATATGGTTGTATGTCATAAATTTTAATGGTTTTATGTGTGTACACAAAATGCTATAGCAGCACTTACAAATCGGTTCAAATATATGTACAAGGCCTAACGTGGATCAGTTTTACAAGATGTATGTGGGGCAAAGCAGTTATTTTGCAGCCACTATGAAGTGCATAAAATAATTGTGAAGTTGGGGTCACTCGAACATTGAGTTCTGTTACTATCTTAGATAGTTCATGTGCCTATGAAGGCATAATACTAAGAAATTCAAGACAATGCTTCATGATGGCTGACCCTAGTACTTATCCAGAAGGAAGCAGCTGTTGTGACAGCCGAAAGAACCTATTATAACCATCTTGCCAACATATGGAAAATTAAAGCTTTGGTTGACCTATCATGGCTATCAACCATGGCAAAGGGATTTTTCAGACCTGTTTTCTGTAATTTTATGTTGGTACTTAAAATTTAGCAAGGAAAAGATTTTGGCTGGGAGGCCCACCTCTTTTTATATAGCTGTGAAGGGAGTTGCGTGTTATTTCTGATGCTTATCATATTGTAAAATCTTTAGCCTCAGATATTTTAAGTTGGAAATTATAAGTATTTTTTTTTACCCTGGGGGCTCTTTTATATTGTAGTCTCCTGAAAGATCCTAAAGCTTTGAAAAAAAATGAAATACTTTATTTTATGAAGCAGTTTTGGGGTCAGTTTTTCTAAAATGTATGCTTTTATGTTGGATAGTTTAAAGACCATCTGTTAACTGAAACCAACCGTAAGTGAAGTTGCAGTTATGTTTCCTATTAGTCTTGTATCTTTCCTATTAGTCATGTATGAAAGACTACAGAGACATCCACCAGAACTGAAAACAAAAATTGAAAAAGCAGATGTTGAGACCATGTTGGCTCATTGCTTTCTTTTACGGGAGCAAGTAATTATTAATGGATCGCAAAATACTGTAAGGCTAGTTTTGCAAGCCATTATCAAGAATCATAGCTAAGATGTATTTCTGATTATCTATTGTGTATTGCAGTTGAAAATTGTAGCATTGTACTTGGAAACACTGAAGAATATTCTAAGAAATAGATGATGAAAGTTATGACTGGAAGCATACAATGGAAGATAAAATACAAATTTTAAATAGTTATGCACTTCCTAGTCTCTGAGGGCTCATTTATTATGTTGTCATGGTGAGCAGTGAATAAAAAAAATAAAAAGGCTGTTCCTTGGGTACTTGTGACTTATTGGTAGTTATCTTTACAAGAGTTCCATGCTGACTTAAGTAAAGATCTCTGAGAAAAAAAAAACAAACTTTATTTTTCAAATAAATTCAGCTAAGAGCCCACAGGCTTCCATGACACCACACTGAATTATTATTAATGTGCACTGCTGTGAGAATAACACTTGCTGCTGTTTAACAATAACGTCTTCCTGAGGAATTTCAGAAAGTCAGTAGGAAAATGAAAGGCAGATTTAAGTACTGCAGCAGAATTAAACTAGTCCATTTCATGGCCAGGACATTTTTATCATTATTTCTGTAGAGAGGGAGGAAAATCGTTAACACTTCCTGTGTTTGCAGGTCCATGTGCTGGCTGAGTATGTTTGAATGGCTTGCGTGTTAAGCAGGAACAGTTTTCCGAAGCCTGAATAAAATTCTTTTAAAGACATTTCCTTTACTGCATTCTCTTTTTCCATCTTTAACTTGGAATCAAATGGCAGGAACATGTGTAATTTTTGCTACAGAGCTTTCTTTTTAATGAATGGTGTTGAGATTACTTATCTTGGTTTACCTATCTCTTTGTAAGGTGATGAAGTCTACTCACTAGATGACGGGACAAAAGCAGTGACTAGGAGTTAGTTACAGGTTTTGCTTCTGGTTCTGCCACTCATGTGTGATCTTGGGCAAACAACCTTTCCTTTCTGTGACTCTCCACTTAGAAAATGTGGATTTACTTATCTGAGAGGGATGTTGTAAAGCTTAATTATCACTTGAAAGGTGCTTTGAATTCTTGTCTGGAAGGTGCTGTAGAAGTACTGAAAATATTAATTTAATTGTATTAATGTTGAAATTAATTAGACATGGGAAGCTTCAAAATCATTTGTACTGCTCTCTATTGTGAGAGGTACTGGGGCTTTTTCAGAGAATTGTAAGTTACGGATGGCAGAGCCCTGTGACATCTCTTTGCCAATGTAGGATGCTTCCCTGTTATATTCTAATTAGTGCTTTGTTCAGCTTAATTGTTAATGTTTTAAGAGTTGAAACTTGTCTCACTTCTTTTGTGAGATGGGATGTGGGGCCACACATCTGGGGTAAGAGTTCACCAGCTATATAAGCTTGGTTCTCAGTAAGCATTTTAGCCACATTGTCCTTCATTGTCGTCCAGGAGATTCCAAAACAAAACCATATCGGCCTCCATCAGCTTGGCCCTCATGTATCTGTCCATGTGCACAGGTGAGTTCTGAGAGAGGGAAAGAAAATATTTTGATTCAGTTGTTGTTTATGACAAATAATTAATAGTTTAAAAGCTGTGTCTATGCCTGAATCGCTGATTCTCCGACTCGGCATTGAATCTTCAGATTTGGATTTGGCCGAATCGAATCGGGGACAGTGATCTGAATCAAGAAATTGAATCACTGTCCTTGATTTGGTCCAAATCCAAATTGAATAGAGCTTGCTTCGCACACCCGTAAAATGATATAACAGAAGAAGAGTAGAAAACATACATAAATATTTAATAGACAATATCCACTCTGGCAAAATTATTAGGATTATCTCCTTACTGTTACCATGGTAGTGTCCAGAAGTGTCAAGCCCTAATTGAGACTCCATTGTTCTAGGCACTATGTACATTTGAAAAAAATAAAATTAAACTACCTTTTCCTAAAGTGCGTACAGTCCAATATAAGATGAGGGAAAACGAGTGCTTACAATGAACAGATGAGGTAGCACAAAGTAAAGGTGATGATAGGCAGTGATAACAAATACACTTGCTTGATGCTTTCCTTTGTAATGTATTCAAAATAGTGACTTACAGATATCTATGTACATTTGCATGACATCTAGGGAATAACTTCCAGTATTTAAGCCCTTCTGTGAAATCCACCTGAACAGATGACGATCTGTGTATATTGTATTCAGTTTGATATAGTTAAGTATAGATTGGTGTATTTGTCCTGCGTGTGTCACTTTCTCTTTGTGTCTGTAGATCTCTCCCAAGTCAGACAGTTGGTTAATTTAGCTTTATTTTTCACTTGAGTCTTATGTTGACTTTTCATCTCTTCCAAATTTTAACAAAGATTTTCAGAAAGGCTTAAAAACTTTTTTTTCTGGATGTAATTATTATTTTTTTAAGATAAGTACTGGTTCAAACTACTTGTAATACTACATTTCTATTGTTTTGATAGTTTATTTTAGCTTAGAGCTGGAAACTATAACTGGCAATGAAAATTTCTTTATGATCTGTCCAAAAGAGAAATAGGAATAGAAGAAATGTTCTCCCAATGTCATACTAACAAAATCAATTGTTACTTTCTGTGTTCTGTAATAGCAACAGACCTGAGGTAGACTTTCATCAGTATGTAGGCTAGGAAAATTAGAAGCATAGCCTTTGGGTCAGAGGGCCCTGTCCATTTAAACCTGGCAAAAGAAAAGTATGGTACAAGATCGGATGTAATTATTGAAGGAAAACCCTTGGATATGTTGTAATTGATGACCTGATTGCTTTCTATTTACAAAAGCACTTCTTGCTGTTGGTACATTCTCTTTTCCTATTTAAAAATATATATCATGTCTTTGTTGATATAAAAATGCATATGGCTTCTACTGAAGATTACTTTCTCAATTTCCGGGAAAATGTCATTCCATCTCATCCATTTTCAGACACCGGTGATAGCCCTTTTAATTTCCCCTTGCTCTTATTGGATTTTGGAAAAGGTTAATTAGTTATCCACTGCACTTGGTGGAAGAAGATTTTTTAAAATATAATATTAAGAAATGTCCTATTGGGGTATGAAGGTAACACCACAAGGGGGTACTATAATTTTATCAAATTTGTCCTGGTAAGTTGGTTTATTAAGGTAAAGTGATTACAGCCTGCAGAGTTAATTTTAATATGCTAATACACCACAGCAAGTTGGGAACTTAAATAAAATGATACAATTAATATGAATTTATAGGAGGTAGGGAAGCTTAGTAAGGTCACCAGTATATTATATTAACACTGCATATAGCCTTATCAGTTTTACAATTCAGTTTTCTTAGACATGAGCTGTAGATGGTTGCTATATGCATTTTATTGACCTTTGAATGAGGAAGTGAACGTCACTTTCTATGGTTCTTGGTTCATTATTATTGAAGAAAAAATATAACCCTTCACTTTCCAAGTAAAGAAAGCTAGCCCTGGATATTTATATGTTTTAATAGCTTCAGTAACTTTACGATTGCAGTAAGGAGTTGTACTATATATTAGTAGGACTTGAAATGAAGATTTTGTGGATTTCATTGGAAAAGTATATTCTTCCATTAGGAAAACCATTACTCTTTCCCCAGTTAAACTTTTTGCTAAGATAGCAGTTGAGATTTCTCTTGGTCCATGGATGCAGATACTACATACTACTAATACTTGGTGGAGGAGAGAGGGCACTGTAAAATAATTAATCTTTTGAATTTTTATGCCATCAGTGTTTTCACTGAAGCTTTTCAAGGGCAGGCTGGATAGGCAACTGTCTGAGATTGTTTTCATTGAATCATAGAAAATGAGGGTGGGAAGGGACCTCAGGAGATCACATCTAGTCCAACCCCCTGCTCACAGCAGGACCAGCCCCAACTACATCATCCCAGCCAGGGCCTTGTCTAGCCGGATCTTAAAAACCTCCAAGGATGGAGAGTCCACCACCTCTCTGGGTTGCCTGTCCCAGGGTTTTACTACCCTCCTAGTGAGAAAATTTTCCCTAATATCTAACTTAAACTTTTCTTGCTGGAACTTAAGCCCATTGCTCCTTGTTCTGTCATCTGCCACCACTGAGACCAGTCCAGCTCCATCCTCTTCGCAGCCCCCCTCCAGGGAGTTGAAGGCTGCTATTCAATCCCCCCATAGTCTTCTCTTTGCCAGACTAAATGGGTGTCTGTACACAAGCTGGGAGGCTGCTCTGATGCACTGTAATTAATCGAGCCTCTGTGTCTCATATATCAGCATCCCTGAGCATCAAAATGGCGGCAGAGCTGCTTTAAGGCTTGTTCAGCGAGCTTTACATAAAGTGTGCCCACCGCCATTTTGAAGCACGGGGACACTGATGCACAAAATGCTCCAGGCACTTTAATTAGAGTGGATTAACCCCCCTCTCACTCCTGGAGCATATGTAAAAATACCCAATAAGCCCAGTTCCCTCAGCCTGTCTTCAGAAGTCATGTCTCCCAGCCCCCCAACCATTTACATTGCCCTCTGCTGGACTCTCTCTAATTTATCTATGTACTTTCTGTATAGGGGGACCCAAAACTGGACATAGTACTCCAGATGTGGCCTCACCAGTGCCGAACACAGGGGACAAACTGCTTCCCTCAATCTGCTGACAACGCTTCTACTGTTGCAGCCTAGGATGCTGTTAGCCTTCTTTGCAACAAGGGCACATATTCAGCTTCTTCACTGTAACTCCCAGGTCCTTTTCTGCAGAGCTGCTGCCCAGCCAGTTGATCCCCGGCCTGTACTGGTGCATGGGATTTTTCCGTCTTAAGTGCAGAAATTTGCACGTGTCCTTATTTAACCTCATGAGATTTCTTTTGGCCCAATCCTCCAATTTGTCAAGGTCTCTCTGAATCCTAGCCTGACTCTCCAACATATCTACTACTCCTCCCAGCTTGGTGCCATCTGCAGACTTGCCGAGGGTGCAATCCATCCCACCTGCTGCAATGCCCACCTGGGAGGGAAAGGTGCTGGCTAGTGGGGTAGCACAAGGGGGGCAGCAGGCAAGATGGTGGCTGCCCCCACCCTGGGCCTCTCCACCTATCAGTGCTGAGGAGTGGGGCCAGATAAAGGGCAGCCAGTGTCAAGATGGCAGCCGCCCCATCATCCATCTTCCCCCCCATGAGATCTCTCTGCCAATCAGAGCTGAGGGGTGGGGCCACTGTGAAATGCCTGCCAAATGGGCAAAAATGGTTTGTCTTGCTGTGAGTTAAGTAGGTCCCTATATACAAGTAAAACTATTCATTAGTTTCAGGTAGAATTACCCTTATTTTATAAAATGGATCTTTTAGCACCGCATCAGATTTTCTTGATTCCAAGTGATTTTGATTTCAGTAATGGAAAATTGCTTCCTACATAGTTTAGACTTATTGAAATTTTAAGCAACATTTGAAGAAATGCTGTTGTAATTAAGCAGGTTGTACGTGATATACAGTTTCATTTGAGTAGCGTGGGAAATGTACAATTTACTGCAGTTAGCATCCCGGGTTATTGTTTTGTCTATCCCTGTATGCCTAAAATGTCACTGGTTACTGAGTGTTTCATCATTAGTCTCTCTGTACTTCCCTTCCTTGATCTTGGGTCCAACCAACTACAAAGTAGACATTACCAGATTGAGTGTGGCTAAAAGTCCATGGGTCAGTGTGATGCTCATCACTATGGGGCGTGACTGGCAGAGTATAATTTTAATATAGTTTTGTATTCTTATATAAGATTTTGGACATCAAAACAGAACAATTCTTTTCACTAGGCATTGATAAAGAATAGCTGAAGAGTTTCTTGCATTATCTTCTTTGTATATCCATAGCATTAACAACTAAGTCACTTAGACCTTGAAACGCGAACTGAGCTATAATAAATACTTCAAAGTTTTGGACCACTTTAGTATTTTGTATAGTTTTTGGGTGAGTTTGGCTTTTTACTAAAGCCTTGCATTTTGGCCTGTAGGCCCACCACAGCTTCCAGCTGGGACCTGGGGGGACCTGGGACCTGGGGCCAGGCAATAAGAGAAACCCTGGCATTTCCTAGCAAGTTCGCATAGCAGTCACAGGCATCGCTTTTGTGCATTAGAAAACTACTGTGTCCGAGTGCAGAGCTGGTACCTGAGCGCACACACAGTGAAGGCAGCTGCCTTTCCAAGTGTCTGATACCACCCAAATTTAGCTTTGATTTGATTCAGGGCCATTGCGATAGTTAAGGTGGGTATATGCCGGTTGCCTAGCCTGCTGGCTGAGGAACTTCTCAGCTAGTTCTCACAAACAAAACAGTCTCTTAAACCATCAAAACAAGGGGAAAAAAAGGAAAAAAAAGCCTGTTGTCCTGTCCCAATACTGGGAGCAGAACTCCACTGGTCCCAGCACAGCAGTGCAGCCCCTTTGTATAGCAGGTGGTTCAGGCCACAGTTTGCTTCTCCACTCTTGCTACTCTTCTGGGAGCTTTTCAGAGCTCCTAGCAAGACACTCTGCCTGTCCAGTGGGGCTTTCTCAATAGGGCTGACCATTCCCTCTTATAGGGACAGGCTTCCCTGCTACAGTGGTCAAAAGGCTACCGTTCAAACAGTTACAAATGACATGTCATATAAGAATAATTTGGACAAAATATGTACAAATTTAGATTTTTAGTAACAAACACGTTTATTCAAAGATAGATACACAAATTTAACTTTTGTCCCTAGAAAAGACAAATTAATGCATTCCAGATTTGTATAACGTATATTATTATTAAATTACCAAATTACATGCACAATTACATTTTTTATTAAGCAAGATATAATGCTGACAATGTTACAATAATGTTATAAAGTATAACAAGTTTTTAACTTTAACAGCAACACACACAGTGCCTCTGATACACAGGGGACTAATTTTAAAAGTCAGGGCATTCAGTAATTGAAAAGGAAATTATACAATTAGTCACTTGAGTAATTTAAACATGCACATAAGTATCCCAACTGTGTTGATACTAGCTTTTAGTCAAATTTACTAGGGCTGCTTAGACTTTATCACTCTAATTATGCTTGCTTTGTATCAGACTTCGGCGTGCAGAAACCCAGAATTATCTGACAGAGGTTTTTTGTAAATGTTGCATTATTATACTGTATGTTTACTGCTGCAGACATTCACAAAAACTTATTCCAGTATTTTCCTCCTAACTACCTTAAACATATGCGATCAATAATATTGTATCACTGTTTCTCAGAACAAGAGGGATTTGAAGACATTCAAGTTTTATTTCTAGATCTGCTTCGAATTAAGTCCTTACAGCACAATGACTTGATCCTATCAACCCTCCATGTATGGGCATCCTATGTAAATTTAATGGACATTACACACAGGGAACTGTAGGCTGGGTCTTTATTGTACTACAAAATAAACCATAGGTTTACCATTTAAGGCCTTTTACATGGCAATATTTTATTGTGCCTCTAACAAGTTAGAAGAATTATTAGCTAAAATGGTTCATCTCAGTTCAGTGTACAGTTGCTTCCCATCATTTATTTATTAATTGCACCACTGTGCGGTATAAACAGAAACTAAAAAGATCCTTGTTCTGAGGAGCTTGCACTCTGCAAGACAGTGAACAGACGCGGGAGCACAAAGCCACAGCGAGACCCACAGTTTATCCACTCTATCAGCCTCACCAGCAACAAATGCCTTGTAAGCATCATAAAGAGCTGTATTAGTCTGAGGGCAGGCAGAACGCAGGGTAGAGATGCACTTCATAGACTAACTAATGCTGTACACTCGTTTGTTTGTCAGCATCACGACAGAGAAGGAGAGCAGGAAGCTTCTGTCATGCATTGAGAAAGTGCAGCCGTGTTTGAAAATCAGTGATGAAGGCTGGCACAGCAGAAGGACAAGTTGCAATCTCAACAGTGTATACAAGATGTTTGCAGAAAATTTCTGTCAGCAGATAGTTAAACCATATACTAGGCATACCAGTAATACTAAATAGTTGGTCCAGAAACACATGCAGGATTCTTTTTTTTTTGCATAGCATTAACCTTCAAAGAATGTGTTTATGGTACAAGATATAAAGAAAAGAAATACAGGAGAAACCTTTGCACATGAAGGCTACGAGCTCATCTCTGAATTTTCCTTTGTGAACAGCTATCTTGTTGAACTGGGTAGTGAAGAGGAGAGATTTAGTTCTTAATGTCAACGTTTGGATTCTTTCTTTATTAAAACAGTTATTTATATTTTTTATTTATTGTTACGAGTGTACAGTGAGCATAGGGAATGGATGGGTTGTAATCTGAGTCTTTTTTTAGATATACTAGAAATAATTAAAAAAACCTTCTTGTAAATATACAGCTTAGATAAACACACATGGTTTTTCATGTTTTGGTGTGACATTTTGCATCTTTTTCTCCCTTAGAGCTGTTCAAGGTGATCACGTTTCTCACATAGGGATGGAAACTGGAGTAGATGCTTTTTAATGTTTGTTCAAGATAAAGATGCACATTGTGGCTGCTGCTCTATAAAAAGGTGAGAAAACAAATAAGAACAAGTGTTAATTCATGTACACAGATTTTGCATCTGCACAGCAGGTGAAAATGCTGCATTAATGCTAGAAATGTCCATCCTGCTGTGTAGTTTTCCTGCCTTATTATTACTTCAATTTTTTGGTCTCAATTGAATGCACCATACTTATTTGCATGTTATCACACTGGATCCCTCTTTATTTCCAATTATTCATTTGAAAACCATATTTGCTTCAAATTGGTCTCTATAAAACAATCAAATTAAAATAATTGTTTTAACAAAATGTGGTGGGTTTTGGTGTGTGTGTGCGCATGCATGTAAATTCTTAATCTGGAGGGGGTTATCTCTTAATTACACACAGAAGTAACATTAAAAGAACATTGTTACAGTTATGAAATCAAGCACTCATAAGTTAAAAAATGCCAGAGTTAAGGTTTTCCGTTCAACTTTAAGTTGACCCCCTTGTGCATATGCATTTTCATTTTAATTACATGATCCTTGAGTAATTACATAATTACTGTTTCCTTCCACAGAATCCCTGCCTCATTCAGTGTGCAGGATGAATGGTGAAAGGAGTAACTGAGAGCAATAGCAGGTGGCAGGATGTGAGGGGTCAGCAATCTATTGGTATCCATAGAAGCTGGTATAAAGCTAAACTTGTTTCTACTCTACATTGCAGTCACTCCTGCAGTTGCGCTTTCCTAATTTGTCTTGGTCACATAGCTTAAGAAGTTTCATACTGGTTTGAAGGTTATTTTCTGGTAGGACACATGCTGATTATGTGGATTTTTCTCTACCTTTGAAGTCATATTTGCAGATTCAGTATGAAAAAATATATTATCAGTTTTTATTGGTATCTCCCAAATTCATATTAATGGATTTTAAGGCTGGAGGGGACCATTAGATCACGTAGTCTGACCTCTTGTGTACCACAGACCATTAATGTTTATCCAGATACCTCTGTATTGAGCCCAGCAGTTTAACTTTGACAGAATTCTTTGTTCCAGAAAGAACCTTGAGAGGGATTTTTCCCATGATAGTTCAGATGGTTTATCACCCTCTCTGTTAAAAATTTGTGCTTAATTGCTTATTTTAATTTTTTTGTTTTCAGCTTCCCAATGGTACAATGAAGCGGGGAAAGGGTATGAAAATATAGAAATGGCTGCAGTTCTGGATTTTGTTGTTTTGTTGGGTTTTTTTAATGGAGGAGCATCACAATATTTTGTCCTCATTATTATTCTCGGGTTGAATCTTAGCCAACCATCCAGGCCCCATGTATAGTTTCTGTCATTAAATCATACCGCATCTGCAACGTCATATTCTATGCAAAGACAGACTAGGCTAAAATATTGCTGCATCAAATCATTGCAAAAGCTCAAGTGTGAACCTGAATAGGAGTATTGTACTGTAAAGTCCTTTTCTTGGGTGGGATACTCATGTCATAATCAATACAAGAGTAAGAGGCTATGTTACCTTAGTAGTGATTGTTTGCATGATAGTCCTGCCTACGTCACTATGACTGTTTGTGGGTCTGTGAAGATGTCTGGTTTTAGGTGTTTTCTCCCCACCAGTATTCAGGCTTAGAATGGGAAAAACCCTCGAATAGAGTGCTTTATTTAAGAATGGGAGGGAAGGGGCTTAGTCTTTTGGGTTAGGCACGAGGCTAGGACTTAGATCTGTGTATAGTTTCAGGCCCTGTCACAGTTTTGCTGTGATCTTTTCCACAAATATCTGAGCATCAATTCACAAACTTCTGCTTGTATTTTATATCCCCTCTGCCTGCCTCATCTAGTAAAATTGTAAACTGTTTGGGGCAGGGACTCTGCCCCAAATGCTCACTATACATTTTTACAATGACTACATCTACTAGAGCCAATCTAATAGTTACTGTTATATGAAATAATAGTATCTCTTCTTATGTGCTAAACTTTCTGAAAATTAGAATACAGAAACATGTGAGGTTGCAAATAAACAAGATTTTCCATTGGGCATAGTGCATATTATGAGTTGCTATAAAGATTTGTATACTTCATAATTCTGAAGTCATGGACATTTTTTTTTTATTCTGGTGGTTGATCACCACTTCTTGGTTTTCCTTTGTTATTGTCTCCTACACTGCTTTCTCTCCTAAAGTATAATGTGGGAAAGTCTTCTTCCCACTGTGAGAACTACAAGGTTAACAAAATTAAGAAGTCCAAATAACTTGGTACTTTGCTTTCACTCTCTGCAAAAATTCCCACCCATTCCTTTCCTTTCATAAGTGAGCCTGATGTGCATACCATTTTAATCCAGAGTTTCAATGAAATATTAAAATAATTCTGTTTTGGACATTATGCAGAACTGGGAGAATGTGGACCTACCTATTCTATTAATACTGGATAATCCTTTGAGAGGGCCAAGCAAATGGAGTATGTGAAGGAAAATGTTTAAAAAACATGGCAAATGAGTGCAGATAGAAGAAAGTAGCTAACATATAAGGAAAGATGAGCATCCCATCAGTCATTTTAAGTTTCTCTTTCAGACTATTATATCTAATGCTCATATTTCTTGCAATTTGTTTTTCTTATGATTCTTGATATTTTACTTGACACATTTGGATGCCTAGTTTGTACTTTTGTATAGCTGAATCACAAAATGGGATTTTTCTTTTACAGTTTAATGCAGCACAGTGATCTAATGGTGCGCTGGCAGATCAGTAAAGTGTTGTTATAGTCAGGACAGTGAGTGTAAAAATTGCATCATTGAATCTTAGATTTATTCTCTTTTAATGATTCCAGGAAAACTGTGTAGTTTACAACCTAAAATTTGACTTTTCTAACTACTGACTCCATTTGGTGTCTGAAAATACAGCGTTTTTCTTTCTGTTTCTTCCATTATCATCAGTAATAAAGGTTCTGCAGTTAGAGCTAGTGAATGTTTCTGAGTATAGTGTGCAAGCCAGAATAGACACCAGGCTATTTTCCCATATACGTATTGCCTCCGCACAGATAAAAAGAGGAAAACTTGTTTTGATCGGTGCAGTAAGCTAGAAATGACTCAGTAATGCAAAAAATGTAAGAAAAATCACTTTGAATATCATTACTTTTCTAATCATAACTATAGTTTGAAGGGTGCTTTAAACAGGAAGGTAATTTGGCTTCTAGATACTGCATAATACAGCTAAATCAACATAAACGGCAAAACTGCTCCCAGGGAACAATCTGTGTGAACCTGTCATATTGCAAAGATTTACATTTGTCTAATTGCAACTCAGTCTAAAATCACTGGGCCCAATCTTGGCGTCTGTTGTAGCTTATTTACATTAGTTTCCTGATGCCGAACTAACGCAAGCCAACCTGCTGTGTACCTGAGTTCTCTCCCAGCCCCATGCCATCTCTCATGGGCTTCTACCATGGAGGCGCTGTGATTGGAGCCTAGTCCATTCCGATGATCCCCAGCTGCCTACCAGTTCCTGAGTGCCTTATCCAGATTGCCGAATTTCAAGTAGCTTTGAGCTGCTCTAAATTACTCTGGGGACCAAGCCAATGATCAGATTACATCACACACACCTCTCCCATCTCTTGCACTCAGTGCTTACTGGGTACAGCTAAGAATCTGGGCTAATATTTTTAGGCATTGTCCTTCAAGATCCTCTTGTTTTTCTTGTCTTAACTTCCTGTTCTCAAAAGACCCTGAATCATAAGGATCCCCCTGCTAGAAAGCTAGAACTTATTTTTCATAGCTAGCCTTAGCAATTCTGAACAGATTTATTATAGTGCGATGAGGCATTGTGAATTGCCAAACTTTTAGCTTATCTGCCTGGGCTGATAGAGCTCAGGATGACACAGCTGTGATCTCCTGTTTCATTAAGGTCTTATAATGACCCAGAATCTGTCACTGAGTATCCAGTGTACTTTACAGAGTAATAGTGGAAATATAAGGAAAGTAATGGCAAAAGAAACATGCCACTGTTTTCAGTTATAACTCACATGCAAGGGTGGCTTGCCTATTACAGAAATTAGAGGTGGAGATGCAGCCATTAGCTCTGAGTAAATCCATTTTATTTCATGGTTGCAAAGAGCATGAAGCTGGACTGTTCTCAGTGGGGGCAGATGACAGAACAAGGAGCAACGAGCTTAAGTTGCAGCAAGGGAAGTTGAGGTTGGATATTAGTAGGAAGAACTTTCTCATGAGGAGGGTAGTAAAGCACTGGAACAAGTTACCCAGAGAGGATGTGGAATCCCCAGCCTTGGAGGTTTTTAAGACTTGGCTAGACAAAGCCTTGGCTGGGATGATCATTTTCTATGATTGTGTGATTTTTTAAAAACTTTTAATGACTTTTGTTTACTGTGGAATGAAACTTCTGGGGGCCTGGAAAGAGGGCAGATTGTTGATATTAATGGCTGATATGTACTCTTCTGATTTACTGAATATTTGATCTTCAACCTACTTATGGCCATCAGTCAGAAGATGGAAATTTGAATCCAACATATCCTATTCTGAATTAGGCTTTAGGGAACACAATATAGTTTATCCTTTTTTATGGAATGGAACACAGTACAAGAATTGTAATTTTTAACGATGTTCTGTCTAGTTAACAACTATGCAGTAGCATTATTCGTACAAGCTAATTGACTATTCTGCTTTCCTTTTAGAGCTCACAACATCTGAACTATGCAAAAAATCAAGCAGTTTTAATGTATACCTGCATGTGGGATTTCCTTCATGACAGCACCTCATTAATATTTATTTTGAAATATTCATTTGGAGGATGAAAAATTAATCTCTTACCTGGACTTTAGATCTTTTGTTCCTCAACTGACACCAGGAGAAATTGAATAGTACTTGCCATCAGAAACTTAATTGGGCTGAATGTTTAAAAAAAATCTTTTTAACTGCCAAATCTTTTTTTGTCACGTGACTAGGAAAGAAAGTGGCAAATAGCCTTCCTTTATATGTTAATAGTTTCTGTTACAGAGCTCTCTGTCATGGAGCTATGGGCATTTTCACTTGATGCTGGAAAGCAATTAGTTCACATTCACATTTGAAAGCAAAAAGAATTTTTTTTTAAACCAATCAAATGGATGGACTTGTGTATGCTGATCCAGCAAGTGATATGTATTTAATTGTTTTGAAACTTTAAGTTTAGAAAATTTACTGAACTGAACATAACTACTACATGCATGTTCCTATTGACTAGAAGAGTTAGGAACGGGCTGCTAATGACACATGGTGCATTTCATGTTCTAGGTTGCACCTGTGCTTATTAGCTAGTCAGGTGACTGAGATATCCAAATGAGACGCTGGAGAAAATTGTGCTTGCTTCAGAATTATTAAAGTGATTGGTCTTATCACTGTCATCTTTTATTTGTTTAATATAGTTTCGGCTGTTGTTAAGGAAGATCCAAATGAGTACCTTTCAGCTGTTCAATACACATTGGAATATTTGACCGTGAGCACAAGATCTGGTTAGTATGGGTTAAAGTATTTATCCAAAGCAAAGTAAGTTGTATCAACAAGAGAAAAATCAGTGTTGCCAGATATACTGTCAAAATAGGTTTGAGATATTAAATATAAGGTGAGCCTTCAATACACAAGTAAACTTTGGAAAGTTAGATTAAAATCTTGATTTATTCAGAAGCAAATATGACTCTGAGTCTTATCCAAGGTTTCACTGGACCTTTCACCAAACCACAAAAGCATCACAGAAATATGCCTAGTTTAGTAAAGTTGTTATTCTATCTAAGGTTCATACAGTTATTAGCATCTTTTGCATATCTCCATTGTGATGCAATGGCAAAGCTCTGAGAGGAGCAAGGAGCAGCTGCGGAATTGTGGGCAAGCCTAAGGAGCTGCAGAAGGTAATTAAGGTAGCAATATGCCCCTGCTTTCAAGAGTTAGATGAGGCAACAGTATGTGCCTACTCTTCTTGTAGCCGTGTTAGATGATTTTTTTAACATTACTGAGCCAGTCTTTCTCTTAGGAACAGATTTTTTGGGAATTAAGCTACTAGTGATATTATATGAACCTTATGTTGGACATGTTGAAGCTGTATCATTTAACTTCCATTTATTCAAAGGGAAAGAGTATTGATATATATATTTAAGTTTTGTAATTATTCTTGCACATTTTGACCTCTGCTTTGTGTCATGAGCTTCAGTTTGCTGGTTCAATTTGAGCCCGAGTGGAAGGTTAAGTTAGTTAATTTTGGCAGGTTAGCTGTAGATCAGCCAAGAAGACTGAGGATACAAATGAAAAATTGTGGCCTGTAGGCATATTGTGTGTCTGTGCTTATCTAAGTACTGCTGGAGCAGGGATGTATTTTTCATAGAGAAGACTCTAATCTACTCATGTCAGAATAAGGTGTTATGAAGAAGGCTAGTATTGCTTCAGTTTACTTTTTTATTTATTTATTTTTTGCTAATTTTATAAATGCAACTATTATATATGCTATGGACAGGCTTTAAATATGCTGCTCCTGTTACCATTAATGGCAGTTGTGTTGTCAAAGCTCCATGGATAAAGCTAAGAATGTTGTTGGCCAGGCCTCTTCTGTAGCAGTAGTCTTTTAAAATGATATTTGAAGGTTGATATTTTGTCTTCTCTGAATGCTGTCTGTATTTTAGAACTCCATGACTGTACTGTGTATTGGCAAATCTTAACCTTGTAAGTCAGTAAAAAGCTTGTTATAGACTATATACTCTCCTTTTCCTTATTTTTTCTTACTATCTTTTTTCTTTTCTTCTGTCCTTTTCCTTATTCAATACCGACAAAAAGGGGAATTAAAACAGAACAATACATCCCAAAATTTTGCAGGTCTGACTGAAACCAAGTACATTCACAGTTGAAGTCATATCTTGGATTCTTATGGGTGAAAAGCAAACTTCTGTAGCTTTTTCAAAGCTAGAATGTTAAAAGCTCTAACCGGCTTTTACTTAGTACTCTATATGAGCTACATTAGGGACTCATAGGCATCTGTGCTGCCATTTTTGTGCTGCTAACCTCTTCCTGTTTGTGGTGAGGGAACTCCAGTTCTGATAAAGTTTGTTGAAGTGCCAAAACACATGCTGGATGGGTAATAAAGTTTTATTTTATTAGGTCAACTAATCAGCATTAGGTTAATCCCTGGGTAGATCTAGGCTTTTGAAAAGAGGGAGGCACATAATCATATATAACACATTTTTCTCCAGTTAAAGAGAAACTAGATGCATTACTAATATACTAGAGGCCTACCACTGTGCTTTTCAGTTTAAGATCAAAGCAAAAACAAATGTAAGTACTGGAATTTGCACTAACTTGCTAGGTTATACATCAAGTTGAAAAATTGCAACAAGCTAAGCAAAAAATAGTCAAAATAGTCAAAAGGTATTGTGTCATTAGTCCTGTAGTCACTATAGTTAAATGTACATGTCTTATTCAGGTTCATGTAACACGATCGAGCCTTCTGAAGTGTCTTGACAGTGCTTCCAGTATTCACTGTTGGTCATTCTTACACCTGAGCTAATATTACCACACCTGAGTTAAGGTTTTTAGCTAGCACTTGAAACAGACTTCAGGGCTGTGAAGTAGAAGAGAGACATTACCAGGAATGGCTAACCGACAGCAAAATTTCAGAAGAAAGAATAGCTTGAATAGTGGAACATCAAGACTGTTAAAAAGGATAGAGGGTCATTTACACCTGTGGAATGGAATGAGATTAGCAGGAATCAGGGAGATGATAATGAGCCATGAAGTCGATTGACTGTGAGCACTGCTTGAATAGAAATGCTGCTTCCCCTTCCAGACAGTTGGGTTTAAAGTTTGGGTGGAGCAGGAATCAAAGACGGGTCTGGCCCTGGATTAGTCTTTGCCAGATAACCTGCACCTTTCCTCATGTCTCCTGTCACCTCTGTCTGCCATTCTTCTGCTTTGGAAAGCTGCTATTAGATGTAGGGAGAACTGACTTTTGCTGTGTTGTATACTTACTGACAAGTGGTGAAAAGTCTTTTTGATGTGCTTACTCAATAGAAAAAATATCCTCTCTTTTTTCAGTCAGTTTTTCAGACACCAAACATTAAACCCAAATGCTTGTTGTAGAAGCAATACAGTGGCTGCCTTAAAAGATTATTTCCATATGAGTTGTCAGGCATGTGAGGTATCCAAAAGTCAGTTAGACACTTTGGACATACCTGAAACAAGTTAGATTGCACATTTAAACAGCTCTTTATGTGTTGCAAAATAAATGGCCTTTTAAAACGAGCTTTTTAACAAAGATTAAATGCTTATTCTTACACTGTACTAAGACATACGTGTAGTGTATGCGCATTCTACTAGGTTAAGTGCCAAAAAATAGCACGTTGTTATGAACGAAGCAGTCTGCATAATTGTCTGTTAGCATTAGCCTACCAAGCGGCCTGGCATTCAATACTTTTCCCCACCAGAGGGCACAAAAGTCTGGACTGTAAATGAAATTCAAAAAGAGCCTTTATTGGAAGAAAGCTTCAATTTTTGCTTGATGCTTCTTTCTAAAATGTTAAAAAAGGATATTATTTATTTAAAAAAAGTTCTCAGAAGGAATGTTTTTAATGGTTCACTGACTTTTCTGTACGGTCACTGTAGAGCCTCGGTCATCACTTTTTCCCTTCTCTAGGTCCTAATAATAGCTTCTAATCGTGGATTTAATATTACGGTGCTGCTCTAAGTTCTATGCCTGAGGCAGCTCATTTCCACTGACTCATGGTTTTTAGCTTTTAATGCGTACACAAGGGAAACAAAAAAGGACCAACATTTCACTAGTTGTCTGTGCCAACATGAAAATGGCTGTGTAAAAGGAAACAAAATGTGTATATCAGCTTTTGAGGCTTCCTGATTATATCTTCTTAGTTTTGTTGCTTCAGCGTACTTCTCTCCCTTTCCCCCCATTCCTGTAACAATGTAAATTAGAGGCTGTGATAAAAACCATGTAGGTCTGTGATTCTCAGATAGTCATTCACCCGTCCAGGGATTGTTGCACAGTGTTAGCTCCAACTGTGCTCCGGTGACAACTTGATGTAGATGAGAGGAAATCATCTGACAGTTTCAGCTTCTTTGTATTGTAACTGTCATGGAAGTATTTGTGTTTCGTTTTTTGAGGTTTCCTATTACTTGTATAAGTTTGGGAAAGCCAGATAGCAGCTTCAATTGCAGAATTTTTAAAAGAAGTAAATACACTGTGGTTGGAAAGAACAAAAATGTAAAAATAATAAAACAATTAAGACTCAATTTTTCTTTAAGGCTGATGGTGATTTCCCCCCACCCCCTCTCCCTGGGGACATGAAATTAAAGGGTACGCACAGAACCAAATAATTGCCTGGGTACCATGTTTTTAGTAGCAATTGTCTCCTTTTCAGGAGTTAGTAATGCTAAGATGAAGTGAGCGGGAACAGCGCAGGTGGCAAACGCTTGATACAAAGAGGATGTTTATATAGAAAATTGACTGCTCCAGACAAAGTCAGCTGGCAGCGACTTGGCGACAGGCATAGCGAAGAGATGCGAGAAAAGTATCACAGCAGCAGTGCAGGGGCTATCTGTAGCCATGAAATGTGAGTGGCTGCATTATTGTACAATTGCTGTAGACAAATATAGCTCTCCATAGCAAGTCTGTTCTCACCATTGTCATTTAAGAGCATGGGGCCACCCACATCCATCACTATTGAGGTATCTCTAGCCAGAAACAAACAAGTCATTCAAAATGTTTGCTTCTAAGCACCATAACAATTCGCAGCTTTAGGAAAGATTTATTTTTAAATCCCTATTGTTTTACTCATAATTGCAAATACAGATGGCCCAAATGGTATGGAAAGAAATCTAAACCGTAGAAATTTTAGAGCACTCAAAAGTTGGGTTGTTCTGGAAATTTCTCTCACTAAAATGTTTCTTTTTTCAATATTTTTCCCCCAAAGTGAATAATTACAAAAACATTTACCTGATTGAGGATTAAATATTTCCTTATATAGTAAATTAGTGGTTTTTCTGCATAAACTCCATATATTTACTTTGTTACTCATTCTTGCCTGGAGCTTAACATGGTTAGTCTTGGTTCAGTGAGTGATATCACAGTAAACCTGGCAGCTTCCCAGCAGCCAGCCCTTTGCAGATGGAAGAAGGACAAACCTGGCTTATAATGCCAGAGCCTAGCATGAAGAGGAATGCACTGAACAGATTTCCCCCACAAAGGAAACATGAGGAAAACATCTTGTTATAAGAAAGATATTTAATATGTTTTTCATATTTGGAAGGCAGTTAATGTCTGGGAATGTCCTTTTGCTCTGTGGCCAGCATGATTAATATTACTTTTGATCTTTTATTCAGATTAGAAGTGATTTATTTGCAATAAAACTAACAGCAGTTGTTTATGTTAATATTTAACATTATTTTAAACATTATTCTTGGGAAGGTAACAGTTTAAAAAGTAAATACATTTCGAGTTATTTTAGATTAAAATGCATAAATATGAGTAGAAGAACAGGAACTCAGGTACTTACAGAAGAAAGGCATAGATGTAAAAGGCCATGTGAGAATGCACATTACACAGAATCAGGCTAATTGGGATGATTCCAGAGTCTCAGCCTATCTAGTAAATGACCTTTCTTGTGGCCTGGCTGGGAATGCTTTTTCCCCCCTAGCTGATCCAAAATACACATCTTAGACCATTTAGCTGGGTGGGGTGGGGGGAAGGGGACCCTGTGTGGGGAAGAAGCTGGTTGATGTTTGGTGTTGTCTGTTGTTATAGCAGTACATACGTACTTGTAGGCATAAAAGATGAATTATGTAAAGGCATGGGGTTGTAATGTTCTAGCAACATGAGTTTGGGATAAACTCATTATTCTCAAGTAGCCAAGCTTAGAGTGAGTTATGCAGCTCATTCTAAAGAAGTGCCAATAAAATTTTGTACTACATCACAGCATGTCTTTATATGCCACATGTGAGTGGAAAAACTATTTTTCAAATAATTTTTCAGCACTTTCTTAAATATCAGAACTATTTTTTGTGTCTTTACTCCTATAAATCCAAGCACTTTAGTCATCTGAATCCAACTGCCTAGAGGTCAGAGGGAACCACAGAAACCTTGAAATACGACTGTAAATAACCTTTCTGTATATATGAAAACATCATTCTTTTATCTTGGGCTCTTTCAGGGCCAGAAGCTGGGAATCTCCTGTTACTGATCTTATGGGGGTATCAAGATAACAGGCTTGAAAGTCACAGCACTTGAATATATAGAAAAGCTGGAATTGCCCACGAGTATCTTGCCCATGCTGCGTTGGGCTGGTGAAATACTACATTTTGGGAAGGGGGAAGAAAGTCTTTCTTACTGCTCTTGTTTAAATGCATCTGTTTGAAGCTATGGGAAGGTGAGATTGTTAAAGGCTCAGGTAATTTATTATGCAGTTTCATAACTGACACAGGACATCACCACCTTTCAAGCACACAGGTAAAAAGCATATTTGTAAGAACCCCAATTAGTATAAATCGCTACAGTTCCAATAGAATCAGTAGACTTCACAGGAGGCGCTACTTCACAGTCAGGGTGGGTAGGATCTGGAACCAACTTCCAAGAGAAGTGGCGCTGGCTCCTAAGAGTCTTTAAGAGGAGGCTAGATGAACACCTTGCTGGGGTCGTTTGACCCCAGTGCTCTTTCCTGCCATGGCAGGGGGTCGGACGTGATGATCTGTCAAGGTCCCTTCTGACCCTACAAACTATGAAACTATGACTTATGCTGAATTATCCCAGCTGAGGTTCTGGCCCTCAGTGTTGGGACAGATTCTGCTTTCACATTTGTGTTGAATGAAAATAAACGGCACCAGAAGTTGGCCTGTTTTCATATACATTTAATTTTTATATACAACCAGTTTTGGTATGTATGGAAGTTCAGGACACTTTCCTGAGAAAAATAAGTAACTTTTTTTAAGACTAAAATCTGGCCCATGCTGTTCTTCCTGAATATCCTTTGATTAACTTGGAGACAATAGAGCTATAATTTTTCACCAGATAACATTTCCAGAACATGCTAAACTGAAGCTGCTTCTTCAAGATAATTGGATATTTTTTCCTAATGACAGTCTGAATGTCACTAGGAATTTCCAGTAGCAAACAGGGAAGTTTTGTTTGCATAATTGCACAGCTGCATATGTATGATAACCCTAGTACTGAATCACTAGCTTGGGTAAAGTCTCAGATATCCAGAAAGCTTATAGAGAAATGTTGTGAGTATTTTTATTACACATCAGTATGTTACTCATTGTGATATATATCAATAGTTGTGATGTTCCCTTCTGATGTTATAATCATCTACGCAGTATATGTAAATAGTTTTTCCTTTCATTCAGTTTACAGTGCCTTTGTAAACACAATTAAACTCTGTAATAGGAAAATCTAATTCCCACAGGATAATATTAATTTTATTAAAATAATCATTTACCTGCCCATACATCAGATTTGTACCTCTGAAATGTGTGTTTCACTTAAAGTTAACAGAACTAGACTTTGGTCTATATCTTTTGTTGGTAAAGAAACACTCTTTCATATTTCTTATTCTAGATTATGAATTTTAAAAAAATTGTTTAAACATCAACAGTCAGTTATATGATTTGCTATCACTTGATCAAATTGGCAAGTTGGCCTATGGCAACAGTGATTGGTATTATGATTTCCTCTGCAATTTTCTAATGCACCTGTTTTCATAGTATGAAGTGTTTTGGATTATTTTTGTTTACCTAACTGAGCATTTGGATTTCTCTCAAATTAATCAGTAGTGTAAGTTCACATCTAAGAATACAAAGAAATCATGTCTATACTTGTGAGACAACCGAAAATATCAGAAAACTTTGTCATCTTTGCTAAGTTCGAAACCTCTGAAGAAACCTTCTTTGGCTCCAGGTCTACTGAAGTGTGGTGGATTAAGTAGAAGAAAGAAACTTCCAACAGAATGGTGTGTATTTCTTGGGCAAAGGAATCGGAGATTTCTGTTTCTGAAATTTGTAAGACAAATAATTCATTACTATGGGAAGTGAAAGGAGAATCTCTATGTTCAGGATTTTACAATCCCAGAGTTCAGTCTGGCATAACTTGTACCAGGGCTCTGAGGTCTTGTAAATTTTACAGTGTCAAGAACAGTGGGTCCATAGTGGAGGGGTCACTGTGTTTGACTGCAGAAGACTTCAGGCTGTTTGGTCAGCTGTCTGAAAAGGAGATAGAGAGAGAGTGGGATGCCTCGTTAGATTTCTGAAGACAACACATGCTACTAGAATAGGGAGAGACCACCCAGATTCTGACCCCCTGTTCCAGAGGATTTGCTGATGTAGGTAGGAGCTTATTAGTAGCAGTTTGATTTCAGGAATGAGAACAATTAGAGTGCTGTGTGTCTTATTTTATCTTAATTAAGTTTCTCCATCTCTGCTTATTATACTAGAATGTTGTTAGTTAATTTCACAGTATAAACGCAAGAGGCCTTCTTAGTCTTACGTATGTTTTTTGCAATTAATTCTTATATAATTATTAATTTTGGCCTGCATAAAAGAAAAAGATTTCTACATAAATTTAATTATTAATTATGAAAGCACCCATCTTATAGTCTTTGTGGGCTCTTACCATTGTTAAGAAATAACATAAAGTGTTGATTTTTGTCAGTAGAAAAGAATTCACATTCAGTATTCCAGCTTCAAACCACATGGTATGATCTTCCTGAGGTCATCTGCAAGTTCCCAGTCTGGTCCACATTTACCATATTTACTCAAATATAAGACAGTCATCAATAATTAGATTTAGTACATGGAAAATGTATATTTTGAAATAATTTTCCAGGTATATAATCTAATTATTGAAGATTTGCCTTGAATTTGTCCCCCTCCTACTGCTACAGCAGGGAAGATAATTAGGGGGATCAGGTAGTCCCCTTGTTCTCTGCCCCTCCCCGCAACTTCTTTGCCTCCTCCTTAGTGTTAGACCCTGTTCTTCCTGAGCGTGTGGAAATGAGGAGTGAAATTTGCATATAGGCAAATGACAGCAGGTATCCGTAGACTTCATTTGGGCAGAATTGATGTAGTTTACCATTTTTTAATCTGCTGCAAGTTGTAGTGCAGGTACTTTTAAGCAGCACTTTGGTATCTACTTCTATATAATACAAGTTATGCATTATAGTAGTCCAAAGCCAAAAAGCTCATGATTTGCTACATAGTTCATTTGTCTTGGCCCCACCAGAGTCAGCAGCATGTCAAGCCATGGTGACCCCACAGCTTAGCACTGCTCATTAAGTATGTATACTTCAGATATACCCATCCCCACCAGGATTCACCTGCTCATTAGCCCCCTACTCGTGATTGGAACCAGGTGTTCTTGTCATGAGTCCTGGGATACTCCAAAAATGTATATGTAGATGAGGCACAGGGCCACCCAGTCTGGCTCCACCTCACAGAGGGTTGCACAATGCTAATCATATGCAACAGGCTGAAAGAGGGGGTGGCAGATGGATTCTGAGTGAGCTGTTTGGTGATGTTTGCCAGATATTTAAGGCTGATGAAGAAATGGAAGTCAATGAAAATGGGAAAGGAAGGCACAGCTGAGCTGTGGGAGTGAAGAGGAAGTTGAAATATATTCAGTGCAGAGTCCTTAGTGGGGCCTTCGCTCAATGGGCCCTACCATGTATTTTATTCAGGTGGGCTGTACTAACCTATCCTTGTAGTAGGTTTCTATCAGTATGTCTGTGGGTCATGCATTTTATAATTATGCTAAATGTTGACTGTTTGTAGTCAATTCTTAGTTGGTTTCCGTTACTGAGCACATACTATTTTTGGCAGCAGTTTAAGGATAGACAGTGCATTTAATGAGGTTTCCTTGTATGCAGTTATGAGACTGGGGGGGAACCTCATCTTGTATTTGAATAAATACAACACGTTCCTTTTAAGAACCACTTCCAGAAATTACGAAAACCTCATTAATGGTGACATAATCTACTTTAGGGGGAAATAATTATGGTAGTTTATTGGATGTTGATGGAAAAAGAACCCTGACATTACTATGAGAATCATTACATGGCACCACCATGCTAAAGGCGATAATTCACCATTCCTACCTAGAAATTAGATCCATATAAAAAAAGGCAAAACAAGATGGCACCCAAACTTCTCCCCTGGGTATCTGGTTTTAAAAAAGATGGATGATGTCTTTTAAAAGTGAGCATATCCATTTTGTTATTTCTTATATATTGGAGCTTAAAGAGCAAGAAAAATAAAAAAGGATTAGAAAAGGCAAATGGCTATATTGGTAGTAGACAGAATCAGACTACTTTTAATCCACTGGAATTTGGGTAGACCTTTACATTTTCCTTAATAGTTTTCTACTTACGGCCTTGACTCACTTAATGCATAGTAAAGCCATAGTATGCAACAAGATCATTCTGTGAGTTAATTATGCATGAATAATCTCAAAGACTAAACCTAAATACCCTCACTCTGATTTCAAGACATGTTACTGATTTTTTTTTTTTTTTTTATCTTGCATTATATTTTTTTCCTCTCATATTATGTCCAGTTACATACCACATGTGTGATCTTTTCAAATTTGCTTAAAGGAGTTTTTGGAATGATTAACAGTTTTCCTATTACTTATAGGAACATTCTGTTATAACACTGCAGAAGCTATTTGGACCTAAGCATTATTTCCATATGACTATCAGATCAATGGGATACGTTTATTTTATAATAACCATTGAAAGACCACAGTAATGAGTATTTGTAGCAGTTGAGACTAGAGATCTTGGAGAAAAATTTGAAGAAGTGTTAAGGTATATACAAGGGTGTTTCAGAAAGTAATGGCAATTGGAAAGTAAAACTATTTTGTGTGCAGTGAGTTGGAAACTACATGACAGCAGGGACCACCGATGGCAGATTGTCGAACGCACCCATTGTTTATAACCATGTACAGAAGTGACGTGGTCCAGTAAATGATAATTGCACACCAAATAGTTCCGTTTTGAAATTGCTGTTACTCCATAAAATGCCCATGGGAGACTGGCTAGATCATATGCGCGCATTTTCTGGGGACTGGCTGTTCCCCAAAGTCTGATACAGGATCTCATGCAAACAAGAGGAAGAATGTGGCTGCAGAGAGGGACAGCAAGAATGAGATTGCTATGTGTATTGAATCTTGACTCCACCTTGCCATCCTTACTTGAAGGCTGTTTCTTCAACACAACCAACCCCTCTTTACCCACTGAACCGTCCCAGAATTTACTTCAGACAAATTAGTGTCAAGTGTTGATGTGCTGCTACCAAACAGGTTTGCTAATACAACATACTCACTATTCCTAAAGCAACAACGATGGAACAAAAATTAATTTAAATCAGTCTTTCCCATCTTTACTGGCCCATGGATAGCAACATTGAACAAATAGCATAGTGTCATGCTTTGCTTTTAATCTCAGTTATTTTAATTTCCTTTGGCTGCAAGCAACATTAGAGGTCTTACAGGCAGCATGTTACCTGCAAGCTATGTACAGAGGACTACCACTTAAATTAGTTGTTCTCAACCCACAGCCTGTGGGCCAAATGTGGCCTAGTCCGCGCACTGCTGCAGCCCATGTGACGTCCTTTTAAAACATTTTAAAGATAAATATACAGGAAGTCACTTGTGTGGGCACAGCCCACATAACACATTGAGAGCTGCAAATGAGCCACTGTAGCAAATAGGTTGAGAACCACTGACTTAAATCAATATGCTCCTGTCACTGATCCTTCATGTGTCACGATTACTAGCCTAAAAGCATCAGTGAATTTAAAAGGCCCTGAGTGAAGTCTGGGCCATCTATCAGACAACAGATAATTTTGCCCTGAACTTAACATCCCTTATTTGTTGTTATAACATATTAATGAGATACCTAGAGTTAATATATATTAAAATAAGCATGTGCTTCTTGATTCTTTCCTCACCTTCCCATTGTCTCTAACTTTCTTGAGGGTTTAGAGCTGAAAGTTTTCTTGCTTGATGTCAGTTCAAAGATTACATTTCTTTGAAAAAAATTAGCACAGTTGTTCCTTTTCTGATTTCTGTGTGTATGAAAATAACTTGGCTCAATACTGTGTATGAAAGTAACCATAAAATGTTTTAAGCTAGATATTTAATTTTAGTGTATTTTATAGTTGTCATTGAAGAAGAAAGGAAGGAAACAGAATCCAAGTTTGAGAAAACAAACTATATCTCTAAAATTACCAGACTCAAGCTCGAGCATTTGGGCTTGTGTGTTAGACTGGGTTTCATTTGAAAGTTTGTATGTATTAAAGAAGTTATAAAGTAGGGTCCAATCCCCAAAACATGCATCTGAGTAAACTAGATTAACTTAATTAGAAAAAAAAAGTTATTTAATCTCTTTCAGGTATGTGTTTTGAGGTACAAAAAATTGTAAGTAACTCCCATTCAATGGCTGCATTAAGTCAGTTCCCTCTTTCATCCAGCAAGGGTGGAGAAGGAAGGAATTGTAATCCCTTGAGACTTTCTTAATATGGGGCATTTAGGCAACATCCCATTATCTGGCTCTGTCAGAAGGGACAGTCTAGATTCACATTTGTGTCATATAAAGTGCATATCATTTACAGTGTAACCACCTTAACATTTCATTAGAAATGGTGCCACATTCTATCCAATTGTAGTGAAATGGGGAGAGTTGCATAGGCTTAATTAGAGAGCCAAATTTAGCTCCTCACCTTTTAGTTTCTTGCATTTTGTGTATTTAATTTCTGAACCTTCATGTGGTCTTAATATTTGACATTACCCTTTTAATTAGAGTACATAATCAATTATTTATGAAGGTCTGCAGCAGCGATTTATCTTTCTAACACTGGGCAATGTAGTATCTGTATTCCACTCAGTGGTAGAGTAGTCTTTTCCACTCAGACCAAAAATCTCTTGCCTTGGGTAGATATAAGTAGTTAGCCTTGTTAGTCTGAAGTCATGCAGAAAGCAGGGCCTGGTGGCACCTTAGGGTCTAACTTCCTGAGAGAGACAGGCTTTTGTAGGCAACTGCCTACTTTGTCAGATGCTATCTCAAATTAATCTCTTCTTTGGGTTGTGAAAATCCTGAGAAACTCATTTGGGAGTCCTCACAAGCTTTTCACTGGAGAATGTATCCACTTCCCAGTTTTCTACAATGGGAAGGTGATGGGATCTATACATATTCCACATACAGAACATAAACCATTTCCTGTGTTTATGTACTTTATTTTAAACTTTCTTTTTGGCATCATCGTGGACATGAGTCTGTTGTAGCTGAAGACGATAGTGGCGTAATGGAGACAGTCAAGCCAAGCATGGTGGGAACACAGATGACTCTGCACTATGTACAAATAAGCACCTTTTGTCTTGTACATTGCAGCAGCAAAATCTTATCTGGGTCCCTGGCACGTGCTCAGTTAAAGGGGCCATGGGATCTGATCCCTGATCCCAAGTCATGCCTCCTGCCATGCCACACATGCTTGGCAGGAGGTGTAGTTGTGGAATCAGAGATCAGATACCAATTGCACCCTTTCTACTTGCTGGTGCAGGAGGAGCCAGGAGTCATAATTTTGGGCTTCCCATGCACCAGTAAGTTGAAAGCCAGGGCTGTCCTATGTTTTGGGGATCCTGGCCTGCTCTGGGGCCAGGGCAGACAATCAGCTGAGTGTCATCCAAGGCAGGGGAGTTGAAGAGCTTCCTCTTCCAGGATCTTAAACCCTGCACCTAGTAGCTCTGGTAAGGCTGCAGGGCACAGGGGATCAAAAGTTCCTGGGGTGGGAGCCAAAGGATGTCCTACACTGGGGACTTTAAACCCTATGCCTGGCAGCTCTCATTTCCCCCTCCTCACACTGTGCCCCACAGGGCAGCCCCAGGTACAGCTGGAGAGCCAGGGCTACACTGGGGGCCAGTTCTGACAATATCTGGACCTGGGGGCAGCCTCCAGCTGGTCAAAAACTGGGGCTGCCCCAGGCTGGTGCCAGCAGTATTGTCAGCATGAGGGTTGGGATTAGGGGTGACCAGGGCTGATTCTGAAAATCAGATGATTGTCCATCCTGGCCTCCAGGGGAGCCCTGGCTCCCCAACTGGGCCCATAGTGTCTTTGACTACCAACCCACTAAGGTCCAACCCTTTTTGAAGTGCTGAGTACACAAACTGCATTTTAAAATGTGGCTCCATCTCTACATGCCACAGGAGAGAAAATGTTTAAACTGATTAATATTATCCCCTCATTTGGCATTGGTGAGGCCACATGTGGAGTCCTGTGTCCAGTTTTGGGCCCCCTACTACAGAAAGGATGTGGACAAATTGGAGAGTCCAGCAAAGGGCAACAAAAATAGTTAGTGACCAGGGGAAGATGAGTTGTGAGGAGAGCCTGAGGGAACTGGGCTTATTTAGTCTGGAGAAGAGAAGGCTGAGGGGATTTAATAGCAGACTTCACCTACCTGAAGGGGGGTTGAAAGGAGGATGGAGCTGGACTGTTCTCAGTGGGGGCAGATGACAGAGCAAGGAGCAATGGGATTAAGTTGCAGCAAGGGAAGTTGAGGTTAGGTATTGGGAAAAACTCTCTCACTAGGAGGGTGGTGAAGCACTGGAGCAGGTTCCCCAGAGAGGTGGTGGACTCTCCATTCTTAGAGGTTTTGAAGACCCAGCTAGACAAAGCCTTGGCTGGGATGATGTAGCTGGGGCTGGTCCTGCTTTGAGCAGGGCGCTGGACTAGATGTGACCTCCTGAGGTCCTTTCCCGCTCTCATTTTCTGTGGTTCTGTGAGTCCATGATTCTGTATTTTAGAGATGCCGAAAGAGACCTAAAATACATAACAACATTGTTATTTTAAGGATTGATATCTCCAAACATTTTAGGGCTAGAGGCAAGAGCTAAATACATTAGAAAGCTGAGAACCTCTCGTTTTGAGTTCCTAATGGATCATAAAATATACTCCTAAAATATGCCACTTTTTTAGACTGCCTATGTTGTGCTTCGGTCTAATGTAATGTGGTGGAATGTCCATTTGGGGAATGGAGTGAAGGAAACTTCTTTTTTATTGGCAAGGCAATTTAATATAGTTACATGGTGGTAGGTAGCTGAAGCTGCTCAAAGATTTGGAAAGTTACAAATAGCTCTTGTGAAGTTAATGTCAAAGTGTAGGTGAAGAGGATATAGGTGCATGAAAAATGCAATTTATCTCATGTCACTGCAATTTAAAAATTGAAATGGCCATCACATTTGTTTGTGCATGTTCCATATGTGTCATATAGCATACGCACTGCTGTAATAAATGAAGTGCAATCAAACTGTTTTGCATATATTTTTTATCTGCTTTCCATCCACTGTCACATTGTTGCCTTTGCCATGGGCATTTAAAACAGAGATGTTCTGAAGAGCCCTGCATGAAATTTTAAAGAAGCTGGACCTTTCATCTGCGCAACAGCAGGACACCTCACTGTAGGGACAAGAAAGGAAGAGAAAAAAATTGTTTCTGAAGCAATAGCAAAAAATAACAGCAGAAGCAATTATTTCATCAAAGGTATATTTTCTTTTTCCTTTTTAAAAAAGGACTTAGTTGGAAGTTGGCTACCTTCTTATGTATGTTTAATTTGTGGTTTTCACATGGTCCAGATAAAAAATAAAATAAAATAAAGGTGTCTATTTTTAATGAGCAATCACAATGGGGACATCATGTAATAAAATATGCTTTTTCAGTGAATGTTGGTGCTCAGTGAGAGTCCTGAGACTCACGTCCTCTTTCTGCAGAACAGGTACAGCAAGGTTCATAGTAATATAAACCTCCCACTCTTATTAGTTCCAGCCCATATGTACCTTTACCATGACAGGACCTTAAAGGTCAGAAAGGAATTTGGGCCGTATCCCCCCTCATGTCTTTATTGCAATGAAGCCCATTGTGGTGACTTTTATGATAAAGATCTATATGTCTTCGGGAACTACACGAAGATGCACCAACTCATTTTTCACAAGCTTCTGAATAGCAGTCATTGTCAACCAGAGCTGGGCTTCAGCTGGCAGCCTAGAGGTGAAACGTTTTGTATTGTGTTCCCAGCCCCATACTCATTCAATTCATTCAGCATTCTTTAGTCTACTGAATTACCATTTTACTAGAATATAAGACAAGGTCTTTTCTTCAGTAAGGATGGAGAGCCCCTCATCTTATATTCACATACCAAGTGGGGGGTGGAGGGGGAAGCAAGTGACTGCTGTGGATCTGAGTCTGGTTCTGAGCCCAAGTTGGAGCCAGGCAGACCCACAGTAGCCTCTTGCCCCCATGCAGCTTCTGCCCCTGCCCGCTCTCTTCCCTCCCCCTTACGTCAGGTGCAGCTTGGCTTCAGCTTGGGCTGTGCTCTCTCCTGGGCCTGAAGCACTTGAAAACTCCTTCCTCTGCCTGGCCAGTCAGAAGCACCAAGACTGCTGCATTGCCTACCTGGCCAAATCAGCAGTGCTGACACTGCTGCATGTCCAGGCAAGGGCTGAGCTTCCACGTGTTGTGCTCCAGGACAGCACGAGCAGCATCTGACAAGGGAGGGGGGAGTGGAAGAGGCAGAGACTGGGGAGTTGGGGTGGGAGAGAAGGGGCAGACACTATGGGGAGCTTGCAGCGGAAGAGGCAGAGAGTGGGGGAGAGGGGCAGCGGCTGTGGGGAGCTGGGAGTGGGAGGCTGCAGGTGGCAAGGGGGCACAAAGACCACAGGGGGATGAAATGCAGCAGCTCTGAGGATTCAAAACAACTCTCCAATACTTGTATTCTATACCTGAACATTTTTAAACAAATGTATATATTTTTAATATATAGAATCTAATTATTGGGGTGGTGTCTTATTTTTGAGTAGATATGGTACTCTCTTCTGTTTTTTGGGTCCCTCCCTGTGCAAGGAATAGGTTGCTTCCATTCCAGCATGGAGTAATTGTACCAATTGCATATTAACTCTAGCAATGCCAGTTGATTGAAGGACTGTTGAGTTAGTAAAAATTGTAACACACATGGATTTGTTTTAGCTAGGGTGCCCACTGTGGGAGGGAAATGCCTTCCATCTCTATGCATTTGATGTGCAACAGGTTGAGAACAGATTGCAGCTTTCACTGGACTGCTTCAGCAGTGGCTTTGGCTCTGAAGCAAGCTCAGGGACACAGCTGTGGCCTGTGTAGTGAAAAGGTGGAGCAAAAACATTGAAGCCAATAAATGATGCTCTGATCATGACTGGGACCAAGAGATTGAGGATTCCTTAGCCAGATGTGAAAACAAATTTGCTGTTGTAGCCAAAAGCCGCTGGGTTGTCCCACACATGAGTAAGATAGTACAGCGTGAAGGATATTTTTCTTTAGGATGGAAAGAACAACTTGAGAATTCTGAGGGAAGTAGCGATTGTACCTGATATTCCTCTTGGTCTCAAATTCATATAACTTATTATGAATTAAATAGGGCAGATGGGCAGAGAAGGCTGGTCGTACTGTCAGTGAACACTGGGGCTGGAATCTTGTTTGAATTAAAATGATGTCTGCTAAGTAAGAGTTCTGCAGAGACATATAAGGCTAAAGCTTCTAGCAGTCCATACAGTCTTTACTGAAAGGCATATTTATATCTTCCAGACTAGTAATTAATCACTCAGTAGGATTTTTTGGGACATGCATTCACAGAAGATCTTTTTGTACTGCCAGGAACCACAAAGCATGGGCACAATTAAAATGCTGATTTAATTTATTACATTGAGGCACAGAATGGGAATGTTTTAAATGATGTTGACAGGCTGGAATTTCAGAACCACCTATTTGTTTTAAATATAAAACAAATGCTGCTCCCTCCAAAAATTAAATTACATTAATAACGGCTTTCTAATGAGTTACTTGGAAGTCAAATAAAGCTCTTGGCAGTAATTAAGACTTGAAGACATGGTATCATTTTTAGTGTACATTTCTGTGTTAAAGGGAGTACATTTAAAAGTGATCCATTTATGAAAATTAAAAGGAAAAAATTACCTATTGAGCAAGTTTAGTTTAATAGGAAAGCATTTTTCTGAGGAAGGTATTTTAAAAAATCATTAATGAGTGTTTATATTTTACTGATTGTTTCTTTTCTGGATAACCGTAAATTATCATTGTTATATGGATTCTGGTATTATCACCCAGTCTAAATCCAGTGCCAAAGATTCTGTAAATGGTAAAATCCAGCAGGCTATATTTGCCTATAGTATGAGGTGCTGTTGCAAGCAAAGGGAGAATTTCATGAGCTGGATGTGGTTTGGAGTGTGGAGCTCCTCCTAATAACTCTGCAGGAAGAAGTAGCCAAAACAGCCCATTAGCATCCTTTATCTAGCTGTGTCTAATGAATGCTACATTCTCTATCTTGGAACTGCACTTTACTGGTTTGCCACAAGCTAGAAAGGGCCATGAGATAATGGAGTGTCTTCTCTCCCATAGTATAGGAGGGCTAATGGAGTCACATCAGCAAGGCCTTCGCCTTCAGGTACGTTGTAGAAAGATGAACTTGTCTTAGACATTGTAGGGGGAAAACTGCTTCTCTGTGTTCTAGGTTTTTGGCTGGGGTTTTTGGCTGGGGTATCAATAGTTGACACAGACTTTCAAAAACAGTACTTTGAGGATCTGAAAGAAAATGTTTAAGTCCATTCTATCAGGCTGGCTTAAAAATATGTCTTTGCTCCTTCTCTCAAGTTGTCATCCTCTAGAATCTATATGATTAATGGAACAAGTAATTAAATTATAGAAGGGATGGCAGCTGTTTGCTCATTAAGAAGCTCTGATACATTCTGTGACAGGCAGCAGACTGCATAAAGGTACAGCTCTGTAGTGACCTTAGTATTATTTCTTTATTTATTATTTACTAGGTGCTGACAGGGTACTCTGAATCAAACAGGTAGGAAAAACAAAAGATAACTGTCCCAAAGAGTTCAAAATCTCAGGCAGGCAGACAGCACTATTCAGATATGGTACATAAGCAAGGGGTTGAGTTCTGGTTTAGTGCATCTATGTCAAGTGACTGCCCTTTTAGTTATTGAAGAAATCTTTTAAGAAAGGTGTTGAGTGTAAAGTTAATGGCATGGAAGAAAGGACAAAATTTAAAGCAGGGACACAATTTAAAAGAGGTTTGTAGAAGTAGCATAATTCACGTAAGGGGAATAGGTAGAAATATGAGAAGAGATGTAGAAAGAGACTATTTTCTAGTGTAAGGAGTTTAGAGGATGCTGAGGCAATATTATATATCATTCTATTACTACAGTCTCCCTTTTTGCTGCGTGCCATCATAACTGCTGAAGCACAGGCTGGGATGTTGCAGAAGGAATTGCACAGAATTAAATCTTAGAACTGTTGCATGTAAAACTATTTTATGTATGTGTTCACATCTGTTTCTCATCAAATATATGGAAAAATACAGTTTTTCAGTAGGCAAATATTAAGATGCTTACAAACATCATACATAGAATTTAAAATTCCTGTGAATAACTTTTAAACAAAAGTTAGGTAGTAAGTATATTAATGTTCTGTATAAATATTTTGCCACTTTGTTGCTGTTACATATATTTAAATGCAAAGCTTTAGGTTTTGGCCAATATCATCCTTGCCTTGAATACTAGTAGTGAAACTGAAGCTGTGTACAGGAGGAGGAGGTTAAATTGGGTAAAAAATGGCTTCCTGATCTAACTTAGTTTGTCCACATTTGGACCTTACACTTAGATCCTTAGTTAGGTCTAACTGAACATCTATACACATATGGGACACAGTGCCAGGGCTGGGACAGCCTAACTGCTTCAGCCCTGGGGCTGCACTCCACCCCCCACTCCCACCAGGCTGTTTTTAGTCTTCCGACCCAGCCCCCCACCCCTAGACAGACAAGCCCCAATAGACCAGCTAGCCACCCCCCGCCCCAAACCTGCCAGCTCCTCAAACTGCCCCTGGTGCCACGAGACCAGTTAGAATAAGTTGGGATGGGAGGAGGGGCAGGTGGCATCCGGGGGGCAGGGGTTGGTCTGCAGGGAGAGGTTGTTCATTGGAGGTGCGGGGGTTTGGGGAGTTAAAAATAGTTCTGGTTGGGGAGGGAAGAACCTTCCCAATCCCAGACCCCACAACCCCCCCTACACAGCCACTATGCCCCAATCCTGCTAGCTCCCCCTCCATCTGCCCACCCCTCCCCCAACCCTGATTTACTTCAATTGGGCTCTCAGCAAATGCGTGTGAAACCAGAACTGGGAGCAGCTTGCGGGATTGGAGGTGGCTCAGTGGGTTTGGGGGCCTGGGGGTTTGGTGGGATTGGAGAGGCTTTCTAATCCCACCAACACCCCCCGAATCTTCCCCTGCTGACCCTGCTAGCCCCTCCCCAGCAAACCCTCCCAGACCTCACCAATCCCCACCATTGATTCTCCCCAGCCTCCCCGCTAGACACTGCTAACCCCACCAATCCCACCTGCCCCTCCCCCCAGCCCAACTTACTTTGATCAGGTTCCACATACTGGCGACGGTCTATAACACCAGCGACCAGTCTATAATCGCATGGTTTAAAATATGCCTCATGATTGTAGATCAGATCCCAAGAACCTATGTACAGTTCAAGTTAAGAGTTAAACGGGGCAGCCATTTTTTACCCAATCTAACCTTCCAAACATAGAAGTGTAATGTCTGTGCACACCCTCAATTTATTCTTAACTCCCAAGAAGCTAATACAATGTAGTGTGCTGCCAGAGTGGTACACTGTGTTGGCATGGCATTATTGAATGAGATCCTGTGGATTTTATGTGAAACCCTGAGGGCAAGAATTCATCAGATTCAGTATGTATTACTGCCTTTTGGCTATCTTGGGCCAGAGAGATACTATGACACCCTGCTACCTCTTGTCAAATTTCAGATCCAGAGCATGTGGGTGCTTGTCCCTTTCTAGGTGTCTCAAGATTTTTGCAAGGTCAAAACATGTGTTTTCTTTGAGCCCTGTTCTTGAACAAAGCTGAACCTTTCTGTCTGAAAATTTCCAAAACTTCAGCCTGAATTTATTGTTATACAAAACCCTTGAGAAATCATATAATTTAAACCTTGCGAGTGAACGGAATAGCTGAAGATCTTTCTTGAGTCTTATTAGAAAAACTAATTCAAAATATTTCAAACCAAGTTGTTTTTAATTCTGCATTTAGGGGAAATGTTTGAACAAATTATTTCAGAAAGTAAAATTAAATAGACCTTTGGGATAAGTACTTTTGCGCAAGGTTATTGTATAAATATTTTTCCAGTTCAGTGGAATATGGAGCTTCAAGGATTACCTTAAAACTTTAATCAAAAAAATGTCTAAACTGTAAACATAGGAAATACTATTTCTTCAATAACTTGAAGTCTGTTTTGTAATGGAACAAATGAAGGCCTGATGCCCTCAAATACCCTAAGTGATGTATAGTGCTTCACACTTCTGTCTTCCAAACTTCAGGCAAACAAGGCCACCTTTAATATTTGTTCAACTACAATTGGGGTTATCAAAAATAAAATTGAGGTAATTTTTGTATTATGGATCTTGCTGACAGAGTAGTTATTTAGTATATCTATAGTGCTTTTGGCTACACATTGCTTGTATTGGAGTACTTGAACCCTGATATCTGGTTTATGAACTAGTACCTGCTATAAAAGTTTTCATCATGTAGCATCTTGAAGTTCTTTTGATGTAGGTAACTAAAGAGCTAGGGGACCTGGATAAATACTTAGTAAGGGGAAGCAATAGTGGATGCCTTAGCATCATTTAGTCACTTGAAGTGTTTATACTCTACTGTGAGAAGCATGGCGAATAAATAGGGAGAATTGGTAGTCTTAGTACAATAGCAGAATTATGGTATAATTGGGATTACAGAGATGTTCATATGACATGGTATGGCCATAGATGGGTATAACTTGCTCAGGAAGGATAGGTGGGGAAAAAAGGGAGGAGGTGTATATAAAGGCAGTGTATGCATGTTCTGAGATACAGTACAAAATGGAAGGGATGCCTGTTGAAAGCTGCTGGATATAGGTTAGAGGGGAAAGCAGCAGAAGGGATGTTATGGCGGGCATCTTCTATAGGCCACCAAACCAGGAGGAAGAGGTAGATGAGGCATTCTTCTTTAAACAAGCTTCCAAATTACAGGACCTGCCTGGTTCTCCCTGGGGACTTTAGTTATCAGGACATCTGCTGGGAGGGCAACACAGCAGTGCACAAACAGTCCAGCAAAACATTGGAGTGTCAGTGATAACTTTTTGATAAAGATGGTAGACAGGCCAACTAGGGGGAAGCTCCTCTTGACTTGCTGAACACAAACAGGGAGGAATTGATTGAGAATGTGAAAGTAGAAGGTAACTCAGGTAAAAGTGATGATGATACAGAGTTCAAGATCCTACAGGGAAGAGAGAAGGAATCGGCAAAATAAAGACACTGGACTTCACAAAAGCAGGCTTTATCAAACTGAAGAAACTGGTGTGTGGGCAGGATCCCCTGAAAGTCAAGTCTGAAGGGAAAAGGAGTCTGGGAGACCTGGCTATATTTTAAGGAGGCCCTTTTAAAGGTGCAGGAGCAATCTATCCTGATGCGACAGACGAATAAGAAGTTTAACAGGAGAACATCCTGGCTAAACAGTGATCCCTTCAATGAGTTTAAAATCAACAAGAAATCCTATAAAAAGTGGTTATATTACTGGGAAAGAGCATAAGAGTATATGGGTATGGAGGTGGGAAATTTGAGATGCAACTGGTAATGGACTTAAAAGGCAATAAAAAGGGATTCTACAGGTATGTTGAGAGCAAGAGGAAGACCAAAGGAACCATAGGTCCTTTGCAGAATGCAGAAGGCAATCTAGTTACTGATTATGCAGATAATGCTGAAGTATTTAATGCCTCTATTGATTTAGCCTTCACAAATAGGAGTAGCTACCAGATGATGAGTGCAGTTGGCAGCAAAGATGTGAAAGGACACACAGCCTAGGGTAATGGCAGAACAGGTTAGGGATTACTCAGAGAAGCTAGATGCTTTCAAGTTGACAGGGCAGGATGGAATGCACTCTAGGATACTGAAGGAATTGGCTGAGGTAATTCCAGAGGTATTAGCTATCCTCTTTGAGAACTCATGGAGGTTGGATGAAGTCCCAGATTATTGGAAAAAGGCAAGCATAGTGCCCATCTTTAAGAAAGGGAAGAAGAAGCATCTGGGGAGTTACACAACAGTCAGCTTAACCTCAATACCTGGAAAGGTAATGGAGCAGGTTCTCAAGGTATCTATTGTTAAGCACCTAGAGGAGAACAAGGTGATCAGGTCAGGTCATACTGAAGGTATTGTGGGCCCAGGCCCACCAAGAAATACTATAAGCTTCCCTTAAAAAGAGAGACCCCTGGGAATGCAACAACTAATTGCTTGAGACAAATAAAAAGAAAACAGGGAAGGGAGTAAAGGGAGTCATAGGCTAATAACAATGGATCCAGAAGGGGACACCAAACAGAGCACATCAGCCAGAACCCACTGCTCCCTGAGTGAGTCCACAGAGCCTGTGAATGCTGACCGGTGAAACTGCTCAGAGATGTGAGCAGAGGAGTGACAGGAAAACAGCCCCACACTCGCCTTGTTTCCCCCTGGCCAGAGACTCCTTCCTGGTCTGATAGATGGCCAGAATCAGGGGGAGGTTGAGCAGGAGGTCCTGGGACTTGGTGGTGCTGTGGACAGAGAGTACATAAAAGAAAAGGTGTAGTGAGAAGTGCAGCCAGAACCTCAGGAGGAGGTGTCAGAGGAGGTAGAAAAGGGGCAACAAGGTGATGAAGAACAGCCAGCATGGATTCCCTAAGTCATGCCTGACCAACCTTATTTCTTTCTATGATAAGGTGACAGGTTTTGTGGATGGGGGGAGACCAGTGGATGTGATATACCTTGACCTTAGCAAGGATTTTTACACTTGTCTCCCATGACATTCTCATTGATAAACCAAGGACAAACAGACTAGATGAAAGTACTGTAAGGTGGATGCATAATACGACATTGTCTCAAATGTGCAAGTACAGCCTTTGGATGCCTGAGGAAACAGGTGTTCAAAGATTGCAACAGATTCAAAACCAAGCTCATGGTTTATCAAGCAGTTGTGATCACTACCGTAATGTATGGAGCTGAGACGTGGATAACGTATAGGAGACACCTCAAGTCACTGGTGAAGTACCATCAACGCAGCCTGCAGAAGATCCTTTGAATCCAGTGAGAAGACAGATGCACCAACATTGGTGTCCTCTTGCAAGCCAAGACCATGAGCATCAAGGCAATGATTATCCAATATTAACTTTGCTGGGGTAGCCATATCACCCACATGTCCAACTCCAGACTCCAGAAGCAAGTTATATTCTCTCAGCTCAGGCAAGGCATGCACTCAAGGGGAGGGCAGAGAAAGTGCTTCAAGGACATCCTCAAGGCCAACTTGAAAACATGCAACATCAACATCAACTTGTGGGAGACTGTCACTCAGGACCACCCAAACAGAGGAAGAGTCTGCTGCAAGAATCTCAGTACTTTGGAACTTTACGGCAACAACAGGATATGGAAAAGTGGGAGCGGCAGAAACAGCATGTCACAGACTTAATGAAGAATCTGGAGCCACCACCCCACACGGAAACATGTGCCTGACTTGCAACAGAGCCTGTCAATCCCAGATTGGCCTTGTCAGCCATCTTCGGACCTACAGATAAGACAGTCATGGAAGACAATCATCCTCGACTGTGAGGGATTGCCGAAGAAGAAAAAACTTATTATTTAAACATTTTATCAATGATTTGAGGATAAAAATAATTACTGGAATAAATTGTGCAGGACCCAGATATTAGGGGCATGATAAAAATGAAGAGGACTGCATAGATACAGATCAATCTTCCTGGCTGGCTGGGCATAGACAGATAATATGCATTTCCAAAGGAACATGAAAGATTGAGGAACAAGGAATGCAGGTGACATTTGCAGGATGGAGAAGTAGCTCTGGAAATGTGGAGGGTCATAGCTAATAATCTGTTGCATATGAACTCTTGGTGTGACATTGTGGCTGAAAGGGCTAATGTGGTCCTGTGGTGTATAAACAGGGGAATCACAAATAAGAGTAGGGAGGTTATATTACCTCTGTATTTGGCAGTATTGTAACCACTGCTGGAATAATGTGCCTAGTTTGGTGTCAGCACCAGAACTGGAAGTTGAGAGACTGGCAGGGGTTTGAGGAAAACCTGTGAGAATGACTACATGGTTGGAAGACCATCTAGAAGTGAAAGATGTGAGGAGCTTGGAGTTTATCAAAGAGATTGTTAAGAGGTGAACTGAACAAAGTCTGTGCATATCACCATGGGGAACAAAAATTTAAGAGGGCAAAGATATAATGAAATCCAGTGCCTAAAAATTGAAGCTAGACAAATTTAGAATAGGAATAAAGCACACATTTATACAGTAAAAGTAATTAAGCATTAAAATAACAAGGTTTGAATGGACTCTCTGTCATTGGATACTGTTAAATAAAAGGGAAATGTTTTCTAAATGATACAAATGCTTCATGTGCAGAATTTGAAATAGAAATAAATACAGCAAGGTCCTATAAGGAGTTCTGCAGGAGGTCAAATTTTCAGTACATCATTGCAATCATTCCCTCTAACCCTAAAATCAGAGTGAACAATGTGCTGATTTTTTTTAATAAATAGAAGCTCTTTAATGAAGATGATAAAGGGGTTAGAAAAGAAGCCATTTGAGGAAAGGCTAAAGGAGCTAGACACGTTTAGTTTGGAGGAAAAATGAGTTTAGGAGACACGGCAGTACCTTTCAAGTATTTGAAAGGCTGCCATAAAGAAAATGGAGAAACGTTGTTCTCCCTTGATATGGAAGTGGGAGGTGTCAATCTGGGATGGTTGAGGAATAGTGGATTCTGCATGGGTGTAAGGGGTTGGATTAGATGGCCCGTTAGGTCCTGTCTGACCCTCTGATTTTAAAGTTAGGTTCCTCTTTTCTAAGTCATTCGGGGAACCCATAATAGAAACTTTGTGGCATGACATTTGCTTCTCTCTTCATGAACTAAATTGACCGATATCTGCTGATTCCATGTATTTGGAGAAAGCTTGTCAGCAGTGATACAAAAATATACAGAAAACCAGAATTTACTAGGATTCCAGAAATAATGTAACTTTAAAGTTTTCCTTTATGTTCCTCTGTGGTTCATTTTTACTTTTTCCCCCTGTTCTATTTTTCTCTTATTTCTGTGAATATTGTCTGCATTGTCATTTCTGTGCCAGATATGCTAAATATCGTGCCAGACTAGAATGACAGCGTTAACTTTTAATTTCCCTGTCTTTGGGAGCTTAAGTCAGAACTGTAATGTTTGTCTAATATGCTTTTTGTATTGAACATGTGTGCATGTGTATATCATATTAATTTGATGAAAGAAACCCATGACGGGATTATCTGGAAAGGAGTAAAAGAGAAGTATCAAGAGAAGTAAAGCTTCTGCCTTTTTAATAAGCTGCACACAAGCATATAAAGTCAAAAGCACTAAGTCCCCTTAGTGAAATGTGATGCAGTACTCTGTGAATAATAAGTGACTGAGATCACAAAGAAATGCCAGTACTCTAGTGGCACAAACACCCAAATAGTTGATGAACTCTTGTCCTAAGCTGAAAAGGAAATCTTTTGGGAATGCCTTTGAGTGCAATTGAAGGTTATCTTGGACTAGCTTGAATTAATTTGGTAATCCAGTAGCTTCACATTTCAAGTACAGAGGAATTGGTGAATGAATAAATAGTTGAGGAAATTAATGTGTGGTCCACCATCAGCATGCATGGTGCTTTTATGCAGAACATCACCTGACTGACTTATTTTCATCAGAGGATGATTACAAATTATGTGTGCCGAAAGTTCCAGGAGGCTGACAAACACTGAAGAGGGGAGCTAAGGGCTTTGCCTCTTCCAAATCTAATCCCCGGCTGGCTTATCCTGTAAACAAGATTCATTCTGAAGAGGAAAGATTCCATTAATATCTTTTCACTGAAGTTGAGAAAAACAGCTCATGTAAATCTCTACTAACGCTGTCAAAGGGGTTTTTTCCCCCACATATTGAGAACTTTGGTCAGGTTTCAAAATGTGAAAAGATTTGGACCAGTTTACCTGTTCCCCTTGGTAGGAAAGAATAAAGCTACTCAGATTTGTAAGAATTTCATAGTTTTCATTTATTTTGTTGCAGGCATCCTAAATGCATCTACTCTCAGGTTTCATGGCATTTCAAGAGCAAATTGATAGACTCTTCTCATATAATGTCAGGTGCTGGAGAACTTGGGAAGGTGACACAATGGAATCAAAATACTTACTTACAGGACTCGGAGAAACCAGGAGACATGGAAAACAGTCCTGGAGACTGTGTGTGCTGAGTTCTAGATAAAGTTTCAAGGGCTGCAGAAAAGTTACCATTATTTCATGTGCTGCAGGGGATGGGTCAAAGGCGATTTTGGCAGGTGCACTTTTGGACTGGAGCCCATAAGTCTGTGTATGAAAATTTGACCAGTGCGTGGAGTTACGTCGGGGAGATTGTCATTCAGTTAACATCATTCTTTTGAGTTTGAGTCATTGCAGATCCTGTAGTTGCACTTGGAACTCAGGCATATTGACTATGAATCTTTTAAAGAGCTGTGTCTTTTCAGGCTATTCGTGCATGCTGCGTTTCCTTGTGCTCTGGTAGCAGAGCGTAACAGGCTGAGTGGCAACAACCCTCCTTCAGTTCCCTCATTGCTAGTAGACTTCTAGGGACCTGTCTGCTTTCACATTTGGAACCAATGAAGCTACCCCTCACAGGCACTGTAGCTACTAGTTACACCTCTGGTTCCAGACAGTAGATCTAAAAAAGTGGCTGAGTTTGCACCAGAGCTTCCCTGCTCTCTTTAAAGAGAAAGTTATGACTTCTTATTTGCAGACTGGTAGCTTTTCATAGTTTCATAGTTCTTAGAGGCTGGAAGGGACCTTACAGATCATCAGGTCTAGCCCCTCTGCACTTGGGTAGGAAAGACTGCTGGGATCAGATGACTCCAGCAAGATGGGTGTCAAGATGCCTCTTGAAGATCATCAGAGTGGGTGACTGTACCACCTCTGGAGGGAGCCTGTTCCAAACCCTTGGCACTCGACTTGTAAACAATTTTTTCCTTATGTCTAGCCTGAAGCAATCTTCAAGTGCTAAAAGAACTGTCTGACGTCATTGTGCGACCTATGGCAAAGTTATTTGAAGACTTGTGGCACTCAGCAGAGATCCCAGAAGACTGGAAGAAGGTCAGTGTGGTGCCTATCTTTAAGAAAGGGAGAAAGGAGGACCCGGGAAATTACAGGCCAAATAGTTTGACCTCAATCCATGGTAAAATCCTGGAATCCATTATAAAGTGGCTAACAGAAGGCAGTATTCTGAAGGATAGCCAACATGGCTTCATTATGGGCGGGTCATGCCAGACCAACTTCATTTCCTTCTACGAGCAGGTGACTTGAGGTTGATATCATACACTTGGACTTCAAAAAGGCCTTTGACCTCATCTCCCATGATGTCCTCATGGTAAAATTGGGAAAATGCGGCCTTGACTTTTTTACATTCCGGTGGCTAGGTAATTGGCTCTGTGGTAGGACCCAGAGAGTATTGATTGCTGGATCTGAGTCATCATGGCGGAAGGTGACCAGTGACATCCCTCTGGGTTCAGTACTTGGACCAGTGCTCTTCAACATGTTCATCAATGATTTGGATTCGGGTATTAAAAACAAACTGGCAAAGTTCGTTGATGACACCAAACTTTGGGGGAGCGTGGTCACGCTCCAAGACAGGCCAGCAATGCAGGCTGACCTGGATGGGCTTGCAAGGTGGGTGGACCTCAACCTGAAAACATTTAACATGTAAAGTGCTCCATCTGGGGAGACATAATCCACAACACACTTACAGGCTCAGCAGTGCTCTGCTTGCCAGCGCCACAGCTGAACGAGACCTGGGTGTTGTGACAGACAACAAAATGAACACGAGCCACCAATGTGATGCCATAGCTGGCAGAGCTAATCAAACACTGGCATGCATCTGCCGAGGCATCTCGAGCAAGGCAAAGGATCCTCCCACTCTACTCGGCCTTGGTGAGACCGCAGCTGGAGTACTGTATCCAGTTCTGGGCACCGCATTTCAGGAAGGATGTGGAGAAGCTTGAGAGAGAGTCCAAAAGAGGGCCACGCTCATGATTAGAGGCCTAGAGAGCAGCTGATGCGAGGAGAGGCTGAAAGACTTGGGACTGTTCAGCCTGGAAAAGAGAAGACTCAGATGGGACTTGGCAGTCAATTCTGTGTCAACAGTAGCAGTGGACAGAGTCCTCCCTCCTTTTCTGTAGGGTAGATCTTTAAACTTCTCAGTGTCTTTTGATCTCCAGGTTTTTATCTTTGGCAAAAAGCTTTGTTGTGAATGTTGGGGCTGAGAAGCCCTCTCATGGCTATAAACCTGGCTATTGTGTCTTCCCTGGACCACTATTATCTGTTCTCGGTTGTTTTAATTGTTCTTTTTAATTTAATTCCATGGCAAATAATCCATCCTACACAAACAGAAGCATGTGCACAATACTCCTATGAAAACCCAGCTTTTAACTTGGTTAGTCCAGCTTGTGTTAATGGCAGTGTTAATTAGCATGTCTTGGCATTACACCTTAAATAGTTTAGTAGTTGGTAGGTTCGGAAGGGACCTGAGTAGATAATCAAGTCTGACACCGTAAATGGTAATCTAGACAAGGCATCTTGCATTAGTCTCCCGCTTTGCCCCCTGATCTTTCTTCTTCTTCTTGCCAATCACAAATTACATCCTCTCCATCCTACTTCGTCAACACCCAGCTGAATTCTCATTGTTATTGAAGATTATGGTTAGCCCACAGAAGTCAGTAGCAAAGCTCACACTGATTTAGGATTTCACTGTGGAAATGCTGAAGCATGGAAATAGTAAAGCAATGAGAACCATAAGAACACTTATTTCTAGGCTAACAATGCAGGCAAAAGGCTGCATTAGGAAATGAATAAATGGAGAAGGAATGCAATTTTATTTCTGAGCTCTTAAGAGACTGTTATAAATAGAGTAAAAGACATTTTTAAACTATTGAAAAAATAACAGATTTTTCAAAAAGCAGATGCGTCTTGAACTTAAACCCATTCTACAAACAACATGTAAATACAGTTCTTACATGGGATCTTGAGGGACTCTTTCATTTATAAATTGACCAGATATATAATTTTTAAATGTACTAGAAACCACAAACAGATTTTGAAACCTGTCTCAGGACAAGTTCAATTTTTGTATGATTTACAAGATTTCTGGGGGGAATACTTCAGAGTGTAAGTCTCTATTTCTTTTGGGATTGAAAGAGGCATTTGTTATACATGTTTCCTTATTTAAAGAAGTAGGTATTATACCTTATACCAGTACCAAATGGTTCTATCCCTAAATGGAAAGAGTTTTATTACATTGTTGATGTCGCAGGTCAGGAGGCCAATAAACACCTGTTTATTTGGTTCTCAATAAAAATTTGGCCTGATGACATCTTTTTAGATTTATCCACACACTGGAAATTATAGATGACAGGCTCTCTGATTTTCCTTTTTTAGATTCATTGCTCGCAAAGATCTTTTTTCTTAATGAACTGTTAATTCATACCAGTATTTGCTTGTGATATAAAATACAGCCCGGATGCTTTCCAGTCTGCTTTGTGTTATGATTTAATTTGTGACCTTTTTTAAGAAAAGAATTTATTTTCTCTTGAGATTGCTACTCTGATTCACAGAATGTCTTTTGCAGAATGATCTTTTTTCCCATACTTGATTCTCCCCACTGTTTGCACCAATATCTTCATAATATAGAGGAAAATAGTTTTGTGTGTGTGGTTATATCTTTTCCTATGTGTTACCTACCATACTAAAGATCAGTTACTGCAACCTTCCAAAGCCTACTGTGCCACTCAATACATTTAGCATGGCAATAATTAGGTTTCCCTGTTTTCTTTTTGTTGTTTCCCTGGCTGTGATTTTGGCTTTCTAGTAACTGCATTAACGCTGATGTGTGAGCTCAGAAATGGAAACAGTTTTTTTCTCTATAATGTTTGTGGATAAGATTACATACCTATTCAAAAATATTTGGCATGAATTACCATTTTAGCTTATCTTGTTGTTTATTTGTATTGTCACTCATTTTTGACCCAATTAATTAGCCAAAATTTGGCATCCTATCATTGTTTCAGGTAGGAAGAGAAATTGATTTTGACGGCAGGTATTCCTTTGTGATTTTGGTTTTTTTTACAGACAGAGCACAAAGTCCTGTTTGCTTTAATACAGAAGGAATCAATGGGAGATATTTTTTCCTTGACAATCCCAAGCCTTTTTCAGCCAGCACTTGGCCCCAAAAGCTTTCTCTTCCTTTTTTCAGGGCCATGATCCCAGTGATTGTTCTGTAGTCTTTTGGCTTCTTCCTAGATTCATAATTTATAAGGTTAGAAAGGACCAACATGCTGTTCTAGTCTGGTTATTGAAATCTCCACCTGTATAATGCAGACTACAGGACTTCTTAAATTCTAGTTTGAGTTAGAATATGTCTCATCAAAATTCACTTCATTTTCATTTTTTAATTTGCCAGTAATGCAGAGTCTTTGGGTGTTTCTGTGGTGGGTTTTTATTTTTTGGCACTTTTCTCTTACATGTACCGACAGCTGTTATAACACTCCCACCTCTGAGTTTACAAAGCATGGTAGAACCTCCTTGGTGTACATGGCAAAGTCCTATTCTAGTGTTGTATGTCGCCTTGCTTTGTGTGAAGGCACCTATTTTTTCCAGCAGCCTAGCCTGCAGAGGAGCACACTTGGTTTTTTTTGTTTTTTATCTATCCTGAATGGAAGGTAGTTGTGAACCCCACCACTTTCAACAAGATTTAATCTAAACTATAATAGTATTACTATTGTAATGTCCAGAAGCCCCAGTCAGAACTGGTGGAGAGGAGATCCAAAGGAGGACAATAAAATAGTTTTGCAGATGTTTAGCAGTAATTTTTTCCAATTGTGAGGGACAGCATGGAAGGAAGTATACAGGTTTTTGTTTGAAAATTTAAGAGATGTGTGACACATGGGCTAGTATCATGGGCTGCTCTGGGATTGAAATCAATGTTTTAATATTAACTCCATGATTATAGAAAAGGTTGGGGTAGGCTGTGAAGGACTTTAAAAGTGAAGAGAAGTTGTGTGATGCAGCAGAGAAGGACAAACCGATGGAAAGATATAAAGAGTGAGTTTACAATGTCAAAGCCAGGAGCAGATCTAGGGCTGGCGCAGTGGTGCAGTCACATCCCTCTTTCATTCCTGGTCCACCCAAAGTTTAAAACAAACTGCTTGGCAGCAGCAGCATTTCTATTCAGGCAGCAGTGAGGGAGTCACTTGACCTCATGACTCATTATAATCTGCCTGATTCCTTCTAAACTCTTAATTCCACAGGTGTTAACAACCCTCTTTCTTTTTTTAATGGTCTTTATGTTCCACTAATCAAGCTATTCTTTCTTCTGCAGTTCTGCTGTCTGTTAGCTGCTCCTGGTAAAGATTCTCTTATTTCACAGTTGTAACTAAAACCATTAACTCAGGTATGGAAATAACTTTCAGTGAGGTATAGGATGCACTGTCAAGATGTTCCAGAAGCATTGATTTTGTCTGATGAATCTGAAAGATAAGTGCATCTAATTGTAATGACTACAGGACTAAAGAAACAACATATTTTGATTATTTTTTGCCTGGTTTGCTGTGGTTTTTAATACATAGTATATGATATAGCACATCAATGCACTTTTCAATATTTATTTTTGCTTCAATCTTTAACTGAATAATATAGCTGTAGGCCTCTAGCATATTACTACAGTTTCTACTTTCTTTATGCCTGGAGAAAAATATGTGTTGTGTGATGATGCACCGTGGTATCTGTACCCTCCTTTTCAAAATCCTAGATCCTCCTGTGGTCAAAACATGGGAAAGAAAAGGTATCTTTATAGTAGTGTTCTAGATGGATATAAGTAGGGTAAGATTGTCAAGGCCAGAGAAAAGGATTTTGGAGCAACTGAAGTTAAACCAGTTTTTAAGGCTGCACTCCCCTTTCAGTTTGCTGTCTGTAGCCCATTATTTAGCTCTATAGTGCATTTCTTATTTACAAAATGCTCAACTTATCCTGTTACGGTATGTAAAATTAATTATAATTGAGTTTAAAAAAAACTCAAAATCCTAGCATTGCTTATGCTTTTAAGAAACAAATCTATTTTATCCAGTTCAAGTTCATCTGGAGAATCGTACAGTAAATTCTTTAGTGTTTATTTTGTCATGGATAGGAATAAAACAGACAAAAGAACAAGTTCTGTTGTATATTCAAATACCTGCTGTGCAGTTCTGTATTGTATACATAGAGGGAATGTGCTTCCCAACCTCCTACATAGATATAGAAAAAAGCTATTGCACATAGTCTTCTTCTAGTCCTTTCAGTACATAATTTTAATCTGCCTTACTTGTGAACAGCAACAAAAATATATAAAGTTTGTAGACGGGATTCTTCAATTAGAGCTGAAATAAGAAATAATCATGCAAAGAACACGTTGCCTTGATGGTAAGTATGTGTGTTTGAGAAAAGGACTTAGTTGGGGGTGGGTGTTTAGTGTGGCTTGGCCTCGGGGATCACAACTTGATTCCTTGCACTGGTGGATAAAATAGAAATTGTTGGCTACATCAGTAGGACATTCCAGGATGTCACTATCTGCTCTGGGGCAGCAGGTGTCTGAACAATCCTGTGTCCCCAGGTCAGCTTTCCAGCAGCTGGAAAATGAGTAACAGTGAAGATGTTACTGTACCTGCAGGGGTACTGCCCTCATCACAACTAGTGGAAGTTACTGAGGACAGTGATGGATAAATAAAAACAAGAGAGAGGGTGATTGTACTGACATCAAAGATGAATATAAATAGGAAAGAAACCAGAGATAAAAAGGACCATAAGTCCAAAATAGTCCATGGAGATATTACATGTTTATAGAGGGGTCTGTGGGAATAAAGGGTGTTTATAAATGGGTTCAAGGGGATAATGTGTATTGAAATATGAGTCCAGGGGGATAGCGTGTATTCAGAAACCTATCTACTGTATATAGCATAATAATCCCTGTATTTCATAAACTCATAGGAAAGTATTAAATAAAAATAAATTACAAATGTCTGTGGCTTCATTGCAAATCATTTCAGAGAAGGAAAAAAAGTTCTCAAAATGTGGAAACCATCTTGTGTTAAGCAGCGCCAGAAAAAATTATAATTGTAAAAACTAAATGTCAGCTATAGTTATTACAGTGGCTGTGTTGTTTCCAATAACAATTTGGCATTTTATTTAGTCTGTAACAATCTACAATTTAAATTTAAAATAAAGATTTTTCTTTTATTTCCCTCTGAAGTTGTGCGCCAAGCAAAGCAGAACAGAATGTAACATCTGTTGATGATTAAAACAAGCTTTCCTATGGGCCCTGAATACTAAGTAAACATGGATTTTATCCATAGTCAACAGCATTTACAAATGTAAAGGGAGGAAGCTACTGAGTTTTTGAAGAATGAGTTGCTAGAGAGGAAATATAAGTATGGAACAGCAGATGGCGATAATTAGTTCCATATCCTGAAAGGCTTCTATTAAAAACAAAAAAGAAAGGGTAGGATCCTGCACTTTGCTGCTGTTTTATTAAAGCACCTTTTATATGCTGCCAGTCCTCCCATTCTTCAGAATCTCTGCTTACAGAACAAGCGAGCTGGCCTGGCATTGTTTTAAAATTGGTGTGTATCTTTGGTGCTCATGAAAGTCAAGGACCCATACCAGTGACTTGAGTCACTTGGAACATTTACATCTTATTCCAGCTTCTCCCCATGTAACACTGCAAACGCATCACTGCTAACAGCAAAATTAGGAGGAATTCAACATATGGACCAAAAGATAGTAGGGTGACACCAGTAGCCTTATGTTTCTCTTTGCTTTAACTCAGGTGTTATTGCCAGGGTATCAGAGATGAAAGGGTAGTGTGCAAGACCAGTGCACCCCTCGCACCCCTGGATCTCTCACTGGGTACGAGGAGAGTCTAGAACGCTTCCTCGTTACAGAATTATCCTCTTCCATGCTCCTGCCCTCCTGTATGTCTTTTGTCTGGTGTACGTTTGTCACATTATTACAGGTCCACTGCCTCAAAATGTCAATAATTGTTCTTGACTTAAGTTAGACAATCTCACTTCTTATTGCTTTGTTCAAACTTTTTTTGGTTTTGATCAGTATGAGATTTTCCCACTCCTGTTTTGCTATGATTTCTAGGTTTAAATTAATTCAGAGTTTTAAAGCCTAAGTCTGATTTGCCAATTTTTACCTTGGTTTGTAGTGAAACCACAAATGTCTTAAAGATTGTTGAAGTAAAAGTATAAATCATCCTTTGGTTTGCTAAATAGTTTTGGGATTGAGTTTTGAGAGTCTAACAAAGCAAGGCACATTTTCTGTGGTTTGTGTTTTTCTCGGAATATTTGGCAGAGTTTGTCGATATATATTTTAGAATTATGAGCACGTTTTAATTGCTGATACTAATTTCCTCACTCCCATCTCCTTCCATTTTTCTTTCCAATTGGTAGCTGTTGCAGCTGAGTTCCCAGTGCAGCCAACAGTAGAACTGTTTGTGCAATTCTGTACAAACATACCGAGTGTTAACGTCCCCCAGCCCGACTCCCCTTCATGGTATAATTACCCAAGGTGGCAACAGCTCTTAAGTGCCTGGTCTGTCACCCTGGAACCAAATGCTTTTCATTGGAAATTAAGGAGAGGCTTCTAAAGTTTTGGTTCTTTCAGCAATGACATATAACAGCCCTCCAGTAGTAAGGGTATTTAGATGATGGATCCCATTACACTGAGTAATGTAGGACATAAGTATTCTTTTGTGGTTAAGAGGAAATGTAAAGTATTCAAGACCTCTACTTGATTTCACTAATGTGTGAAGCTGGCTGCTAAGTGTGCTTAGTTTGGTGAAAACAGCATATGAATTGTAGGGCTTTGTTGAGATGTGTACAGTCTACATGTACCATATGAAACCTAAATTAACAGCAGACTTGTTATTAAAACATTCACCTTATTGCAGAGATCCTTATAATGTTGCTCTTTTCAGAAGTGTTCATGAAGTGTCTTTTATAAAATGGATCTGGACCACCATTACTATGACAATGACAACTGGAGGGTGGTGAACCAGGAGCTGGTTATTGCTGAATTAAAAGGAAACAACGTTAATTTGTTGGTAATAAAAAAATAAAAATCAACTATTAAACGAAGAAAAGGGAACATTTTTACAGAATTCTGAATAGACTTTAAAACTGCCAACAAGAATAAAATGTTTATGGAGTCTTAAGGAAAAATAAGCCAAAAGAAGAAGCCCAACGTTTTGGGCTGTAGATTTAGGACCAAGGTTGGCAATGCTCTGATGTTATCGAAGCCTTGTTGACATTTGATGTTGTACTTCAAGCTCCATCTCCTGAGGGAAAACAATTGCAGATAAATCTCAGCTTTCTTTTTAAAGATGTAGGTTTCTAGCCTTTGTGGATGCATATAGGAACTTGAAAGCATGACCTCAAAGCACCCGAAGGTCTCAAAAAACAGAAGGCAAATGTGGAGAATCTCAAATGTATTTAATTATTTTAGGCTAGTCTTATGATTGATTGATTGGGGCTTGACTCGTGGCTTCTGAATGTTTAAGATCAGCTAAACTCCATCATCTGGAGCCTGACAGATCTCTCAGACAGACACGGGGAGACCCATGATAGGTTGGGTGGAAGGGGCTGAGAGAGTCTGGTTCTGTTCCTGTTGATGGTTCTGCTGTTTTCCTCTTCCAGGGAAGTGTGGCAGCCCTAGCTGCACTTCTAGGTGCCTTCAATGGTGATGGCAGCTTTTCAGGAGAGCTGGTTACAACATATTCCTTTGCAACATACTTAAGAGAATAGCCAGTATCCTCTTCCTGTTCAGCTGTCATTTTTCACTTTACTAGTCAAACCATGCTGGATTATATAGTGACACTGTAATTGTGCCTGGCCGGTTTGTAGTTGTGTCTTGCTGTTAAGCTTTATTTAAAGAAAACACAATTTAAACTGCTTTATGCATCATACTGTACAGCATCTCCCCAAAGCAGTCTGTGTATATGACAGCTAAATTATTTACAAATAGATTATTGACATTTTGGCCAAGATAATGAAAGTGCAGTGTTTAAAATTACTTTATTGTTTTTATTACCTTGAGCAACATACACTCATAAACACATCTTCTTAAGAAACCCTTCAATCTTATTTTTCCCTTGTCACTAAATGCTACAGTTGTAGTGGTACAAAAAGCCTCAGATTTCCAAGGAAAACCTCTTGAACCCCATCCTAGGTTGTCTCATCAGAAATGGAATTGTATTTGTTTAACAAGACATATTTTCTACAAAACCATGTTGACTGGAATTAATTGTATTCCCATCCTTTATTAACCGGATCCCCTATCAGCTCTTACATTATTTTGGCCAGGAGTGATGTCAGCCTAAGTGATCTGTGGTTGCCAGATCATCCTGCTTGCCTTTTATAAATAGTGGTATGACATTAACAGTCTTCCAGTCTTCTGGAGTTCCCCAGAATTTCACGAGCCAATGACCTCTTTAGTGAATTCTTTTAGGATGTGTGGGTACAAGTTATCCCAGCTGGTCGATTTGAAATTTTTTGTCACTAGTAGATTCCAGCTCCTTGTTTGATACTAAAGGACTAGAATGTAATTTATCATTCTTTTCTATTATAAATATGTGATACTGCTGCTTTCTAACGCAGAACTGAAATATCTGTAGACCAGTTTTGCCTTTGTTGTGTCATTTTTAACAATTTCCACCATTTCCATAAATAATAGGCCTATTCCACTGTTAAAATGTCTTTTGCTCCTGATGTACATAAACTTTTCCTAATTGTCCTTAGGCCTGCATTGATGTTTTTTTGGTTCCCTTACAATTTTCTACGCTCCATATCTTCTAATGTACATTGAGTCCTAGCTGTTTCTTCATTTCTATCTTTTAATATATATTTTTATTAATAATTGCTGTCTTTATTTTTCTTCTTAATCAAGATGATTTTTCTTCCTCTTCTACAGTTGTGGAATTGTGCCATTTTGGTCATCTCAAATCTTAAACAGCTCCCAGTGTTTTTATTCACATTTTTCTGTCTAAATATTTCTTCTCACGTATTTTAATTCAGTCTGCCTTACATTTTGGGAAAAGTCGCTCTTTTGAATTTCCTAGCATATGCATTTCTAATAGAGTCTGTCTTGTTTTTTTCTTATAAAGAAGCAATATGGGCATGATCATTGGTCCATGGGCAACTGCCAACTTCTGATCTAGTGATCAAAACATCTGTACCTGTCATAGTGAGATCTAAGGTGCTGTTACTTTGTGTTGGTCGCAAAGCCTCTTCCAGTTGAAAATTTTTGTCAGTGTAGTCTAGAGGTACTCTCGGATTTCCTGTTTACTTGGCATCGGTGATTAATGCTTTCTAGTATCTCTGATTTGCACGGAGCTCTGTCATACCCTGACAGATAGTGACCTGAACACAGTGAGATATGCCTTCTTCACCTCTTGCCTGGCCTACCCCAGTGCAATGTACTTAGCATAACATCAACAGACATTATTAAATCTTACAAGTAGAGAGGGTAGTGGTACATCTTGTCTGCAACATGGGCTACTGTAGATGCATCAGACCTATCCTCTGATGTATGTAGTGGCTTTCCATAGAAGATTGAATCAAGTTCAAGTTCAATCCTTATCTTCGAGGAACTCCATGGCTTGGAGCCACATATTTAAATGCATACCTAAAGCCCTGAGGTGTGGACTGTTGCTAGCAGCTCTACTCGGGCACAGTGGAGCTCTCTGCTGTGAGGTTAAAGCTTATCTATGCAAGAAACTGCTCTCTTGTGGGCCAGTCCCAGACAGTGCAATGACTTTGTGCAGGAAGAAGGACTATCCACCATCTTCTGTGTGCCAGGTGCATGTCTTCAATCTTGCCTTCAGTAATACAAATACATAATTTTTGTGTGTGTTATATATGTGAGAAAGGAAAAGAGCACATATTTGATGCATGTTAGTCGCATCTTTTAATTGAAATCTGGAAGATGTGTGTAGATGATTTTTTCTTTGATTTTATTTATGGCAATTAACTTATTTTACTCTGGATTTTTCCTTTTGTTCATCTAAAAGAGAGGCCCCTCAAAGATTTCTACATGAGACTGTACTGTTACCATCTGAAATTGTGAGGTTAAATGAGCTGGTTTCATGCTGATGCCTATAAGGCCCACAGAAGTACTTAAGAATAATATGTGTATGTCATTTGAAAACTGATTGTCATCTCTTGAAATTTCTGGGGCTTTACTGTAAACAGCTGATGATTGCACAGTAACATTTTTCTGTTAGCCTCTCAAAGGGCACATGAGCATGTTTCTGGGACCCAATCTACAAGCATGTGGCTTACCTTAAGCTGTGTGATTGTAGGTTGGGTCCCTGCTTGTGCACACGTTTGGTAGTGTCAGGAGCTGTTCAGGGAATGTGATGCACACTGGGGGGAGGGAGAAGGACAGGGAGGATCTGGGGTTGGGTAGTGAGTCTGCAGAGGGTGTTGGGGGATCTAGGGAGTGTTTGGTAGGATTGGTGGGGGTGGGGCTGGTGACTTGGAGGGCAGGGGGGAAAGAGGGCAGGGACGTCCATCCAGGATTGGGGGCATTACAGTGCTAAAAATAGCTCAGTTGGGGAGGAGGCTGGGGGAGGAAAAGCACTGCCCTGGGGCTGGGGAAGGAGTAGATCGCTGGGTTTTCCCAGCTGGCGGGCTGCGCTCTGAACGTGTGTATACATGTTTGGTCAGATCAGGCACAGATTAGCCCCATCTGTGTAGCACACCACAGGTGAACTAAATTCGATTGGGCTGGCCATTTTTTGCCCACTCTGAACTCCCCAAACATGTACAGTTTGGCACTTGAATCAGCCTAACTCTGAGTTTAATGTCTGCACAACCCAAAGTTTCTTGACTGCCGTTTAGTGGAAAGCAGATGCCAGAATTACACAACTAAAAATAGATTAGAGAATTAGGACAATTTCTGTAGAAAGGGAAAGTTCAAAGTACAAGGCTTACACACTGGAGATGCAATTCATGGCATTTGAAATAAAAGTCTTGAGAGTCTTGCTTGAATAAAGACTGTAACGTTGGACCTTTTATCAGCACTTCCACATAAGCTTTAAAGGCGCTTAAAAGTGGTGCATACATCTTGAATTTCTAAGCCAGGGAATACCACGTAACATTAGCTCATATGGTATTGGTGAGTCCATGATGGGACTATTGTGTCCATACTTGAAAAATGATGTTGAAAGGTTAGAAGAGTTTAAAATAAGTGTTATAAGTTTTGATAGAAGATAGCTCTTTAGTGTAACCTAAAACTATATCTAGTGATTGAAGTTGAAATTAGGTAAATACAAACTAAAAAATATATATATATATTTTTCACAGGTATGGTAATTAAACATTGGAACAACTTGCCCAGGAACAACTTGGTACATTCTGCATAAATCAAAGTTTAAATCGGGACTGGATGTGGCTCCTAAAAATATTTTTAAGCTCTCCAGAAGTTATCAACTTGATTTGGGTATCACTCTTGAGGTTCACTGATCTTTGTTATGTAGGAGGTCAACCTGGATGATAGTAATGATCCTTTCTAGCATTTAAATCCATGAAGATATTAACTTGACTTTTGATTAATTTTGTCAGAAAAAATCTTAAGTGGGGAGTGTTTATTATATAATATTCAAATATAAATATAAAAAAGTAATATTCAAATCTAAAATATTAGAATGTCTTTTCAGCCATTTTCAAATTCTCAGTGTATCTAAATCTGAGCCAATCGTAAATCTAACCAAAGCTCATGCTTTCATTCATGCTATTAAAAATATTTTATTTTGAACACAATGTTATCAAGCAATCCAGGCTGTGGGGAAAAATATACTTAAAATAAGAAAGCTATTTAATTTACAAAAATGTCTATGTTTGCTAGGGACAAATGTTTATTAGAGACTCAGCGTGCCTTGATTAATGCTTATGTCTGCCAAGCACATTGACACTATATTTAGTCATTGTTGTTGGTAGGCTGCTCCTTATGGAATCATCCGCTGCAAAGCAATTATTTAGATAACATTATAATTTTTATGTTAAATAATAGCTTAAGTAGGCCTTAATGCCACTAACATTTATGATTAATAATCTAGGTGTATTGGAGTCAGAATTTGTGGATTATGAAATCTGCAACTTCAGTATGACACAATAGATTGTAAAGTCTCTTAGGAAGTAGTTACGTTACATTGTGCCAATGATGCACATTATTTATAGTCCATCAGTTTGCTGTGATCAAGTGGTATTACACAGCTTAATAGCCATACATAGCAGGATGTCTCAAGGTTAAGAAAGCCAAGATGAAATTCACCTGTGCAGCTACAGTGTTATTAGGGCCATTCTGCGTTGTCCTCAATATAGAGTGAAAAAAGGTAAAAATGCCTTTACCTAGGTGACCTATCAGGCTTCTTTATGATTATGAAAAAAACAACTTTAAGTTTTCTCTGCCTGCTTTTGCATTAGGAAAAATTCTGAATTTACATTTCTTTGTTTTTGCTAGATTATTTTGGCAACAACTTTGCAAGGCCGAAATATTGATTGAAAAAAAATGGGAAGTCTGAGCTATAGATCTTCCCACTGTGGATGTGTTTTTCTATTCTAGGCAATTTCTGCTTGCAGGGAAAGTCTTGGTTGGGCTGAGAAATTGGGTGGATAAAAGGAAAAGGGGGCACATGCTACTCATGTGTTGCCACTGTTTAGGTCTAGTTTAGTTTTGCTGTTCTGTTTCACAGCTGAAAGTTGTAGGGCAGAACTCTTTCACCTTGGCTGTGTTCATGCGTTCAGGTAATCTGGGAGAATTCTCCCAGGTTTGTTCTCTTGGGAATGAAACGTACCCAAAGCCATGTGTACAGACAGTTGAATGCTGAGGGGTGCATAGAATCAGGCCCCTCAAGCCCCAGGAGTATCTGCCTGGGGTGGTTGGAGAGTGTGGGCAGCTCCTCGTGCCACAGAGCAAATCAATGCCCAGCAATAAAGTGGCATTACTTAACACTGCCTTTTGTCTCACCACTGATGTGGCATGTCAAAGGGCAGGGATGTCTATTTGCTTGCTATTTGTGCCACCATAAAAATTTGTATGGCGGTACAAATGCAATGTCAGACAATGTCTCTTTCTACCCTAATCACCCAACTAAAGTGTAGGAGCCTATTACCCACTCTGGGCACACACGTGCCCCTATCATAGGAATATGGTTGCCCTCCCAGAGATGCACAGATGTCTCCCATTTTCTATAATGGGGGCACTTACATGCGCAGAGGGGATAATATAATTGCACCTAAATATTAGGTAATTCAGTTGGTCACAAGCTGCACTTTCCTCATCAACTAGAGGAAACAGGATTCTGCTCATAGCTTCTCCGTAATAATAACTTTGCTACACTATATCCTATACGCTTTATGGCAGAAGCTCTACAATATAAGTAACATTGTTCATTCAATGTCAGGAACATTAATAGGAGGTATTGAATGCTGGTGCATGTATAAAAAAACATATGTGGCGGCAACCTTCACTTGTGTATTTTATGACCTTTTATTTTAACAGTTCGCCTTTAGCGTTCTGTTTAGTTTTTTTGCATTTAAATATTACTTTTCTTGTCTTGTCTCTGGGCAAAGTAAGTAGTTCCCTCCTTAACTAATGCAATCAGCTATACAGTCTGCTTATCAGTCTTCCAGATGGACATCATATGCTGAGAATGTTTTTTATATACCTTCGGTGGGATTCCACTGGAAAAATGCCATAAGAAGTTGGACTAAAACCAATACAAAGGAAATGCTATAAAGATTAAACCTTCATTCTTAACACACCTTGTTGTCATGCCTCTCTTACAGGAATATGCTAACTGTTGGTGATCTCCAGTGATATATGCATTGCATTTACTAGTTGCAGGTGAGCTCAGATTTTATCAAAGCTCAACAGTTGATCAAAACCCCCCAAGAAAATCAAACCTCTACAAATTAAAGGACCCATGATGAAAAGAGGGTGTGATGGAATCATAAAGAATACATTTTGCTACACAAACTTGGTTCCTTTTAAATGCATTACCAAATTAGTGGATGAAAGGGAGGCAGTGGGTGACACATTTGACTTTATTAAAGCTGCTTATGCTGTTCCAGAATATCTTAAAAATTAATTCCAGTTGTCTTTGGGAACTTTATCTTGTGAATAGAAAATTGGCTAAAAGACAAGCAAGCTATCTAGTTAGGGGAGTTGTTGAATGCAGTGTTTACTTCATCTTCCAGCTCATTACTGAAACTGTAAAGAGCATTTTAATTAAATTCAGGGAATATTAAGTAGCAAAGGACTGTGAGCATCAGTGAATGCAGGAGTAATACCAAAGTGCTTAGGAAAATTAGAAACAAAAAGAAAAATAATAAAATGAGATTCAGCTTGGAATGATGCAGCTAATATGTCTTTATGAATCTAAATGAAATAATCCATAACATGCACATTCAAGAGGAGGAAGAAACCAGGGAGGCAGTAATGCTACAAGACTATAATGGGTAATAGTAGACAGCAAATTAGACATGAGTTTGCAATGTGACATAGCAGGAAAAACGGCCAATCCCATTTTGGGCTGCATGCAGTAGGCTGTTGCATCAAAACACTGGGAAGTAATAGTCCCCCTCTATATTGCCCTGCCAGCACACCTGGAATATTATGTTTAATTCTGGCACAATGTCAGTAGCTTTCTGATAAGAAACTGGAACAAATTCAGAGAAAGACAACAAGTAGGATCAGGAGTCTGAAGGAATTGACTTACAGCAATTGATTAAAAGAGCTAAATTTGTGCAGCTTGGCTAAGCAGTGACTAAGCAGGTACATAAGTCTACAAAAATGTGAAGGGGGTATAAGGATCAAAAAGGGAGATGAATTATTTATTGGAATACACAAGGGTTTAAACTAAAAATAATGGGATGAAATTAAAAAAGAAAGACTTAGGGGCAATATCAGGAACAATCTCCTGAACCATGAAATCTGTGAGACTGCAGTAGTCCCTCAAGGAAAGATAAGGAAACTCCATTGCATGTAGCTCTTAAAATTAGACTAGATGGAGGTATCAAATGTAGTGTAGAAAATATAGTATAGGTATATGAAAATATTTGATGTCCTCTTTCTTCTCAGATGCTGTGTGCAGGTGGCTGCTGGTATGTGTCCTTTGGTGTAATATAGACAAACAAATTGCATGTTTTTACATATTTTTAATTTATATAACTCCGTGTATGGATATTAACTACATTCTATAACTTGATTTAATAGACATCCTCCTGCACTCACTTCTGTACTACACTCTTTTTCCTCACTGCACTCACCTCCTCAAATTTGTTTTGTCCTTTTTATTTTGTTTGAAATTCACCCTCTCCAGCTTGGCAGGACACACTGTCTGGAATAGCAGAGTTAACAACTTCCTCCTCTGCAATCATGTAGAGTTCTAATCTTTCCCCCATGAGGAACCTTTTTGTGAATCTCGGGCACAGATGCTGTGCAGCCCCATTTCGTCTCTGAAATAACTTCCAGACATGTGACAAATGTGGTCAAACTATTTACAAAAAAGTGTCCACAGGAGCAAGCATGCTAGACAGCTGGGAAAACAGAGGTTCACTCACGAGAAAGTTTCTGTTTGCCTTGACCTGTCATAAACAATGAGAATGCATAAGTAAATACTCCACATCTGGCAGCCTAAATATATGCATAGATTTGTCTTGTGCAAAATGAAGCCAAACATTCATCAGCTAACAGGATGGCATTGATAATACACTATTAACTCAAGATATTTAGATTTACACAAGCAGAAGGACCCATTCTTCGCCCAAGTTGTTATTTTTGTAATTGCAGTGGTTGTTGGTTTTTTTTTTAAAGAACTTAGTACAACATATTTAGGTCAAAAATATTGTTTCTTTTAATGAACACAGTACAACATATTTAACATTTAATATTTAACATGGAATGACATTTCAAATGGCATCCAAATGAATAATCTTTATTGTAGAACTTCTTTGTAAACGATGTTCATGGTGTTTCCTGTTGGTGCCAGTATATACTACCCTCTTCAACTACCAACTCAGGAGCAAGCCACATATAACTGTCTGTGTGAAAAGCATTGCTCCTTTAAATAGTCACTGGAAGCTCCAAAAAGGGTCAAGTGAAAAATAACCCGCCTATAATTTTCTTTGGGTGGTATTCAGTGATTTTGGAAGGTTTAGAATAGATGGGACCAGCCTTTCTTGAGTTATAAGCGAACGTACATACATATACTTCATTTTATTTCTCTCTCTCTCTCTCTCTCTCTCTCTATAATAGATATCTCTCTCTCTATATATGTCTCTCTCTCTCTTTCTCTCTCTCTCTCTCTGTATATATATACAGAGAGAGAGAGAGAGATGTGCGTATATATATAGAGAGAGAGACAGAGAGATCTATTATTTATTCCTTTTATAGATTTTAACGACAGGGTAAATGAAATGTGTACACTTTGCTACACACTGAGCGCATCTACACAAGGTGCTTAACTGTGCATTAGCTTAATAACACTGAGCAGTAGCATGGCGGTTTAAAACTGTGCTAATAGCTTACTGCTCAGTGTTATAAGGCTAATGTGCAGTACATGTCACTAAATAACCACGTGCTGGTGTTACTGTGCAGTAACTCTAGTTACTGCGCATTCAGTTAGTACTTCATTAAGGAAGTACTAAACTAAATGCTCAGTATCTAAGGTGCATTAATGAACATGTAGATGCGCCCACTAAAGATAAATTACTCTTCCATCTTAAAAGTACTGGAGCAGGTTAGTTGAAAGGTCTGTGGCAGGAGCTCATCTGTGATCATAAAGCTCCGAATGGACATCCTTGCAGGGACCACGGGGGGACAACTGATCTCCTGCAGAGCTCACATCAGACTTGGTCAGCCTGTATTATTCTTGCTGTTATTGTTTTAGGATGTCTTTATATAAACAGCCACAATCTCCTCGCATCTGGACAGTGACTGGAAAGGATTCGTCTGAAGAAGTATCTTCCCCCCTTGACTTTGTTTCAGGCCATTAACTATACATCAAGTCATTGGGGTTTTGTAAGATATTGGTATGAAGTTATTACTCTGGTCAGTAAAGGTAAAAGATTGAGGCTTCTCATAATAAGAAAATAAGTACAAATCTATTTTAAAATATACAAATCTCACTGTAGTATTATGTGTGAGTATTTGTACTGTGGGATGTTCTTATTGGTTCTTTAATACTATGTTTCACTATAAGCAGTATCTTTAAAAAAAAAATAAAAAAATCCTGACCTTATTTTTAGCTTACACAATGCAATAAAAGTAGGAATTTGGGGCTGAGCTTATGAAGAAGAGTGGAGGGTTTATCTAATATGGAATTTAAAGCTTCATTTGCCCTTTCTGATGCTGATCCTTTTCCAATGCTTGGAGAATTGTTTTAAGTAATCCAATAAATACTGCAGCAAATGGTTGGGAACCTTGAGAATGTAACAAAACTTGTTCTTGTGTTTTGAATGTCCCTTTAGTCAGTAGCAACTAAACTGTCTGATGCCTTAAGTCCAGACCACACAAACTATTTTTAAACAGGCTGACTCAGCAGCACGTTCTGAAAATGGTTTCTAAAGCCATCAATTCAGACAGTCCATGGTTTTTTAGCCATGTTATTTTTAACGCTTGCAAGTGGAAGAAAAAGTTCTTATCACTAAAATGGAATTTAAATTGTGTCCAAATGAAAACTCCTGCGTTTCCTTTTCACAGCTCAAGGCAGATAAACATGTATTGCTTTATGCACTTCTATAAAGCACCTTTTGGTTTCTTGGTATCCCTTTTCTACTCCAGTACATCTTAATATACACACACAGACAAAGACACTGCTTTGTTCATGCTTTTCTCCGTTGGCTAAATTATTTATTTATTCATTTATTCCTTAATTTTTCCTTCTGTCTTCTCCCTGCTGGTGTCAAATGAATTCCTCTTTCTCCAGCAGCTCAGTGGGGAGTGGATTAATGCAGCTGGAACATGACTACAGTAGTGTCAGAATGCCGGGGCGACCTCTTCATTGAAAAAAAAATTGAAAAGTATCCAGCTGTCAGAAGTAGAGGGGGGCTGGGGGAGGGACTCTGGATGCATCTGATTCATTTTCATAGCAGAAGGGCTCCTAGCATCGCCCTGCTACTCACTGATAGAAAATAGCAAAAATCTTAATGGAAGATAAAATTGCAAGGCAGAAATTATTGACCATGGGACATATTTGAAGAAATCTTAAGTTATGAACTGTCAAACAAAAACAAAAAAAATGAAAACATGAAGTGCTCGGCTGATATGAATAGTTACGTGTCCTCTGACATTTCTTATTGTTTCTAGCAGCAAGATACAGCTGAAAGCATCTCCTTTCCTGTTGTCCTGCTAATGGCTTGATGGATTTTGATTATATTGCCATTGCATGCTCAAAGCAACTAGTTAGCCACTGAAAGGACACTGTTTTTTTTTTCCCCTTCTACCAGCTTTCAGGAGCACTTTTTTAATATTCAGTGAAATATCTAATGTTAAAAAAATGTTTAGTCCCACAGTCGTTATTAAATTGTACAGTTTTCCTGTTCACTTTTCCTGTGCTATAATGCAGATGCTTTGATCTAAAGTCCTGCAGTTTCTGGAAGGAGCTTGCATGATTACAATAATGTGCAGTGCTCTTTTTGCTATTCCTACAGGGGAAATAAACCCCACATTAGTTCCATATTAGTACCTGACTCTGAGAAGTTAAAAAGCACCAGAAAAAGGTTAACCAGAGTCAAGTACACATAAGAGACCTGTGATTATTAACACTTAGGGAGCCATTTGAAAAAAACATTTCTGCTTCGACCAAAGAATTTATGGGTGTCTGCTCCTGGCTGCTTTATGCATTTTAATAAAGCAGTAGCAGTGATGAGAGGGTGTAGGAGTTGGTTACAGGCGTGTCAAAACAAGGAGTTTATCCATTTGGTTCTGCTGCTACCCCTGACTTCAGTCCTCCTTTCTCTTCAACTTCACAAGCTGTGTATCTGTAAGGATAATCAGTCTGCAACTTTCATTTTCATTCAAAGTGGAAATGAGAGGAAGAGGGTTAAGACCATGTTATTCAACACCCTTTGGCAGTTTACATCCTTAGGATACAGTTAAAATTCTGTAACTCTTCACCATCTGGCCTGTATCCATTTGGAAGGCCACTTAGCTAAAACCAATCAATGTTCTTGTATATTTTGCAATTTTTGTGCCAAACTTGCTGTTGAAATTTGTTTTGGAAAGCATGCACCCAAATTAAAATAGTTCCTGTGTCAAGACATGAGCAGAATTTGAGTAATCCTCAGGTGTGTATTGGCACCATATTGGATCTAGGTACAGGCATCTTAAAGTACTGTACATGCCCGTATGCTTATTGCATAGTACCTCTAACAAACGTACACACAAATAACTTTATCACAGAAGTCCTTTAAAGTTTCTCTGAAGGCTTCAAATATATATTGAAGCCATATGCCGAACTCTGGATTACCATTGTTTTCAACTTCTATTCCTAAGCAACAGTTTAGCTCTGTTTTGTATTTTATTGGTGTTTTGCTCACATATTTAAATATAAGCAGTGAATGCCGCGGGTAAATTGTGTTTAGTCTGTGTATCAGTTTGCTTGCAACTATATCCATAAAGCACATGCTCCCACAACTAATATAGTTTATATGCTGGCTAACAAAGGAAATTTAGTCATGGCTGTCCATTCTACTTAATCCTCAGCTCCTCCTTTCTGGAACAATGGTCCCTTTGTTATGCCCATGGTAGTACAGCACCTATCCAAGATCTTCTCTTTCTGCCTCTTGTTCTCCTACTGTCAACTTTGCCTCTGTTATCTGTAAGCATGCTTCACTAGCTGAACCTCTCAAATGTCTCCATCAAATTTCATGTTTCTTATTAAAAGGTCTGTGTTTAATACTCAGTTCCAGTCATCTCAGACTTATTCATGAGTCATATGGTCCATCCACAGCAGTTTTAGAATTCTCTGATAGTACCGTAACTCAAAGGATTGCAGCTTCTTTATGAAAGATTGTTTGAAAGTCTGCGTTTCAAACCTGTCATTTAACATGGATCCAAGTCTTCAGATCCGTGTCCCTCAGACGATTATTTTTCCAGAAAGTCTTTTGCTTTTGCTATTCTGGCACCGACTTTTGTGTCCTATCTTCCATCCTCCATAATATGCCTACTAGGGGGCAGTAGGTCCTCTCTTGTATAGTTTTCCTGTTCACTTGAATATTGCATGGTTTTTTTTTGGTTTTCATCTTGCTTCTATTCAGTTTCACACAATGTTCTTTGGCAGATTTGTATGAAATCTTCACTGATTCTGTCAGATTAGTTTTGATATCGGAAAGAAAAAATAAACATTGTAACATAAATCAGATTCAGTTGTACTCCATGGTATTGTGCGGTTTTGGAGCCCCTGCCCTAAAAGCACCTGCCTACCTAGTATCAAGACACCCTGGCTTTTTCTATCAAACAGCTAAAATGAAAGAAGGAACCAGGCTGGCGGGAACCTTGGTGTAACAATGTGCAGAAAGAGTTGTATTCTCCAGCCTAGGTTGAACCAGGTATGGAATTTTATAAGCAGTTTATTAATTTCTTGTCAATTATGGGTTTAGAGCAAAGATATTCTCTGGGGAGACTGAGCACAGGAGCAAAAACATGCAGTGTATCACCCAAGACATACTCAATGCTTGTTAAAAGGTATCAAGGAGTTGCAGCTGTTTGAAAGGACCAGGTTTTAGAATACAGCTAACCTTGTTCCTTCAGGGTAGGGCTACACACTCTCTGCGGATGTAGCAGAGCCAAAATATATTGTCAGCTGTAGGTAAAAGTTTAAAAAAGTATTAATGGAACATCATTTAATGCATCCTTTGGTCTCTAGCTCCTGGTGCCCTTGTTATTCATTGAAAATTGAGGTGCTTAATCCACAGATATCACAGTCCATTGTGTTGGTAGGGGCTTACTAGAGGATTGCACACATTTCTTTTGAATGAGAACATTGCTGTTGTAATTCAAGTTATTGTCATCTCTAGATTGGATGTGTGTAACTCCCTATTTCTAGGGATGGCAAAAGAAATCACTTAGCTGTTGTAGATAATGCATATAGTAGCCCACTTTTTGAGTAAAATGGCTGATAGTCCCCGTTTGACCCCTTGTCTGATTGCAGATGTATCATTGCCCATCTAAATTTGCTGGGTCCTGTCTGTTTTAGCGATTCTTTTAATCAACGCCTACTAATACACTTGTGAGTGTTGTGAATACTGCAGTCTTGCCTGCTCCATCCTGTCTCCTTATGTTCCTTGCAAGAGCCAAAAATCCAGGAATTCCCTTATTCTTGCTGCCCTGTGAACCTTGCCAAAAGGGCAGGAGTTCAGCTGGATTTGTGTTATGCTCTCTCGTACAGGCTTTGAGGTTGTGGGTAGCATCCTCCAGAGCCCAGCCTCCTCCCCTGCTTTGTCCTCAGCCATTGGGAAGGGCTTCTTTGGAGGCAGGCAATGACTGCAGAGACTGAACTCCCTTCTTCCACAGTAGGAGCTTTCCTCAACACACAGACATGGAGGGGAGTTCTGACTGTGAAGATACTTTAGCTAATGAGCAAAAAAGGGGAATGAACTCTTATGGATTGGCTTAATTTCTAGTACCACAAGGAAGGAGACCTAAGATCATATGCTTTCTCAAAACTGCTCTGGAATTCAGTTTACACTGCCAGTTCAGAACTCATCTTTGTTCTCTGATTTGGTTTTGTTGACTCCCCCCAAAAATCACAGTAATATCTTATGATGGAAAGCTCACAATAAATGTATCTGATTTCTTGGTAGTCAAAAGACCTTGCTGAAGCTGATGGGCCTGCCAGCCACCTTTCATTCAATCTAAATGAAGGAACAAGTATATGTCTCTTTGCTTAGTGATAGTTGAAATCATGGAAAGTACTCAACTACTTAAAGATTTGATTGAGTACAAACACAGGGGCTGGAGATGTATTTGAATGCAGTTGTCTAGTTGTGTGGATAGAAAAGGGAGCCAGAAAGCAAAAGCAGCAGCAGAAAACCAAGAGAAAGCTGACTTTCATTCTTAAAGATGAAAATTATAAATGCAGATAATGGGACTGGGAATACAGTTATGGAAATTACCTCGTGTGACATGGAAGAAAGTTTTCAATTGTTCAATGCAACAAAATGGGAAGCCTGGATAATCTTCATCCCAACGTATAGGAAAAATGGTGCATGAAAAGCCATCTCCAGTAGCACAGTTCTTCAGTGAATCTGTTAGAGGGAGATAGGGGACAGAGATCATCCTACACTATTAATTTGACTTTACCATTATGCAAGATCTTAGATATTGAAGGAAAAATAATCAAGGACAAAGGGGTAAATAGGAAGTGGGATACATCAAACCATGGTTTTATTTCAGGAATATTGTTTCAGACCAACCTAATATCTTTCTATGACAGGATAACAAACTCCTCAGCTAAGGGCAATGTAGCGGACCCAGTCTATCTAATTTTAAACAAAGCTTTGACACTGTGCCTCATGGAAAATGATCAGTCAGACTGGGGAAGATGGGTGTATAATCATAAAATGGATAAGGAGCTGGCTAAAAAGGAGGCTACAACGAGTTGCATGAAAAGGTGAGCTGTCAGATTGGAGAGAGGATGCCAGTAGTGTATGTGAGGATTGGTCTTGGGATCCACCCTATTAAAATGTTATTTAGTGATCTTGGTGCAGGAACTAGGTATGGATTTATGAAATTTGAGAATGACACAAAGGTTGGGGATGTTGCCTGTACAGAAGCTAACTGGATTATTATATAGGAAGAATAAGATAACTTTGTGCTTTTTGCCCTTTTCTATAGCGTGGGACCTGGACCTCCTCTTAAAGAAATCTGAGCATATATTAACCTAATAACCTCTCTGTCCTTGCAGTGTCAGGGCCCTGACAGCACCCGTGTTTGCACAGCTTTTTTTTTTTTTTTTACTTGTGTCATGGTGTAGGGCATTTTTGGCATGTTTTCATAATGGGCATTGTGGGTTGTTATGTGGGGAAGGGCTGGTAGTGAACAGGTGGCTCTTTCTTGAGAGTGAAGGAGGCTCCTTCTGATTCTGGGGTTGTTTTTTTTTAAAGTTCCTAAGCACCAACAGTAAGGTCGACAGAAAAAGTCAAGAGAGAGAGAACTTGGGCAGAGTACTGGCTGGAAAGATAGGCAGGAATTGTAGGTACATTTTGTACATGCTTTGAAAATATATTAAATGGTGTGAGGCAGATTGGTTACCTTTATGAAATAAATGTGTTATGCTTTTATAATTTAATGGAAAGCATTCTGTTCGCTTCTTTAATAACTTGAGTCATGTGCATATTTTAGGTTCATATACTCTTCATCATCCAAATAAACAATGAAGTAAGAAGCTGGTTACTTCCTGGAGAAATGTTAGTTGTGTAAATATTGTTCTTTGGTCAAATGTTGTAAATCTCAGAAAACCTAAGCAGCTAACTTAGAAGTGTATTTACCTGAAGTTATTTAAAAAGAAAGTGACTGCCTTGACCTGATATGAACCTTGAGTTGTGACAGTAGATGGGGATCATTTAACATGGCTGTACTTTGAGAAACAAATTTGGCGCAGCCTTTCTTAGTGTGATCTATTGTATGGCTGATGATGAAGGTAATTGGTATATTTCAGTGGAATATTGGAAATATTTGGCTGTTCAGTTAAAGTATTTTTATAGAATCAATGAGTATGATTTGCAGTGTTTTCTCTCTTGAATCATTCTGAGCATAAGGGTTTAAGATTTTTAGTGCATTCACTTGAATTAGTGCTCTCTCTTGGTCTGCTTTTTGTTAAGCTCATTTTTCCCCAAGCATGTGTTAGTATTGAGAGCCTTCCAAAACGAAGGTGAAAATGAGGAAAGTATGGCCTCAGAGGTATGTGTTTTTCTTCTTTGCTTCATCCCACTTGACATTGTTTTGGCCTTAAGGAAAAAGTACAACATTAGGGTTTGTTTTTTTTGTTGCTGCTGTTGCACTTGCTTATATAAAGGGAAGAAATAGCTTCTTTTTTTAAAAAAAGAAGTCTTTAATAATTCTGTTTTAAGATTTTTTTTCAAGGTACAACATATACCCTGGATTAAAGCGAAGCCATCAGCAATCATACAGTCAGCAGGAATCAAAGCTTCAGTTCACACAAATGCCCATAAGAGTGCTCCAGTAGTAAAAAAAAATGAAATAACAAGATTTAAGAGCTTGCAGATATCCGATTAATAGCTGGACATCTGAAAGCACTGAGATGGTAACTACATCTGTTTCAGAATTTACACATTTTATACAGTGTGAATTTTTAATCCGGTATGAGTGGAATTCTCACAGTACTCAGACCATATTTCCTGGTTTTGTAGTCTCTCACCAGAAAGTCAGGCTGCAAATTCTGGAATATAATGTATTTTGGTCTCTACCATTTATTAGAGTGGGTAAGTGTTAGGTGAACTGAAATTTCATGTGTGACTTTCAGTTTAACTATGTAAAGAGATGCACAACCATTGCAGAAGAAAAGACATTCTTACGTTTCCCATGATATGTAATTTATCAGACTAAGTATGAAAAAAATTCAACAAAATTATACGTATCTGTATATATCTCTCTCTCAAGACATTAAAAATAAAACACTTTCAAGAGATTAAATATAAAACAAATGCTGCACTTGCTAGGGAACTAGATTTAGCCTCTGCTGATTTCATTTGCACTTGTGGGTTCTTTTGCATTTGTATGATCTTGGAAGATGATATTTTTGGCATCATACATTCAGAGTTGCTGCTGTCCCAGGAGAAACCACAAGCGTACAGACTTTTTCTCCCAGAGTAAAAATGGCTGCTCCAGGAGAAAAATAATCTAGGAGAGTTTCTCTTGGGAGAGCAAACGTCTGTACATGCTGTGGCTCCTTTCAGAAGAGAACATAGTTCTCCAGTATCCCCTGCATTCCCTCCCTCCCCCAAGGAGACTGTGCTGCTCCAGTAAGGAGTAGAACACGCCCCCTTCCTAATTCCTACATTGTGCTGCAGGAAAACAGAGGCTGACCATGGATAGGCTGGGGCAGCCAATCAGGGCTGTCTTGTGCATTGCTGCCATCTGTTGCCAGGCAGACTATGGGAGCCTGCAGAGCATGCTGAGATGTGAGCACCACACCTGCCCCTAGCTACATAGTGTCAGCACTACAAGTTTTTCAGTCTTCAGGGCTTCAGCAATCAGATGTCTGTACACATGGCTCTGGGTAAGTTTTTCTACCAGGAGAACAAACCTGGGAGAATTTTTCCATATTATATGAATGTGTGTATGCAGCCTTAGTTAAATTCTTAGGGTGAAATATTGCTTTGCTGATGAGATATCATAGTAAGACACTGCACTTATACATTAACTGTTAGATTTTTATAATCTGCATAATAAACATGATTAGTAAGAGTACTTATACATAATCATAGTCCTCTTGAAATCCAAAGTTTGCAGGATCAGACCCTTGATTTATATATATGTATTCTAACCCCAATTAAAACATTATTGCTAAGTTTCATATTAAAATTAAAATGTTTTGTGAATTGGCTCCTCTATAATCATTGCTAACTAAATAGGACACACTTTAAGTGGCCTTTCTATTCCAAGATACTTTGGACTAAGATAAAGGATTTTTACATTTTATCACTGTTTTTTGAAGGTTCATTGGATACTATGCTGCTGATTCTGTAGAATGCCTATAAGGCAAGCAAAAGAGAGAATATTTGAAGCCTGAAATGAGATATGCAGCTGAAATAATGTAATTATATTATACTTAATGGAAAGAATTTTAAATCTTATTAAGCCCTTTTCCTATTCTCTGCTTTAAAGAAGATGTTCACAAATGTACCAAACCGGTACTTCTACCAATGCAATAGTAGGCAGGAGTCAGAGATGATTTTGTGTAATTGTTGTATAAGCATCTCTAAGTTCCAGGTTTAAAAAAGATCTTATGACTATGTTATCATAGCAAATAGAAACAAGACTCCATGCTAAAATACTTAATTCTCAGGATGACTGTATCGGTGATGTCTCTAGGTTTTGAGTTGTGCATATTATAATAAAATCCTTTCTGACATTCCAGGGCTTATGCTGCATGCAGGCTGGACTCGGTGTCATGCACACGGCAAGGCCCTGGAAAAGTGCTGTGCTGTATGTATGCAGTGCCTCACCGGACCAGCCCTGCTTGCTGGCTCCAGTGTGGCCTCATCTGGGTCCAGCCCATGTGCCAGAATGGCTCCACACACCACGTGTGGCACATGGATTCAGGCTGAGACTCATGGGCTGGATCATAGGGTGCCACAAGCTGATTCTGGTGCACAGGCTGTATCTCTGATGTCCCTGGTCTAAGGGGAAATAACAGTTGCAAGAGACCAACATGGTTTGTTGAGAAAAAAATCATGTCAAATCAATCTGATTTCTTCCTTTGACAGGGTAACTAATTTAGTGGATAGAGTGGAAGTAGAAGATGCAAAGTACCTTTACTTTAATAAGGCTCTTGGCACAGTCCCACATGACATTCTCAGAGCAAACTAGGGAAATGTCATCTAGTATAATGGGGGCATGCCAAGTAAATCCATACTCACAGAGTAGTTATCATCAATTAAGAGTCAACCTGGAAAACATTCCAAATAAGGATTGACATGGACCCCTCCTCAGTCTGATGCTATTCAGTATTTTCATTAATGATGACTCAGGGGATGGATACAGAGTGCACTTTTAAAATTTGCACAGGACACAAAGCTAACAGGGTTTGCAAGCAATCCAGAAGACTGCCTTAGAATTCAGAATTATCTTGATTAAGTAGAGCAATGGTCTGATATCAACAAGTAAAATTCAGTGGAGGTAAGAGCAAAGCACTGACTCAGGAAGGAAAATTCAGTGCACCAGTACAAACTGGGCAATAACTGGCAAGATAGCAGAACTGCAGAAAAGGTTCCGGAGGTTATACTGTACAAAAAAAACTGCAGATAAGTTGATGATGATGGTAGTCCGGGTGAAGGTGGAATACTGGAGAAATGTCAAGGCATTTCTTGGAGGAGACTATGGGGTAAGAAGATTGTGGAGATGGCAGAGCATAGGGTGTGAATGGGAGAGTGATGAGAACAAAAGTTGTAGAAAGGGGTATAGCTCTATTGAACCTTGAAGGATGATGATGATGAGGATTTTATTTTGATATGGAAAGCAGCATGCTATGCATCAAGTTTAAGGTTTGTGTGTCTTTAAGGCTCTGTATTACCATATTGTCTTGCATACAATACATCCTGGAATAAGATATGCACCTTATTTTTGGGAGGCAGAATGAAGAACACAAATCTTTCCATGTAGCAGCACCTAGAGGACTGAGCCTATTCATTGTTCTGCAATGTGCATTATATGGTAGGAAATATGGTAAGAGTAGCAAGAAAGTAAAATCTGTGCATGACTCGCAGGGAAAGTAAAGAAATAAAATTTTGTGTTGGAGTCCAAGTTTACAGCATGAGAAAGGAGGAAAGCAGCATGCTGAAAACTTGGACTCCAACTCAGACAGCACATGGATCTGTGAAACTTGTTACAAGCTGTTGCTCCAGAATTCGGCTTGTCAGCCACAAACAGTTCATCAGGCACCTGACTAGACCTCTTATGCATATACTGTGATCCAGAGGATCAATGGTTGCCTGATATAAATACACATTGCAGTTTGCAGCAGTCGTTTTTTGGAAAAAAAGGCATGCATTGTATATGAGAAAGTAATCAATGTCTTTATCCTACTCTCATTTTCTTGTCACCGCCTTTAGCCTAGATGTTCCTTTCATCTGCTTATTTCATGTTTATTTCCATGCTGTGTCTTATATTGGCATACCTTTTCCAAACCTCCTTCCTCGGTTCATTCAAATCTCTCCTAACAGCTCATTTCTGCTATTCAGTTAACAAAAGAGGAGGTGGTGGGCACGTGACCCTCCCCCAAAACAAATGAAGAACCATCAAGGAGTTCACATACTTGACTGAATAGCCACAAGATCTCATGTTTGTCACTCTTGTTTTTCCTTTGTCTTGCCTTTTGGATATCAGTCAAGGGGCTATCAAATTAGGGTAGACAATTCCTGTTCTTTATGCGAGTGTGCAGTGAGGCATTTTGTTTAAGAAGCTGCCTTACCTTCTCCCCATGCCCTCCCATGCATGATGTCTTGGCAGACTTCAAGTCTCTGTAACAGGGGAGTAAGGAGCATTTTCTATGCCCCTGGAACACATGGCTCCCCAAAGAAAGCAGGGGAAAAAGATGCAGAGAAATTGTGTTGCAGGAACTGAGCTGCTCCTTACTATCAGCAGTGTTTCATGTGCCATACCTAGTCCTTGGAATGGAAGTTTCCTTGTCCAGGGACCATGCTTTCTACTGCCTACCACATTTTGGAGTGCTTGAAATATATGAATAAATGTAGGGATTAGAGCAGAGCAGTAAGAGATTATTTGAATGCCTTCTTTCCAAAAGCACGCAAGGCTACGTCATGCTTTAATTTTGTTAGTGGAATAGCCCAGCTTCATCCACCACCCAGATTCACAACGTGCACATGGTACATCTTGCAGCAGGCCGTGGCTTCCGTGCCTCAGCAGTTCACCCCAAGTAAGGCCACAGGTGGTATTGCAGGCTTCTGTGCAAGCTCTTCTAAGGGAACAGGGTTGGTGAATGGGCTAAAGCAAGGCATCATTTGGTTGCCTATGGAGAATGTACCACTATATATGTTTCAGTTGTGTGACAGCTGCTGGGGCCTTGTGCAGCACTAACCCCACTCTGGGCAGACTTTCTGTCCCTGAGGTGCTGTATTATAGGTTCAACCAGATCTGAATCAAATGCAATTACTGTTTGCAAACATGATGGAAAATTCTAACTAAACTTATGCTAAAAATTTACACTAGATCCCACTGCCCTGCACAAATGCACACAGACACGCAGAAAACAACTTCCACTCAAAAACAGTTCTAAATGTGCAAAAGAGAAAAAAAGTTGCCCACCACTTAAGTGTAGGTAGAGTGTAATAGTTGTTTCAGGCTTTGTCCCTGTAATTTCCATTTCTGGTATAAGATATATCATTTTACCCAAGGGGAAAAAATTATGCCAGATTTCTTAGCACAAACTTTTCAGTGTTGGAAAATAATTATTAAAATTATAGTTTATTTAAGAGGAGGTTGGATAGATATCTGGCTGGGGTATTATGATCCCAGGACTCATTCCTGCCCAGGGCAGGGGGTCGGACTTGATGATCTGTTCAGGTTCCTTCCGACCCTAGAAACTATGAAACTAGAAGAGAGACCGTTACTGAGAGTGGATAATTTGGATAACTGTCACCTTCTTTATGCCTTTGCTATATTATCAAATGGCAAACAACTCTTATGCAGAAAGCCTTAACTTTTGAGAGGGGGAACAGTGAGTGTTCATGGTGTTTATCAGTGTTGCTGATAAAGAGAAGTGTCCTCACCATAATAGTCTGTACATTGTTCAGAGTTATTTATAATGAATAAAATGAGGCAACATGCCTATTACATGAAATAAAATGATTGTTTTTTAAATGAATTGGAAGATGGCATAATTAGACACTGGGCATTTGTAGTCTCACATTATTGCCACAGAGCTGCAAAAATGGAAGTAATTTATTTCATCATGGTAATGCTCCTTTCTGGTCCAACAATTTATCAGAAATGTTAATCCAGCAAGCAGTAAGTGTGTGTGTGGCAGGAGGCGGGGGAGATGGAGAGGAAGGAGAGAGAAGGGATTTAAAATTAGCTTGGAAATATTGCACAACTCATTAAAAATGTAATCATGCGTAAAATGAGATCAATGAAAATTTATCTAAAAGTGCAAGGAAAAGGCATTTTCTAGTTTGATACTGGATTTAATAGACTGGATTTTAATTTAGTCAGTTTGTAACAAAAATCCCTCCAGGCTAAATAAAACACTTTTGCCTCCCAGTTATTGTATAGACAGCTAATTTTCTGCACCCTTCCTTCTAATATTCAATCTTATCTCCTGCTGGATAGGGGTTTCAATATATTGCAGTTTGTTTTCTTTACATTTTCCATTACTGCTTTTTCATTTGCATGATAAATGATCAGAGGTAGAAACATGATAAAACCAAGCAGAACATTTCTTTATTAATTTTGTTTAAATTAGTATAACTTTTTATCCATCTTGTTCTTTTCAAACAACATAGAAGTTATTTTATGGCTGCTTGTTTTATGGTTAGGAAAAATGTTATTCTGTTTAAAGTTACCTTTTTCTTAAAATAACATTCTGTGTGTTCTTTAATAAGTTTAGCATTTGCTTAAAGCAGGAGGCAAATGATATTCATATTGTTCTTTTAAAATTAGTTATTGTTCCTGTTCCAGGACTCAGAGAGCAGAAATGGCTTCAAATGTTAGATGTGTCTCTCTCTCTCTCTATATATATATATATGCTTTTTTTTCTTTTTGTGTGTGTGTATGTGTACATTTTACACTACAAAGTTTAACTTACTGCTCTTCAGTCCCACGCTATTCTAAACTGATCACAGGAGTGCACTCCAGCCTCTATGCTGGGCTTATTGGAATGCCACAGAAGCAAAGAAGTCAACATATGCAGGCCTTACTGTGGGATCAGTTCCTGTGCCCATGTTGTTGTTCCCTTAAATTGTAAACTTCTGAAGACTTCCATAAAAAAAAGTCTGACTTCTTTGTTGTCATCTTTACCAGGCTTTTCCACGTAGGCAGAATTCATTTGCCCTGTTGTTTTAAATACCAGCAGTCCCTTTGGGGAAAAACCAAAAAACAAACATCATTTTACAGATTCTGCAAATAATATTTGTTATCCCAGCAGAGTTTGGAGGATATGTCCATGAATAATAATATTCAAATGAGCTTAGACAGAGATTTTCTAAGCCAGTTCTAAATGCTTTGGAGTTCAATTCTCCTGAGTATTACTGAAGATTTAGAATATATGTGCCTGTGCTATTCATATAATAAATTATGAATAAATTTAGAATGAATATTTATCTGTTTTCAGTACATCTATAGCACCTGTCATTGTAGTATCTAAGTACAGCATCTTTTGCATCTTCAACGAGGAGGCACTTTGCCTACCAGTACACCTCCTACAGGGCTTATGATAGTACAAATCTTTGAGCATGTGTAAACAGCTGTGATTATTTTAAAATATCTGCTTATCAGAAAATGGTTCTTTTTCCAGGATTTTTTCCTCCATGCCTACCAAATTACAGTAGTTTGAAGTACAGTAACCTGCAAAAAAAATCAAGTTTCAAACAGAACTCACAGTATCTAGAAGGAGAATCTATCTAATATAGGGAATGGGAGATTTCCTGCTTTCCAGTTGACATAGCTGAACTAAAGGCTGCTTCTAGGCCAGGGGTGGGCAAAATACGGCCCACGGGCCAGATCCAGCCAGCCATGTACTTTCATCTGGCCCATAGCACCCTCCATCGAATTATGCCCCACCCAGCCCTTCTGCCTGCAAGAGTGAGAGCGAGGCGCCTACACCCACCCCCAACATATCCTAGTATGCCTCACTCCCACCCTCGTGGGCGGAAGAGCTGGACCTGCTAGCACCAGGTGGGGTTGCTGCTGCAGGCTTCCCTGGCATCCCGCTCCCTCTGCTGCAGCTGGGTGGGAGCGTGGGGCTGGGGCTGGCAGCAGTGCAGAGTCCTTGCCCAGGGTGGAAGCAGCAGCATGGAGCTCAGGTGGGCAGGGTGTGGGTATGTGGGGGTGGGGTATGGGGATCCCTCCCCCTGTGGCACAGCCCTAGCAGGCAGCGGGGGTGGCAGCAGCAGCGAGGGCAGGGGATGGTGCTCGGCTCGGCACTGGTGCCTGGCTCCTGGCTCCGGCCAGTGCTGCGAGAAGTGCAGTCCCCGTTGGGCCGTTTGTTTTACTGGCATTCCCCTCGTTTGTGGGGCACAGGAGGGAAGCCTCAGGCGCTAGAGGTTGCTTACCACATTCCAGTATAAAATATTCTTGTGCATTTTGTTTTAGAAATGTTAACATCTCTTCTGTTTGCAGCAGGACTTTGGAATATGACAAAGAGGAAGAACTGTTGAGAGAACTTTTTTTTTTTGGTTCCATTAGATTTCATTTAGGTTGGCTCGGTTATAAACTTGTGCAAATTGCCATTTTCCTTCTGTCAGGAAAACTTGGGGAGGCCATCAAAATAACAAGTAAATGTTTTAATACAAACCAGGCCTGCCACGCTGTTTCTATAGCCACATATCACAGTAGGAACCCCACAAGCAGACAGCTTTGCCAGAAGAAGTAGGGTAGATTTTTTCCCCCCTGAAAGTTCCTGTTCAGTCTTAGCACATAAACCCACCAGCTTATTTTTCCTCTTGGAAAAACAGCCTTCTCCAGCTGCCAGCTAGTGTAGTTTATTTCTGTAGTTTCAGCTGCTCCATGATACTGAAGACTCAGGTGTTAAGCCTGAGTGATGATGTTTGATGAAGAATTGTTGGTTGTATAAAAGAATTGGTGATTACCTTTACATTAAAAAATAGGAAATTACATTTTTTTAAACTTGTGTTAAAACAACATTATATAAATTGAAAATTTAAGACCTCAAAGCACATGAAGTGCCAGAACTCAGGTTCTACGTGCAACCTCAAAGCACTGTCCAGCATGGCAAGGCTTGAGTATGGGCTGTTCCGTATGATCCAAGGTGGTCTCCTGGAAACGGACTGCAAACATGGATGTTGATTGGATTCTAGCTGCCTGTCTGAATATATGTGAAAAAAAACAGAATACGAGCCAACTCAGGACATGTGACTTCTTTTTAATGTCTGTCCAATGGGATCTTATGTGCGGTCCCAACAATTGTGCTTCCTGCCATGCCACAGGTGCGTGGCGGGAGGTGCAATTGTGGGCTGTAGCATCAGATTCCATCGTGCCATACTGACAGTGCAGGGTGCACCTGGCATCATGACCCCAGACTCCCCTTGCACCTGCTATCGTCGCACCTGTGGCTAGAAGCCCCGTCAGCTGACAGGAGCTCCCAGCCCCGGAGGCGCATCATGCACTCCCAGGGATGAAAGCTCCAGTCAGCTGATGGGGCTTCCAGCCATGGGAGTACATGGGAGCCCCGATCAGCTGACCAGTGCTCCCTGCCTTCGGAGCACAAGCCCAACCTTTGCTCCCATGGCTGGGAGCCCCGTCAGTTCATTGGAGCTCCCAACCTGGCAATTTTCTGCTGAAAGTTTATGAAAAAGAATCTGAATAATATATGTATAAACCCTCTAGAACATTTTAAATGTAATTTGTTGTCTTAATGGATGACATGTATAGAATTCATCAATGATGTACTGTGATGTAATGTTTTTAAAAACTTAATTGAGAATGGCTAAATTATTCATGAGTGGAGCCCATGAGTGAGTTATGCAGCTTGTTCCAACCAAGTGCAGGTAAAACTTTTATTCCATAGATCACGGCTCTTGTATATGCTATATAATGAGTTGCTGGAATTGCCGTACTGCATCAGACCAGTGATGGAAAACCCATTATATGATCATAGGAAAAAAGGATGCGTTTAGGACATTGGCCTGGGACTCTTGAAACTTGTGTAAAATTCCCTGTTCTACCAAAGATTCCTTTTGGGCAAATCATTTCCTTGTTCTGTGCCTGTGTGAAAAGCGGATAATTGTGTTGCCCTCAGTGAGGTATTATACAGATAAATACGGTCAGGATTTTCAGGTACTCACAGTAATAAAGGCCACGTGAGTACTTAAGCTAGAAAGATGTTATAGAACATATTATAATGCACTACAGGGTAAAATTAAAATTAGAATGCACTACAGGCTACCCCAGGCACTCAGCTGAAACTGCTTTTCTAAAAGTTTCTATTGACCTCTTCTTGGCCATAGCTGAGAAGCCGTGTCCTACCTTCCTTCTCCTTGATCGGTCAGCTCCCTTCAACACTGTGAACTACTGTATCTTGCTGTTCTTGAAATCTTGCTGTCCTTGCTTCTATGGCTTTGCACCTTCCAGGTCCTCTTCCTTCTGAAAAGTCTTTTTTAGCACAGTCCTTTAGAGGATCTTCCTTCAGCTCTCTGTGGTGGTTCCTAGGGCTTTGTCCTTGGCCTCTTTCTCTGCTTTCCATTTAGCTCTGGCTAGTAGCATCCACAAACACAACTTCAGCATTAGCTGCAGACTGACAGCTTACAAAGCTACCTTTTTGTTCCAGATCTGTTGACTTCTGTTCATGCAAAAATCTCAAGCTTTTTCTGACCTTTTGTGCCCAAAAGCTTGCAAAGAACGATTTTTCCAACTATTTAGTTGGTTTAATAAAAGACATCACATCTACTCAAAGAACCTTGTCTGCCTATGTCCTTAGATCAACACGGCTACAAGCAACAACCCTAAAGCATGGTCAGACCCTGTTCACTCTCCCTTTCAGCATTAGCTTTCTGTCACTGTGCCTCCCTCTACACGTGCAGGTAAAGGCATGATGGGATCTAATGTGTGATCCACACAGTTGTGCCTCCTGCCATACCACATGTGTGAGGCAGGAGGCACAGTTGTGGGATTGCACATTAGATCCAACCATCCCTTATTGCTTATGTAGGGGGAGCCTGATCCCGGACTCCCAGCCCCTGTAGCTGTAGGGTGCTGCTGTGGTCTCCCAGATGCAGGGGTGCATGGAGCACCCCTGCACCCCTACAGCTGGGAGACCACGTTGGCTGCCATCTCCCAACCCCAGGGGTGTGTTGTGCTCCCCAGCATCGGAGATTGCAGCAGCTGCGGTTCCAGCTGCAGACTGCCTACACATGTTAAACCTGGATAGAAACCAGCAATAAAGTTATTACAAATGTTCAAGCTATAACTTTACAATTGGTTGGACCTTTTTAAGGCAGTATATTTAATTTACATGTGTAGCTAGTCTAAATGTCTTGTCCAATTACCAAGATAATTGCACAATAGATATAACGTGTAGAGGAGGCCTATGTGATGCAGGATATTTGGCAAGAAGGACCTATGGTCTGATCCAGTAAAAGCAAATTTTATCTTCTTACGTTGAGTCTTGCATTCATAGAACGGGCTTGGGAGCCCAGCGCAGGAGTACCTTGTGTGCACTGCTCACCGTGACAGCTCAGAATACTGGTTTGGCTACATGCAGTACTTCCCCTTTGGGAGCTGGTAAGTGCAGCCACCAGAAACAGGATTTTCAGAACGAAGTACTGTTTAATCACGGTAGGAACAAGAGAAAAAGGTTTTAAAACAGCAGAAGCCTACTTGCATGTTTAACTCACCTACAGGCTCTCCTTCCCATGCCAGAGACTCTAAGCAGGGTAAATTTCCTCAAGGCATCCAATCTTTGGGCATTCGGGAGGAAGTGTGAGGAGGACAATTTCTCCTGAGCTGTCCCTGCCTTTCTGTCTAGTGTGCATCAGGCTGTGTTTTTATGCACACTTCGTAAATTCTTTGTTCTAGTTTCCTGCCTGGATTTACCCTTCCTCCATTGCAAGCCAGGGAACTGAACTCAGATAGTATATCAGTAGGGTACCAGGTAGTGCCATGCTGTGCTCTCCAAGCACTGGCTCATGAATAGGAAGTCATATAAGCATGCCAGTGCAGTATGGTGCATGTGTTGCTAAGTTCTTCCTCTCAGCACAGTGATGCATTGAATTATTTTATTACTTCTGGTCTGGGACCTAGTGTATGCTGGACAAGCATGGCATGTCTCAGCCTTGCACTGTGTAGGTGTACCCAGGATGGTCAAAGGTGAAATTTCACGGTGAATGACATCCGCATTGTCTGTTATGCGTGAGAACGAACAGAAGTGATTGCCAAACTGTTTTGCTTATTTAGTTGGCCCCTCCTGGAACGGACCCCGACATAATTATCTAGCAATCCATACAATAACAAACGGAACATATAATATCCATAATATAATACAGGCAGCTGCCAGGTCCATCTCCTTGGCCATAATGCCTGCATAAAATCTTGAAAACTCAGCAGGTGGGCTGACCAGTCATGCCGGGTCTCATTGTTTCCTTGTTATCCACCATTTGTCTGTATCCATCTCTTATGTCTCGTCTCGTACTTTGGGCAGGCGTTGTCTTTTGTTCTGTGTTTTTACAGTGCCTGGCACAGTGGGGTCCTAATCCATAAGCAGGACTCCTGCAAATTGCTGCAGTACAAATGGTTAATAATAATTGTAATAACTACCCAGCTGCCAAATTTCAAAGTCTGATTGAAAACTCTAAAGATACTAGAGCTCTTCAACATGTTTCAAATATTTTTTATAATGCAAAGTGTCAGGCAGCCTAAATATAGGCATTGCTATTGCTCTCCCTCCTCTTACAATAAACTTACTTAGGACTTGATTCACCACTATGTTCCTTCACTTTTATGAAGGTGTAACCCCTCTGAGATCAGTGGCATTACGTGTGCATAAAACTAATGTCACACAGGGATGAAGCAGGTCGTAAGGTTTGTATGCCTTGCTGTATTTACATCCAGAGAACTTACTGTTTTCTATGCAGAAAAGACTTGCCACACATGGGTTTGGGGGACGGGTGTTGGGAAGGGTCTATAGATGTGTCATCAGATGTGTGTCATCGGTGCAAAACATGCATGTTGTGTGCCTCACTTTTGTACCCTTTGCGGCCTATCAGCAGGGGGAAAAAGCTGGAGCGAGAGTACAGTATCTGTAACAAAATAAGACATGCAAAATGGCTGGTAGGGCTCCATGAGGAGCTTCGTGATGAAAGAAAAACGGTGCTGGAAGTGAGAAAATGAGGAGGGAATGCAACTAAACAGGAGTGCTTGGTGCAATTAGTAGTCTCAAGAAAAATATGGTAGCAAAGTACAGTAAGTTAGTGTCAGAAGGCTTCAGAGAAATGTGAAGGCCTTTCAAAAGTATACAATAGCAGGGAAAAGAAGGCAGCACATTATTAGACACTAACTTGTTCAGAAATGCATAAGTGTGAAGGGTTTTGGTAAGTATGAAGGGAAAAGAAGTACTAAGCTAGGACAATTAATAACTAAAGGTGTGATTTAAAGTCAGTGGAAGGACTCGCACTATTTTGGTGATCAGGCTTTAAGACGGGATGAAATTAGTGACGGAAAAACTTGAGAAACTGGCCTTTACCAAGGAAGACAGGCTCATGAAAAGTATAGAAAGGGAAGGGTTTTGTGTGTGATCAACTATATAGTTGGGAGAGATACAGACCATCTTTTGAGTATGAAGTACCCTTCCTCAGGTCTCTGAGGAATAAGCAGACACAGTTTAAGCTATTAGCAGGTAGAGCAAAACTCCACTATCAATTAAATATAGTTTTGTTGCATATTTGAAATGAAACCCATGGAAAACTGGACAACAAATTATTGTACTAATTATTATTATTATTATTATCCTGGATCACCGTTGGGTTACTCCAGTTTTATACCAGTTGAATTCCATTACTTCCAGTAAAAATTGAGCAATGCAGCATCGAATAAGGTCCTACACCTGAAAAAGTTAGGGACTGTTAGTAAGCTATCGCTGATATTCCAGTTTCCAACTCAAGCTAGAACATATCTAGTTTTCTGTTCTAATGTTCTTGCAGGCTAAGTGCCTGCTCCCTTCTGATTCTTGAAAACCTCAATTATCTTCTTTTAAATGTTTTTATCCATTGTTCTTTCTTTTCTTTTTAGCATTTCCACACGAGTCAACTCCTGATGGTTTCTCATTTGTTCTCCTCTCTTCTCTTTCCTACCTTCCTGATGTATACTGGGTTGTACGCTGTGCTTTTTCTTCCATATATGCTTTGTGGTGTGCTACTCTCAGTTTGGCAAACAAGTTTAAATGTGGTCTATTTAATGCAGCTAAACCTAGCTCAGGGGAGAAGAAAAACAATTTCTTTGGACTTGGATTGTGTGCTTCATCTGCCTCAGTAGCTTTTGATAAATTGTGAAGACAGTGTCATGATTTATTTTTCTCAGCTTCTTCCATTTTGTGTGTCTTTGGAAAATGCCAGAAGGATATACTTTGTAACCCTAAAACTTTTTATCTTAAACCTACAGCAAATGAAAGCCATCCTTTTCTGATCCATGACTTGCCATTCCTCATGCAGTACTTTGGTGTGGTCCACAGCATTGGACACTCATGTAATGATGTTTTCCTTTCAATCTTCTTGTACACAGAAAAACAAGCATTGGATTCAACACAGACTTCAGTCATCACTTTCCTCTTCCCGTGCCGTTACCTCTTAACATTGTTTGGCCTATTTAACTTCTACATTTTATTTGTCTATTTGATTGCTGCTTTTAAGTCCCCATACTTAATGTATTAGGCTGCTGTGCTGTGATGTGTCAAATAACCTTTTAAAATCCAAGTAGATTATGTTCAATGTTCCCCCCCCGTCTGGTGTCTATGTTACCTCCTTAAAAAATTCCAGCAGATTTGTCAAACAAGATTTACCCTTTATGAGACTCTGCTGGCTACTTTTTATATCAGCTCACATTTCTCCAGATGTTTTGTGATCTCATCCCTTATTCATGTCTCCAGGATTCTGTCTACTACTGAGTTAGACTTATCACTGGTTGCTGTGGTTATGCATTTGTAATCTTCCTTCTCTTCCCTATTAGAACTAATTTGGATGACTTAAGAATCCACTTAGATGATACGGATTTGAACTTTAATAAGAAGGATCCTTTTTTGGCCTATAGTCAGTCTGCAAGATTTGGAGTTATCTTTTTTCTAAACCTATTCCTTTATTGTTTTATTTAATAATTTAGGGTGTCTTTAAATGTGCAGTTTCCATCTTAGAAAATATATGTTGCTGTTGAGTTTGGCTTCTTTCTTTTTCATGTTGTAGCAGGCATTCCAGTGAAAATACCAAGAGAGTGTCCCTTGCCCTGAACAGTTTGTAGTCTTAAGTGAATCCTTTTCTTGAAAACTTTCTTTCCATTTTCCAGCCCTATCTCTGTCTCCTCATTTCCTCGTGCCTCCCATATCTCCTTGTGGTTAACCTCTCCATTGTGTTTTCACCTCCTATTCTTACAATTTTTCCATCCCTTACACTCATCAAATCCCTCATCTGCTTCCTGTTCTGTGTTACCCCCAAAATATTTTACCTCATCTATCAAATTATTACCGTGGCACTGTTGCTGGTGCAAAGGAGCACTCCTGTAATGCAACTGAAAAGACAGGATTTTCTCCAGAGCATTGTTGGTAAAGAGAAGATGGTGGGGAGCATTGCTCAGTTATTGGTGATGATGGAGAGGGCTCACACACTTCTGATAACATTTGGAATACTTGTTTTTCTGAGCTAATTAAGTCGCTGTCACTGACGTTCCACTGGTTTCTTGGAACCTCTTCTTGATTTTTTTTTTTTTTAATTCTGTCTAATTTCCAGAGTGCTAATTTAGATTTTCCACTCTAATAAACACCATTTCTCTATGTCAGTTTTCAGATGTGCTGGCAAGAGTTTAGCATTCATAAACCAAACAGCCAACTGGAGAAATGGTCAGACAATGACATAAGATGTCCCTTTTAATTTCCATCCTTCAAAGGGAAAAGTTTTGTTAGGGAGAATGATGGCACCTAACACTTTGTCGCAAGGGTCCCCCCAGTTTGAAAGCAGAAATGGTTGGAAAGTAGTTATGTCCATGGAACAAGATTTACGGGAAAGTCATAAGCTCCATGAAGTGTATGGCATTTGGATCCTGGACAAGTCGGTCTCTCCATTACATGTCTATAACTTTCTGCATATTTGTGATTATCCTTATGAATTATGTAATCTACCACTTTCAAATAAAAAAGACTTTGAGAAGGAATTAGAAAACTTATTTCAATGGTGACAGTTAACTTCAAATCTTGAAAGGTGAAACATTTTGTCCAATGTTTCAAGAACCACAATCTGAGTTTGAACCAACCAAAATTCAGGGTAAAAGAGCAGAGAATACCCCTTTTTTCTTGAAGCTATTGGTACGTCAGTGTTTAAATTGTTTATGAATATTGAAGGGCAGGTGAGAAGAGCTCATATGAAAGTTATTGTGCAGCACTATAAATAATGGCATCTTTTTGAGAATGTAAACTCCATGGCTGTATGATTTGGTAGTAACCCTTTAATTGAATGTAGGCTGCTCTGTTGGACCTTGGCATGCTTTACTACAAAGTGTTTGTATTTGCTTAACATTTTGGTTCCCTGAACTAGTAGAATCTTTCTTGATTTTTTTTCCAGGAGAATGAACTACATTCATGCATACGGCTTCTGGAATTTCTCTAACCAGGAAACCCAGCAGGAGGTAAAGATGATGGGAGCCATATAAATGCTGTAATGAATAAGATATGTCTTTTACTGTTTGTATTTAACAGCTCAGAAGAGGAAGAACCAGTGTGGAGAGAGTATTCAGAGAAATTTAGCTAAGTTGCTTGAGAAAAATTGTGCTTTAAAATTCAATTGTGGGACTGCTTTCTGGGTAGGGGTTTCTCAGCGGCCAGACTGTCTCATGAGAGACGAATAGAGTATCCTGAGGGTAGTTGTAATCCTGCAGTAAAAAGAACTCTTCTAAGAACTAAGATAAAAGGACAGTGAGATGTTTTCTCTTTGCTCTGTTTCAACATGTTAAAGGATTTTTTTTAATGGATCCTGGTTCATTGCTGCAGTTCTGGTTAGGCATATTAGGCATGGTCAGTTCTCATCATTGCTTTATCTACCATCAGCATAATGATTATTATCTGCCTGGGGCAGATGAAAACAGCCAACAGAAAATCTGAAGAAAATGTCTCAATAGATTGGTAGACTGTTACAAATATTTCCACCGATTGATAATTTTGCGTAAACTTGTAACAGGTAGTCATGATGCTGGAGCATCCGTCAAGCCTGACATAATAGTCAACCTGTCAGTTTGTGGGATGATTGCCACCTTATACACTGATTTAAAGGGAGACAAATTTAAAATTTTTGATCATCCAAAGGAAAGATGGAAGATTTGGTTCAGGTTAGTTTTGGACAGCCCAAATGTAGCTCAGCTGAGTGCTACACTGCTGTCCGCAAGGGTCAGTTTTCGTGAAACAGTGTTGCATCCCACATACAGACGTGGAGATGCCACCTGCACCCCACAAATTCTTACATACAATGCTGGGTGACCTTAAGGTGTTATATGATGAATTTCCCAGTTTCCTTGAACCTTACCTGTGTATTAAAGTTGAGAACGAGGGGTGCCATTTTTACTCTGACCGGCTTTAAAGCCTGCCCACATGTTGACTGTTCAGATTCTAGATTACCTCTGTGAGACGGAATACCTTATCATGTAGCAAAAATCTATTTTATATCCTCAGTTCAACCAATTTCAACTCCCATAGCAATCGCACCGTAAGTGGAGAGGTTGGAGAAAGTTAGCTTCTGATTCATCACTTTTATTGAACTTTAAATTCTTTTGTTTTAATGCACACTTGATTAAGCCAACATTTATTGAAGCAGTTATGGTTTGTAGGAGAAAGAGACAGTTGAATAAAGAACAAATGAATCTAATGGAAATCAAATACTTAATGCTTTTATAGAAACTACAAAGCCTTAAAGGTGTATTCTTAATGGTAATTTTACAAAACTCCACTAGGCAACTTCAAATGGAAGTGACAGTGATTGTTTCAGTCTGGAGATGGGTTTTCTTTCACTTGCTAATCACCTGTTCATGCTGATATTTCTCTCCTTAGTTGTAGTCAGCGAATTGAATAATTTATGGAATGAATTTTGTTGTAAGTTTATTGTGTCACAAGCAGGTTGTAATTTCACTAACAGTACACTTAGGTTATTAAGTAAAAAAATAATGTGGTTGATAGGATAGTGCATTTGGAGTTTTTTCCAACAAGTTCACATCTTATATATTTTCAAAACAAAGTATTTACCTAATTTTTATTCAGAGTCTGATCTGAGAAATAGGGAGAGGACATTAACATAAATGGGATTGCATTTGCACACTATTGTTGAATCTGGTAGTTGTAAACAAATTACAGAAGATTTTATATAGACAGAAATAGCATTAAAACTGCATAAGTCTGTTGTAGTGCCGCCTTTGTTTCCTATTTGTTTCTGAATAATTGTCCTAGGCTTGAAAATGATAAAGTGTTGAAGTTACAGGATGATTCTGTGAAGCTTTCACGTTGTGATTAAGGTTGTCACTAATCATCACCTGGAAAGTTTCTTCCATCCTAAGTAACAACATGAGCAAGGCAGCAAAGCAAAATTCTACAAGCCTCATCAGTCTAACTCATGCTTGAGAGGGCAGATGTACCATCCCCTACATGCTTATGGTGTTCTTTTGATGATAAAAGGAAAGGGTATTTTTGTTCTTGTTTTTGTCAGACACACGTCTGCTTCATTTCAGTTTTTTCACACTCCGTCACAGAAATGCATGGGTTTGGTTTCATGCGGTTTGCGCAGATTTTCTTCCACTGACACTGGCTAGAGACAGAAGTTACACGTAAGCCACTTCAAGTGATCAGAAACTGGTTTAAACTTGTAAGAGAACAGAAGCTCAGTGCACATGAACCAGTTTCAAAATGGCCGAAACTGGTTTAAGATAAACCTGATTGAATGTAGTATCAGACTTAACTGATTTGGGTCAAACTGTTTTGTGAAACTTCTGTCCTAGACTCCTCAGTCTGCCTTACGACATCTTTCAGAGCCTGCCAACACTGACCTTTCATGGACAGAGCATCCTACAACAGTTCTGTGATGACAAAGTTTGTGATTTCCATCACTGACAGCCTCTGATTTCAGTAAGCAGATTGCATAGCTTTGCAATATCACAGTCACTCTTCAGGACCAGATTCCATCAGGAAACTCTTGATGTCAGTCTCCAGTGAGATAGGATGCAGTTTAAGATGAGTGGTTTTAGGAGGTCCTACTGTTTTGCCAAGTCTTCATCTACTCCCTGAAGAGTGGCCAGATCACTGGGACAGGCAGAATTCCTTTGCCCACCTGGCTACTGCAGCAACTTTCACGTGGTTGATGGGTATGAGTCTCAGAGCAGCCTGAATAGCAGTGAAGATATATTGTGAACATGCCTATGCTATCCCAGGTGAGAAGCTGCTGCACTGTGCCATGGGGACATGCCTTAGTAATGTGGAAACCAGTATTGTGTTTCAGGTTAGCTTAATGCAAAACCCAGTAGAGTCTACTAGCTGGACCTCTTGTTGAGCTCCCTGGTTTTGCATTTTAATTCATATCCCCTCTTCTCTATCCTCTGCTATTACAATTGAAATAAGGTAATAGTGGAACAGTACTTTTCAAGTCTGTTTTGATTTATGGTAATAGAAGGTGACAACCTATTTAATTTAGAGTTTCCTAATTCCCAGAGACTTTTCATGCAGCCTTCATGGCAGGAGCCTTTAACAGGGCTCCAGTACCTGAAAGTTTTGTTGAATGGCATGAGAGAGAGAGAGATATGTGACCTGAAAAAGTTATCTTTCTTATCCTTCTTTTTCAGTCTGTTAGCTATTTAGGTTGTCATCGCTCGTTAAGTACACAAATAGCATTAAAAGAATACTCCTCCACGCTAGTCTAAAAGTGTGACAAAAAGGCTCAGCAGCTGGAGAGCTTCAAAATAAGGTATTTATTCCCTTATGAATCTGCCTCAACGCTCTCTTTGCTAATAATTATTTTTAAACAGACAGATGACTCAAGGGATAAAATCTAGAAAAATAGAAGTATTATACAACTATTGCTTTAGCAATATTCTATCTTTTTTGCCTCACTTTTTAAAAGAAGTCTTCAGAGTTTAGGTTTTCCTTGCTAGATGGATCTTGGGCTATAATAATGAGTTCAAAAGAACAGCTACCTGGCCAATGGAAAGTATTGGTAGGTATACTAGTTTCTGTTCTGGAAATTTGAGATAAATATTGTATTACTGCTTAGGCAAAATGGAAGGGAAAAGCCGTGGTTTCCCACATTTTTTTCTTTAGAGGAGAATCCATTTTTAAAGTTTGTTTGTGACCCTTTCATATATTCGTGTGACCCATGGCTTGAGAAATGCTGCCAGCCACACACTCTTTCAGTACGAACGTCCTCAGGTTTATCAGTCATATTAATGCTGTTCTCCAGCTAAAAGTAATACAAATAAATCCATCTTCCTTAAGTACTCCTCACACTGTTAAATACTGGACAAGTAGATTAAATTACAATAGATTTGTTACGATAATGTTTGCAGGACTAGGATAGAAGAAAGATTTTATTGTAGTCTGCTATATGGATTTTTGTTTTAGTTACTTTATGTATCTCTAGCTGCATTTCTCCTGTCACAGTGAATCAGAACTAAAATTGTGAAAGCATCTCTACTTTTCATTTCTCAGATTAAATTCCTGTTAGAAATCCTGTGTTGTATATATGGTTGTGTGTGTTAAATTTTTAATTTGAGTTTCATTTGTCTGTTTGATTGATGTAATTGATGTGCATCCTTTCCGCCCCAGGATACAGGTTAATAACCTCCTAACCTGAGAAGAAAAGAATGATAAAAGGAGAACACCCCATGGTTTAAGGGACCATTTGTAATATTTTATCTTTTTTTAATCTATTCCTTTATTTTATTTTTTTTACCCTTTTAGCCTGAAGTGTTTTGTGTTTTCAAAACCTTGATGGACATTTGAAAAAATTAATTACTTCAAGTTTTGTTGAAAAAAATCATTCATAGCAAATCTCCAGGAAAGCTAATTCCATTTACCTTTTCCTGAAGGTCTTGCAAAAAGGGAAATGTATATAGTATCAATAATTTGTGTTCACTGCCTGAGAAGTGCTTTTTTTGTTGGCTCATAGTGCAGGAGGGGAGGTGCCAATGTAAGGCTCTTAGACCATGAAGTATGACTGAAGTGTGAAAAGCAAGTGTTCGGGTGTCATTAAAGGTTCATAAAGGCAGCATGGGCAAGGAGAAAGCAGGAAAAGGCAGAGGAACTTTGGGTGGTGTGACATAGGCAGCAGATGGTTCTAAATACCTATTTTTCTAATGAAGATGCGACTCCTTAATGTTGTCCTTTTAGCATAGTCACGCTCATGAGTCAGGTATCCGATGGCTCACAGATGTTATCTAAATTGGTAAAGAGGTGGAGGCCAAGGGATTTTGCTGAATCAGAGCCGTGAAGACCAGAAGTCCTGAGAAGGCAAGAGGAGAAAAGAGCACCTGTGCTTGCTCCTAAAGAGTCCCTGGAGTCTTGGGAAGCTTCATCCTAGACATCTTCTCAACTGCCCAAAGGAGGGAAGAAGCTCCTTTGTACTGAGCCCAGTGTAAGTTCAGCACTTGTGAATCAGCTCTGGTCACAGGGGAGACTCAGTCCTGTCATTGCACAAACAATGTACTGACTCTTCTCAACACTTCTGGAACTGAACAAGAGAATTTTGCAATATTTGTCTTGCTCTGCCTAATAATCAGTTGTATCTAAAGGATGAAGGCAAAGAAGGTATCTAGCTGCTTTTCTCAGAATAGAGTTGCTAATACATCACACTAATCTACTCCAGACTGATAAGATTGTAGCTTTAATAGGTGCTTTTAGGATTCGGTAATGCTGGTACATGCACATTTTTTAATGCCACTGCCGTTCATTCCTTCATTCTTTATGCAGTGCTTTAAGATTTAAGCCATTAAGAATTCCTCAGATCTTGGAATTCGGAGGAAAAAGTTGAACCCTCTCCTCTTGTTCCTTTGTCCTTTTGCATTTTACTATATAAAAGGAAAATACTCACCTACAGTGAATAAGACCCCCAAAGTAATTGCAGATTTCCTTTAGGTGTTATCTTATGGTACAGTTTCTTAGTTCTCATGCTGGGGAACACCATTTATTTACAGACAGAAGAGGAAACTTAGGCACATAGGATGAGAAGACTAAGAGAACTCCTGGGTCAACTAGTTCAGTTAATAAACCAATGAAGCTCACATGCAAATCTGTATGTAATTTAACATCAATTGGAAGAAACCACTTTAAACTTCTGTTAAAGGATTGGAAACCAATGTTGCACTTTTGTTTTTCTTTTTTTTTCTTTTCTTTGTTGTGTAGGAATATCACATTTGAATCGAGCAAAACCCAGATTATTGTATTTGGATGGGGCTATATAAGGGGACTGGTGATGCTTAACATTTATTAACAACCTGTGGAAGGCTATGAACAGGGAAGCGGCAGAATTTGTATAGCACACTGCATTATTTGTCAGTCAAGAACAGAGAAGACTGTGAAGAACCTCAAAATAGCCTAGCTGAGCAGCATGATTATGGCAATTTAAATCAGCATTGACAAATCTAAGATGAGACATGTTTCAAGGAACAATTTGAACTACTTATGCATCTCCCTGTATTCTAAATTAACTCCAACTACCCAAGAAATAGGTTTAGGCATCATTGTATATAGCTTAGCAAAGGGATCTAATCATTGAGTGCAGAGCTCAAGAAAACAAAACAGGTGTTTATTATGTAGTAAGAACAGGGTAAAGATTAACACTTAATACAGTTATATTGATCAGTGGGGTGTGCCCTCATTTGGAGTGCTGTGTTCAGTTCTGAATATCCTGTTTCCAAAAAAAAAAAAAAAAAAAAAAAGTGCAAGAGATGTCTGCATCTCTGATGTTAAATCAAGCCCTTGCCTCCGTTTCCCTTTTCTGGTAAGTAGTTTATTCATGTGGCCCCAACAAAGTACGATTGTCCTAAAACTGATCTAACTTAAATTAAACTGATGGGGAGTGGGGTGGGAAACCTTTAGTCTTTGTTCCAGTTCTTCTTCCCCTGGAATTCATCCCTGTCCTGGGTAAGCGTGAACCTTTGGATTCATGAATGTTGCTTTTTCACTCTTGTTAATGCAGGTGTAACAGGTGTAAAAATACCTAACTTGCATGCTTGCCCAGGTTCTCACTTTACCACAGGGCCTCAGCAACTCCTTCAGCCTTAAAAACTTTTTTCATTTTCCTTCGGGGTTATTCATATACTTTCTTCTTGGGGCTCCACCGGGGCCCTTATAGGGACTTTATCAGTACGGCTTCTCTTGATTTCTTCCTTGGTTGTTTCAGTTGGCTCCCCCCTGCATATACCATAGGCTGCATGTGGAAAAGACTTAGAAATTACCATAATACACATGCACAAAACAGAACAATAATAAAATAACGGGTCCAAAACTTTAATTCAAAGACAACCTGTTTGAAACACATAAAAGGATTATGCTTAATTGATCTGTGGGTCTTGCTGCCATAAAATGTTTTTATTGAGGTCATGAGTTTAGCAAGTTTTAAAAAAAAGATTAGACCTATTAAATAAGATAAACATTAAAAGGTATGCAAACACTCATGTTCCAGACCTGAAGTGGAGAAGAAAATTTCCCTGTGGCATCTTATCCCTTGATTGTCCATTATGGGCTCATTTCTAATCCAGTATGGCAGTTCCTATATTCATAAGTAACACGTTTGATGCAGCTAAAAGAAAATGTATCTCTTCCTTGTGACTCTATGATCAACTCTTATTTCCAGATAAACTGTTCTGTAGTTCAAATATTAACCAAGTGAACTCAACCTGTGTTTTATCACTCTGCTATTCCAATGCTCTCCATGTACAGGTCAAGGTTAAGAGGGTCTGGAAAAACAGACATCTGTGTTTGTTATGCAGTAAAGTGTAATGAGCACTGGTGACTTTCTAATACACGTCAGCTGGATATGGAAATGAAACTGATTAAACTTGTAACCCATAACTCTATAGGGAGCTGATTGGTAACGAAACTGCAGAGTATTTACTGTAGCTAATGGAAATATTGTTAGATGATTGGAATGTAGTATGTTTTATTTGCAAATGTGGTGGAGAGCTGGTTAAGAAGTGCAAATGAGGAGGATTTAGTTAATTAGAAATAACCTTCAGATTATGAAACTATTCCCAAATGCACCATTTTGTATGTTTGAAATGTCCTAAATGTAAGTTGCTATGTGTGCATGTAGTATGCATGTTTCCAACTTGTATGTAATGAATGATATGTAAAGAGTACAGACTGTAAATCTTACTGTTTACTTAGAAAGCTACCATAATACAATTTATCATGCACTAATTCACTGTAGGTTATCATAAGACTTTAAAAAGAAATAATTTTCTACTGCTTTTTGGTATGTATTAGGGAGCCGGTATATGTTTGTCAGTCCATATGTGTGCACCTTGGAGGTGTGGAAGCCCATTGTGTAGTTGAGTGTGCCTATAGAAGCACCTGCAAGAGACCTAAAGGCTTATCTTAGATACTTTTAAGGCCTAATTCACTAGTATTACTTCAGTTTAGTACTAGTGTCAATCTACTTAAATTTGTGAAGTGTAAAACTGGACTGGTGCAATCCACAAATTGGTTATTCATTCCTAGAAAATATATTGAAGAGAATTGTCTTCCTTTCAGGCTATGCAGCAACAGACTGGATAAAGCTCTTTAACTTTAATCTTAAGAATTTGGCTTTAATTGTTTAAAATTAAATAATTGGCTTAGGGGAGGTAAAATTTTTTATGGTATTGTTTATTTTTATTTAGTTGGAAGAGCTAGTGGACAATCTTTGGGCATCAATTGCCTTTCCTTGGGTCTAAGCTTAGCGCAGTGGTTCACAACCTTTTTGTACCATTGATGGCCAGTCCTGACCAGTGCCCTCACTCCCGACCCTCTGCCCCCTCTCCCCTAGGCTCCAACACCCAGGTGTGTGGGGCAGGGGGACCCCAAAGCAGTCCCCATCCTGATATAAAATTGAACTGGGGACTCTGGTATCTGAATGTAATGTAGCTACTGACTAAACTAAAGCAGACTCTACTTCAGTGGTCTCCAGCCTTTTTAAGTAGGAGATCACCTTTGGCATTTAAAAGCAACCCAAGATCTGCTGTGCGCTGCTGCCACCCCCTTTTCTCCCTCCCGCCCAGCAGGTAAGTCTGTGGGGTGGGAAGGGGGACATAGATTGAGGCAGAGGGAGAAAAAAATATCTGGAGGCATGCCTCCCCAGCAGGTAAGTCCCACCTCTGGCGGGCCCTCACTTAACTTACCCCTGCTCCTGTATGTGCAGCACTGTCCCTTACCATGGGGGCCTCGATATAGCCTCTGTCCCTTCCCTTCCCCACAGATTGACCTGCTGGGCTGGGGCTTGCGTGAGCATGCATGCAGGCAGTCGGCCCCCCCACCCTAGCCTCAGATTGATTCCAAGAGGCTCTGAGATCTACCACAAGAGGCTTGGATATCTACCGGTGGATCGAGATCCACTGGTTGGTGACCACTGCTCTACTTTGTTCTGACAGCGGTAGTTCCATCTGAGGTCTGCAGGCAAAGGTTTCGGCCAAAGTCATCAAATACAGGAAATCATTCAAAGCAGTGATTTATAACACAAGAAAGCAACAAACCTGGAGGATTTGGCATTCTCAAGTGGCCATGGGTGGATCTAGGATTTTGAAAAGGGGGGTGCAGATGATGTGGCACATAATTACATACAACGATTTTTTTTCTAGTTTAAGAGAAACTAGATACTTTTCTAATGCTAGGGGAATAGCACTGTACTATTCAGTTTAAGATCAAAGCAAAAACAAATGTAACTATTGGAATGTGCATTAATTTGCTAGATTATACATCAAGCTGAAACATCACAATGATCTAGGCAAAAATAGTCAAAATAATCAAAAGGTATTGCGTCATTCGTCCTGTAGTCACTGTTGTTAAATGTGCATGTCTTATTCAGGTTCGTGTAACAGTCGAGACTTCTGAAGCGTCTTGACAGTGCTTCCAATATTCACTGTCGGTCATTCTTACACCTGAGCTCATATTACCACACCTGATGTCCCCATGTGTTTTAATGGAAACCAAAATCAGATGTCTGTAGACATGACAGTCTTTTAAGTACGCAGGCACCTCCCTTGATTTATACTGTACTATTACTAATAATTTTTCATTCCAGGATACACTTATAAATCAGCAGTATCCTTGGCATAATAAACAGACATTAGCCAAAACATTAAAACTCTGTGCATGGAGGAAAGGCTGAAAAAATAAGAAGGGCATAATTGCTTTTTGAGTGTTGAACCGTGGGACACAGGAATTTTTATACTGGATTAGACTTAAGGTGCATCTGGTCCAGTATTCTTTCTTTGACACTGGCTAGCACCAGATGCTTCCCAGAAAAATACAGGAATCCTGATCTCTGATAGTCAGAGATGGATGTACAGAGATGGATGTAAACCTGAAAGTGTAAGGCTTACTCTCCCTTCAGGACTGTATTGTAACAAAGTCTGAATATTCTTGATATGTATGTAAATAGCCAGTCACTTTTTGGATTTTTTAAATTTCTTATCCTCAACAACTTTCTTTGGTGATTAATTGAACTGTTCACTAATACATTGCATAAAAATTATTTCCTTTTATTCTCATTAATTTAGAAAATCCTGCAAAGTGTATAACTAATGTAAAATATGAATTACATTACACTTATTTGCACTGATTTTTAATTTGCAGCCATATCGTCTGTTCCTGTCTTGTTTAATTCTCTCTGACGTTCTTTGCAATCCTCTCCTGTCCGAATCAAAACTAACTTTCATAATTTTTTTTACATTAATAACAAATGCATTAAACAATATGGGACCTAATGAGAAACTTTAGGTCATTTTTTATTAACTTCATTATATTGAAAATTCTCTTTATAAATGTATGACTGACACTTTTGGTATCTTAAATCATCAGGATTTTGAACTTATTTATGTTGTGGTCATTATTCTTTATAGATCAGGTAATATCAATTATTGTATTAACTGCTGTTTGCTTGTTAGGACCGAATCAGATACGTTCCATCCCTTTGTATGTTCTAAAGTGGGCAGGCCAAATAATGGCCCGTGGGCTGGATCTGGCCCGCCAGGCACTTTCATGTGGCCCGCGGTGCCCACCAATGAATTGTACCCCGCCCAGCCCTTCCGCCTACAAGGATGGGAGTGAGGCGCTTACATATACAACGCCCCCCGCCCCAACATACCCTATTGTACCTTGCTCCCACCCTTGTGGGTGGAAGGGCCTGGCCCGGGCAGCAATCAGCTTCCTGGACGGGCTGCTGCTGCCACTGCTGCAGCTGCGGGGGGACCTGCTTGGCTTCCCCGGTGTCCTGCTTGCTCTGAGAAGCATGTAGGGAAGCGGCGGGGGTGGGGGGAGCTGCAGCCCGGTGGGAGTGCGGACCTTGGGGCTCGGGGAGGTGGCAGCGTGGAGCCTGCACCCAGGGGGGTGGTGGCAGCATGGAGCTCAGGTGGGCAGGGTGTGAGGTAGTGAGGGGGTGTGTGGGGACCCTCCGACACTTCCCCCCCATTGCACACAGCCCTGGCAAGCAGCAGCGGCAGGAAGGGACGCTTGGGACACCTGTGCCTGGTGCAGGTGCTGGTGCTTGGCACACATGGCTGTAACCAGCACTGCACATTGTGGCAAGGGGTGCAGCCCTGCCGGGCCACCTATACCACTGGTGCTCCCTGCTGCCCATGTGCAGCCCCTGAACTCGTGGCTCCACCAGAGGGAAGCTCCATGCACTGGAGCCGGCTGCCTTCACTGCCTCCTGCCACGCAGGTCCTTGGAAGTAGAGGGGAGCCCTGGGTCCTGCTTTCCTGTGAAGTCCCAGGACCTGCACAGCAAGGAATGGTGAAGGCAGCCAGTTCCAGTGCCTGGAGCTTCCCTCCAGTGGTGCATGAGTGCGGGGGTTGCCCATGTTCGGCAGGGAGCTCTGTTGATAGAGGCAGCCAAGCAGGGGCTGCTCCCCTCCCACGATGTGCACCGCTGGCCAGAGCTGCGTGCTGCCACATACCAACGCCTGCACCAGGCACCAGTGCCCTGAGCACCCCCACCTGCTGCTGTGCCATAGGAGGGCGTATGGGGGGGGCCCAGACACCCTGTCATTCCTCACACCCCACAGACCTCACAACCCCCCACATACGCCCCCCCAACATACCCTGTGCCTTCCCACACACAGCCATACCCCCTCTCAACCCCCCAAACCCCAGCATACACACACATCCACCTACCCCACCCCGCACCATACACACACGCATACCCCCAACCACACCCCTCCCACACAATATACAGGACTAAGAATTTATTGTTGAGTTCTTATGCAATCACCTATATATACGGTACACAAACACAAATCACACCAAAATATTTTTTGTAATAGAATCAAACTAAGTTATAGTAGGTATTTTACTGTCAGTGTATGATTTGGTTTTTTTCTGGTTCGAAGATGGCAACCCCCCTCCCAACAGGAGTATTTCCAGGGGACAAAGGGAGGGACGTCCTGCAGCAAAGGTCAGGGGCTAGGGGATGGGACTTTTGGTCTCAAGATGGTGACCAGGGGGCAGGGCAACTGCCAAGGGGCGGGGCTACCCATGCAGCCCTCACCTGCTCACCAAACCTCGTTAAACGGTCCTCCTCCTGAAATAATAATTACCTGCCCCTGTCCTAGAACTAGGTCTTTTAAGAAGCAATTGCTAAAACTATCTAGAAATTGAATCTCTAAACTTTGTCCCATTGGGCCATTTGCCCAGCCTAGATCTGAGCAGTTGAAATCCCTCTTCTTACTATTTTGTACCTTTGTGGTCTTCTCTAATTAGAATTCTTCTCCAGAAAAATTAGACTAGATATTTTTATAGTGTTACTACCTCACCTCTCTCTAGCTTAGTTTGTCCCACGTAGTTTTAACAAGTATCGCAGTATCCCATTGGTTTTTTTAATGCTGTTATATCAAGGTTCTCTTTCTTTTCAAGGCAGTCTAGTTTTTATTTGTTTTTAACCTATTTGTATTGGATATAGACATATATATATGGTTTTTATTCTTGACTAGATGTCTGCTTCTATTTAACTCCTTAATATGTTACCCTGCTGATTGTACAAAATTTAATCTCTGTGTTCTTATCCTATCCCTTTTCTCATTCGGTTTTAATTTGCACCCTACTGTTTATTGGATACACAGATACCACAGTCTCTAACAGATGTCTCTGTCTGACTTGTGCACTCCTCAGTTTCTGCCAGCTTTACGCCAACAGTCAGTGTACCTATTCCTCCAACATTTTATTTACTCTGTGAATCAGCAGGCTGGTTGCATTTTGATTAGGATGGAGTGCACACCCACTGCGGAAGTTCCCTCTCCTTCACAATTTTCTTTTCTGATTCCTCTTTTTGCATCATTTTCCAACCAAACACTGAGACAAACCCTTACTGCACTGCCACGTAGAGATATCCGAGGTGGTTCTGAATGAGCTAGATTGTGTGTTGGAAGCAGCATAGCTGTGGGTGTGGGCACACAACGTGTATCCGCTGTTCTGAATGTGCAGGGCATGCAGGATGCCTGTTCAGTTCAAGCAGGCTGTTACCAGGTCTTTTGCCACGTTGCGGTCAGGCACTGGAGGAGTGTTTAGTGTTGTTGGCCACTGCCTTCCCCGAGCTGGTCGAGCCATACAGTTAGGACACGGATGTAACGTATATCAGTGTGCAGACTGAGAGTTACACCAGTGTCAATGTGTGGGCACACCCTGTGTTAGCTTGGCATTCAGGCTGATACAATTTACCCCGCATAACTCCACTGCTAGCTTGTGTATACCTAGCTCAGGTACTTCTACATGGCACTAAGTTGTGCATTGTGGATGCATCTGTGGGCACGTAGGTAAAAGACTTTCTCAGGGCCTCACTAACTGTTTTCTATAGGAGTCTTCCAGGGCCCCTCACAGGTCTAGCTAAGCTGGGGAAACTTGCCTTCTCTAACATAAATATACATTTTAAATTTCATTTTTAGGACCTCTTTCTTAGATCCCCGTTCGTGATGGGTACCAACACGTCCCGTGACCACGGTCATGAAAAGTCTAGGTATCTATCTGTGCTCAACCCTAAGCATCAGCGTTGTATTGTTTAGAGCAGTGGTTTTCAAGCTGTGGTCTGTGGACTGTCTAAGGGCTCCGCAAAAGATGTCTATGATCCATCAAAAGTATGTGAATACCCACACTTACAGTTCAAAGGGGTCTGCACCTCCATTCAAAATTTCCAAAGGGTTCCACCCACTTCATTTGAAATTTTTTAGGAGTCCGCAAATGAATAAAGGTTGAAAACCATTGGTTTAGAGGGCATGTGTGTATTATATGAGAAGTAGAAAGGTTTCTACTACCTGTATAGAATTAAAATGGTAGAAACTGCATCTTAACTTGCCTCAAAATATGTCATTCAAATATTAGGTAAAACTTTCTAGCTGTTTGGGTGATGGGTCTCTTGAACAAGCTGTGTTGGGACACTATGAAGTTTTTTAAGAACAGCTTGGACATATATGTGTTGGGGATGGTCTAGGTCAGGGGTTCCCAAAGTTTTCATGCTGCAGCCCAGCAAACCGTGGCCTGGCAAACCGCAGCCCAGCAGTCGCAGCTGACTGTGGCTGGAATTTCCGGCCAGAAGACAGGTAAAGATACTCCCCACCCCGGGGCAGGGGGCAAAGCCTGTGCTGCTGCAGGCCCTGCGGAAGAAGCCGTGGCCCCTCCCAGCTCTGGGGGGCTGTGGTTTGCTGGGCTGTGGTTTGCCGGTCTGGCAGCCGACCCGCTGCGGCCTGGTACCTGGCCGTGGCCTGGGGATTGAGAACCCCTGGTCTAGGTCAATGGTTCTCAACCTTTTTAGATACAGGGCACCCCTCCACAATTTCTCAATTTTATGGCACCCCATTAAAAAACCTAATATAACTATATTGTGAATATTATATTACCACGGTAATTGCACCCTTAATTATGAGCTGAACCCAGAAGAGCTAAAGCAGAAGGGGCATGCTTACCTATATAATGTAATGCAGTCAGACACGCTGCCTTTGCTGTTGCTGTCTCTCAGTTGGACTCCACGTGTCTCCACAAGGATCGGGGCCCTTGCCATCCGCCCCGGCATACCAACTTCTTACAAGTTGAGGTTGCGGGTGTTTTTGGCAGTGACCAACAATGTTGCTGACCCATAGTCTAGACTGCATTTCCTTGGCTTACTGATGAGAATGTTGTAGATTCAGGCATTGTTGAAAGCCTTGCTAAGGTCACCTCAGCTGCTCTCCCCACATCCACAAAGCCGATCACCTTGTAAAAGGAAATCCAGTTGGTCAGACATGACTTGCTCTTGATGAATCTGTGTTGGCTGTTCCTGATCACCTAGTTGTCGTCTAGGTATTTAGTTTCCTCTGTGACACACTCCATAGTTTCAAAGTCATACTGACCAGTCTTTCGTTCTTCTTTTCCTGGAAGGTTACTCCAGCATGTTTTCATTTCATGGTTAAAAACTTTTAAATAATTCCTATTTCACTTCTTGCTTGCTTCCTATCCCCTATTCTGGGAACATTGGGGCTAGTTACAGACAGGGTCTCCTTAAGGCAGCTAGAAGTCA